>NC_135232.1:382780883-383085258 GCF_051348905.1 Ranitomeya variabilis
CAAGTATTACACAGTGTTTTCGGTGCCACACAATGACAGACAGATGCCACACACAGCAATGGCACGGAGGCCGACTTGCCAATATTTATCTCCCACTAATTTTTTGGGGGGAAAAGGGAGAATTTAGCAAAAAAAAAATAAAAATGGCCAAGTATTACACAGTGTTTTCGGTGGCACACAATGAGAGACAGATACCACACACAGCAATGGCACGGAGGCAGACTTGCCAATATTTATCTCCCACTAATTTTTTGGGGGGAAAAGAGAGAATGTACCCCCAAAAAAAAAAAATGGCCAAGTATTACACAGTGTTTTCGGTGCCACACAATGACAGACAGATGCCACACACAGCAATGGCACGGAGGCAGACTTGCCAATATTTATCTCCCTGCAGTTATCTCAGAAAAGTATGGCAGGCAGCTATAAAAAGGACTGCTGCACACAAAAGTGTGGACAAACACACAAGATAGCTGTGCAGAAAGGAAGGAAAAACAGGATTTGTGCTTTGAAAAAAGCAGTTGGTTTGCACAGCGGCGTACACACAGGCACAGCAACGCAGCTATCAGGGTCAGGGAGCCTTCTAGTGCAGCCCAATGAGCTACAGCGCTGAGGAAAAAAAAATGTAGCTTCCACTGTCCCTGCAATCAAAAGGTGGTTGGTAGCTTTATGTACCCTGCCTATCACTATCCCTGCTTCTGACGAAGCGGCAGCAACCTCTCCCTACGCTCAGATCAGCAGCAGTAAGATGGCGGTCGGCGGGAACGCCCCTTTATAGCCCCTGTGACGCCGCAGAAAGCAAGCCAATCACTGCAATGCCCTTCTCTAAGATGGTGGGGACTGAGAACTATGTCATCACGCTGCCCACACTCTGCGTCCACCTTCATTGGCTGAGAAATGGCGCTTTTAGCGTAATTGAAACGCGACTTTGGCGCGAAAGTCGCGTACCGCATGGCAGACCCCACACAGGGATCGGCTCGGTTTCATGAGACGCCGACTTTGCCAAAAGTCGGCGACTTATGAAAATGAACGATCCGTTTCGCTCAACCCTAACAACCAGTCGTCCTGTCCCTGCAGCAGAAAAACAGCCACATAGCATGATGCTGCCACCACCACCATGATTCACTGTTAGGATTGTATTGGGCAGGTGATGAGCAGTGCCTCGTTTTCTCCACACATACAATTTAGAAATATCACCAAAAAGGTCTATCTTCATCTCATCAGACCAGACAATCTTATTTCTCATAGTCTGGGAGTCCTTAATGCTTTTATGACAAATTCTATGCGGGCTTTCATATGTCTTGCACTGAGGCGAGGCTTCCGTCGGGCCACTCTGCCACAAAGGCCTGACTGGTAGAGGGCTGCAGTGATAATTGACTTTGTGGAACTTTCTCCCATCTCCCTACTGCATCTCTGGAGCTCAGCCACAGTGATTTTGGGGTTCTTTCTTACCTCTCTCACCAAGGCTCTTCTCCAATGATTGCTCAGTTTGGCTGGACGGCCAGGTCTAGGAAGACTTCTGGTGAACCCAAACTTCTTCCATTTAAGGATTATGGAGGCCACTGTGCTCTTGGAAAGCTTAAGTTTTGCAGAATTTCTGTTGTAACCTTTGCCAGATCTGTGCCTTGCCACAATTCTGTCTCTGAGCTCCTTGGCCAGTTCCTTTGACCTCTTGATTCTCATTTGGTCTGACATGCACTGTGAGCTGTGAGGTCTTGTATAGACAAATAGACAAATCTTATAGACAAATCTTATAGACTTATAGACAAGTCTTGTATAGACAAATGATTCTCATTTGGTCTGACATGCACTGTGAGCTGTGAGGTCTTGTATAGACAGGTGTGTGCCTTTCCAAATCATGTCCTATCAGTTTAGTTAAACACAGCTGGACGCCAATGTCATTTTCCTGAGGCCCACTGCTAGGAGATCAATTGCTTCTGTCTCAAACCATCTGGACACTCTCTTTTCCCAACCCAGGGCCCGCAGCATTGCCCCATTCCAGTCGCCTAAGGCTTTCTGCAGCAGTGACCCTACCTCCTGTTAACCCACTCCATCGCCACCCTCGGTAAGCTATATGCAGACTATTAGACACCACACCACCATTTCCTCCAAAAATTTTTAGGAAAAAGTGCATCTTATAGTCCAAAAAAATGCGATAGTTGACACTCAAGGCTTTTCTACTGTAGGTAGGTGTTCAGTGGTAGTGACCGGGAGAAACAAGAATACTTGAGGCACAAAAAACACAACATTCACATATGATAGTTATGTAGAAGAAAGCCGTCACGTCCGTCCACCTTTAGAACCCGTTGAAGCGCCATACGGGCGCGAAACGGCCGTCGTTCTGCCTGCACCTTTTCATTCTTGTAGATACACCCCCGTGCCGTGAAGGTATGTTTGCACAATAAAGTTACCTGTTTTCAAGACCGGAGAGTGCGGCCGCATCTTTCTTCTACATAACCGTCAGTGAGTCTTCATTCACGGCCTGAGCACCCGACGTCAGCGGACCAGCTGGAGCGAACTCAATCAGGAGGCTAATACCAAACCACATTGGCAGTGCAGGTACCTGTTTTTTTCTCTTTTTCTCTATAATGACATTGTTCTATAGTACCTAGCACACCGAAGGACTGGTTTATGGTAGCCTATATTTATCCAGTGTGATTTCAAGATACTAATCTTCAGCTAACATGGAGGCAGAAGCTGGGACCGTCAGAACAGGACTACAAGCCGGCCGGGTGGATGTAAGCAATTATTTTAAAGAATGTGAACAGGCCGATGAGGTACAGACTTTAAGCACTAGAGCACTTGAACAGAAATTAATGAATCTCTCTGAAAGAGAAGTAAGATTATTCTGGACAAACAACTCACTTACTTCATATGTTGAATGTGGGAGGGTCCCACGAGGACTTAGAGTGTGGAAGGACATTTCACACTTCACAAATGATCCCACTTTCCAAACGCAATGGGAGCAGATAATGCTAAAATGCTCCCAGGAGTTGTTAAATCTGGTATTAAAATCAAATATTCAGAACTATGAGCAAATTGATACCGATATACAGAAAACGCAAGCCGAATTGCAAACAAGACTGACTGAGAGCCAATGGACACAATTTAATAAAAAAATGGAGACAAAATTGGTACCTATGCAGGCTGAAATTAAGCAAAGGAAGCGAGATAAGTTTATTAGGGATAAAAAAGATTTTGATCAAGGACAGATATTTACCTGGAATAAACAACCTAAAATAGAGGGGAAACATATGTTTGACACAGGAATGCCTAACAGGTATAGGAGGAGATCGGGGAAACGCAAATTTAACTTTAGAAAAGACTATGTGACTACTGAGTCTGATTCTAGTCCAAGTGAGGGCATGTCAGCTTCAGGCGGTTCAATGGAGGGACTAGCTGCAGCAGGAACCTCTAACCCAGATCTCCCTTTAGGCGGAGAAAGACGCGCCGAGGAGGAAAAAGGCGGTCGCGTCATGCAAGAGCGGAAAAAGAAGTTTGTGTCATGGAGACAGAGACGTTAAGATACCCCAATGAACAATGTGTGGTGAATTTGACTGATCATATTTTGAATCCAGCACACTTATCATTACTCACAAAGGGGTTAAATTACTGCATCCCAGTTGATTTTGACTTTACACAGTTTAAAATAGATCTGTTTAAATCAGTACGTAAAATTCATTTGTATAAACAGTTTCGTAATGTTCCAGATGGGCAGAACAGCTTGGAAGGAGAGAAACCATGTGCTATGGGACCTTTGGGGTTTATGGCGGGAGCAGGGTTGGAAGTCTTGGCAGACACCCATGCCGAGGCGGAGTTGTTAATAGGTTTTACTGAAAATCCAATAAATACCTCGCGAAATCAGGTTGATGCTAATGTACCGTTTACAGGTAGGGTTCCATCAAAATATATGCCCCCAGTGTCACCTGGGAATGTCATAGACTTGTTTGCCACACAGGTCACGAGGGATATAGAGGCCTTGATCTATCCCAAAGCACCCCCTAACCTCACATCTGAAGAACAGAAGGCCATGAAAGAAATCTCCAGCTGGAAAGACACGATTGTCCGTCCCGCAGATAAAGGGGGAAAAACCGTACTAATCCCTAGAGAGATGTACATTAATGAAGCCCTAAGACAATTGGGTGACATCGTAACGTATAAAAGATTGGGAGGCGACCCCACCACAAAATACAAGGGCGAGTTGAGAACGCTTTTACGATTAGCAGTGGAGGGAGGAGTCCTTTCGGGCAAAAAAGCTGAGAAGCTGCTGCCGGAGTTCCCCATAAAGCCACATTGGTACCAAGTCCCTAAAATTCACAAATCAATAGCAAATCCACCCGGCCGACCAATTGTGTCGGGGGTGGGTTCCCTAACGGAACCCCTTTCAAAATACATCGATTGGTTGTTGCGTCCTTTATTACCACATATTCCTTCATATATTAAGGATACTGGAGCATTTTTAGCACAGATTCTGAATTTTACGTGGCAACCCACATTCAGTTTGACGTCGATTGACGTAATAAATCTGTATACACGCATACCACAGAAACAAGGGGTAGAAGCTGTATGGAATATTTTGGCAACTACTGATAAGGATAACAGAACAGTGGAGTTTATATGTAACAGCCTTCAATTTATTTTGACGCATAATGCGTTTACCTTCTTGGACCTCTGGTACCTACAAATGGTTGGTACAGCTATGGGGACTCCGGCAGCATGCACGTTTGCTAATCTGTATTTGGGGTATTTTGAGGAGCAACACCTATATTCAGCTAAAAATATCTTTCTTAAACATATCAAGATGTACTTACGGTACGTCGATGACATGTTCATAGTATGGGACGGGACTGAGGAGAGCTTTGGAGATTTTGTCACCCACCTTAATAACAACAGTATGGGAATGGCCTTCACTTCAGTTTTTGGGGGGGCACAATTGGACTTCTTAGATGTGTCCGTACGGATAGAAGAAGGAGAAGTACATACTTCACTCTATAGGAAATCGATATCCACCAATGCCCTTATGCATTACGATAGTTATCATCCCGGTCACACTAAACGTGCTTTAAAATATGGCCAGATAGTTAGAACCAAGAGGGCTAATAATACACAGGAGGGTTTGGTAAGCCAGTTAGGAGATCTTGAACACAGGATCCAACAAAGGGGCTATCCAGACTACCTGTGGCAGGAGGCACAGAGAAAAATGAATAACAACCTACAAGGGGAAAGTAGAGATAGATCTAGCCGCATAGGCAAAAGATTCACCTTTTGTTTCCAATACGGCCCTATGGACCGGCATATTAGGGCCCCAATCCGGAATAACTGGCACCTACTAGATGGGGACGGGGAATTGAGTGAGATGGTAGCGAAAGGTCCCTTAATCTCCAACAAAAGGAGCACTAGAGTTAGGGATATACTAGTACGTAATCGGGTCAGTGAGAAAAAAAACAGTAATTGGTTGGAACGGTGTACCCCCTCTGGGAACCATCGGTGTGGACATTGCTCTTACTGTAAATATCATGCCATTGACAAGACATTATGTATTGGTCCCATCCAACATACCGTGAAACAGTTTATTACGTGCCAAACGAAATATGTAGTCTATGTAGTGCTATGCCCCTGTGGCAGGTACTACATAGGCAAAACAATTAGACGTTTATATGTACGTTTCAGCGAACATCAGAGATCAGTTAGAACTGGCAAGGGGGTACCAAGACTAATCAAACATATCTTGGATGCACATAATGGGAACCCCGAAGTATTGTCATTTGCTGGAATAGAACAAGTAAGAGTCCCTAAGAGAGGAGGGGACCATCATAATCTATTACTAAGGAAAGAGGCTTCATGGATTATGCGGACTGGAGCCACTGGTCCCGCAGGACTAAATGACAAACTCGATATGTCCATCTTCTTATAAAATTCTGCATCCCTATACCAATGAAATTAGATGTAAAATAATATCGTCCTAGAGGCCCATGCTATACCTTTATATTACAATACCCTATATCACAAGCGCAATATAGTATAAAAACCGGGTAGTTCTGACAGCAAACTGTACTGCCTTAAAATAAATAAATATATAAATAGAAGTGGAACATGTGAACTGGGGAGGGTTAATTAACCTTTTTGGCCCATTGAACAATAATCAGGCGACTAGCGCAATCTGAGTGCACTATAGGGCCCTAACTTAGGCTAGGTAGAATAACAATTAGCAATCGGTAATATTTGCCTGTAGTGATGTATAAATGTTCAACTGTGCTTATAGAATGTAATTGTTTTTAATTCAGTTTGTTTTTAAACGATTTTTTAGTACCGTGGTTGGACGGAGGTGTGTCATAGGGAGGAGGGTGTGTGGCCACATACACTTCTTAAGCCGTCACGTCCGTCCACCTTTAGAACCCGTTGAAGCGTCATACGGGCGCGAAACGGCCGTCGTTCTGCCTGCACCTTTTCATTCTTGTAGATACACCCCCGTGCCGTGAAGGTATGTTTGCACAATAAAGTTACCTGTTTTCAAGACCGGAGAGTGCGGCCGCATCTTTCTTCTACATAACCGTCAGTGAGTCTTCATTCACGGCCTGAGCACCCGACGTCAGCGGACCAGCTGGAGCGAACTCAATCAGGAGGCTAATACCAAACCACATCGGCAGTGCAGGTACCTGTTTTTTTTCTCTTTTTCTCTATATTCACATATGATATACTGTAAATATTCTACTAGTGGAAGATCAACATGAAGAAGACATCTATAATATCAATGACATTTCAGTTCATCTCAAAACTTTGTCAAAGCCTGTGTCCACTATCGTTAGTATGTGTTGTTGTCTCCATACCACAAACTGACAATATTAAAGGGAACCTGTCAACCCCCCAGGCGTTTGTCACTAAAAGAGCCACCTTGTGCAGCACTAATGCTGCATTTTGAGAAGGTGGCCCTTTTAGTTCGGGTCCCTGGCACTGCTGCAATAATCGCTTTTGAAATTTGTCCTTCATACCTGTGAAATCGCCAGGCAGGCAGGTCTTTCCCGGCTAATCCAAACGCCTCCCAGCCGTCACTCATGGCCTCGGCACGCTGGGCGCCACCTCCTCTTCCTTCATTAGCGTCCTCGGCACGTGCGCTGTTGGTTTTTTGGGGGTGCATGCGCAGTTGCACTGACCTTCGAACTTACAGCGCAGGCGCCGGGGACGCTAATGAAGGAAGAGGAGGCGGCGCCCAGCACGTAGAGGCCATGAGTGACGGCTAGGAGGCATGTGGATTAGGGGGGAAAGACCCACCTCCCTGGTGATTTCACAGGTATGAGGGACAAACTTCAAAAGCGATTATTGCAGCAGTGCCAGGAACCCGAACTAAAAGAGCCACCTTGTCAGAATGCAGCATTAGTGCTGCACAAGGTGGCTCTTTTAGTTACAAATGCCTGGGGGGGGGTGACAGGTTTCCTTTAAGAACAGACCTTGTCTAAGGTCATGGATCGAAATATTGACCAAAATATTATGGATCTTTACTGCATGTTGATTTCCCAAAATAAGAGCATCTGCTTTGCAATGTATTTGAGTGCCATGGTTTTCTGCTTCTAATAAAGTTTTCGTCATATTTAATGTTAAATTGGTAGTTTGTTCAATCTTTGATAGGATATAGTTTCAAGGAAAAAAGTTTCCAGTGTGATAGAGAGTAAGATGAAGTGACATGTAATGTGAGCAGCAAACTTGCAGGAACAGTGACCAGGATGTCAGAGCTATGCATCCATAGGACTTCCAAAATATACCTCCAATGGAAGGTCCCTACATTTCTCAGTGTATGAGCATACAGTAGAAATATGTCTTCTCCATCCTGTATTCTCTATTTTCGTTCTGCTACTTGCCACCTCGTCATATTTTCTCCCTCTGGCTTCTGGCAACGTTTGATAGAAACTTGAGATTCAGTCTACCATTTATTAATTTCAACCCTGCTCTATCCAAAAATGAGCCATACACAGCAATGGCATTTCTGGGATCAGTAGTTCCTTAGCTAAAACCTCAACTTTATCTGTGTATGTGAACCCGTGCTGTTTTTAAACATGGCAAAGATAAGTCAGAAATTTCAGTCCCACAGTTCTTGGTACGAGATTTACTAGAAATTTCCATTCTATGTGACTTGAGCTCTACCATACAGATTAGGAATCAATTAATCACTGGATAGAGGGGTCCCATGGACTGAGCAGACTATTATGGGTAAATAAACAATAGCCATGCTGCTCTGCTTCTCTCCTTCATTGTTTTCTTCCCCCTGGAGGGAAGGATGTCCCCATGGATAGCTCAGAAAACAACCTTTGACATATTGATTTAGGCATACCATGTGATATGTAACCAATAGGGTCTCATTGGAAAAAAAGGTATAATATCATTGTAAAAAAAGTACAATGTACATATACTTTGTGTTGCATACTTTTAGTTTGCTAGTTTGCTGACATTGCAACTCACCATTTGTACAGTTTCTAAATAGGGTTTTATTTGGATCACTCGTCTTTTTAAAGAGCCATGACAGTGTTAAATGATACAAAGTATCAAACAAATACGGAATCTCTGTAAAAAATAAAAAAAAAAGGAATTTGCAAGTTAATTTAAATCTTTTCAGGCCGGATAAATAAATATAACAGATTATATTCTAAATAATTTTACATACAAACACACAATTATTGCCTTTTATAATGTATGACTAATGTTATTTAAAAATGTTCTGAAAATGTTTCTTTGATTTGTTGCCGAGAACTCATTGAATTTACTAATCCAGACAGATTACCATGCAGCTTCTATTTTTAGGAACCCGTCTGGTACTGTGGCAATTGCAGATGATCGGATTACTGTTATATCAGCCATGCAAAATGTAGCTATGATTTTAGAGGAAAAATGGAACTAGAATTGAGACAAACGTTAATATAATAGCTATATTTTGTGTGCTTATATGTTTCCTGTTATGTTAGACATTGAAATTTGCTATCTCTTTTTTTTTTCTCTTTCATTTATCACTGTTTCACTTTCACTAAAGGAAGCGGGGTTTACTCCAGGACACAATGATGTGTTGTTCACCATTCATGCACATATAATTTGTTAATCCTTTGCAGCAGCACATATCAAGAGCTCCACCTAGTGACACTTAAGAGGAAGCATCAAAATTAACAGTTTGTATTGTATTATTTGAGGAAAATGCAGCTTTGTATTGGACAAAAAAGTGCATTGACAAAATGCAAAAAAATTGAATTTTAAAACATTGTCCATCCTACACTCTGCATTTTTTTATTTGTAACCTTTTGCACAAGCCACGGGAGAAATCCTTTCTAGCAATTTGTAAAATTTAAGAGGTGCAACCCCCTATGAATTGGAGTCTTTGCTACCCTTTGTGCTAATTTCCAAACATGATGATATTTGGTCAACTTTGATGTCTTAGCTGGTCAACCCATATCTAGACCGATTGAATGAGACGAGCTATTGTACTTCAAGTTTTATCCTACAAGTTTTGTGTATTATTATTAGGGACGGTAGAATTAACTTGATAATGTTCATGATGAGCAGCAAATTGCTGAATACATGGAGCTAAATTAACTGATAGTATCTTTCTCCTCCGGACTCAGCCTAGGTTATTGATGATACCTGCTGACTAGAGTTCGATTTGAACTTCCTGAAATTAGAGTTTTCACCCTGATATTCGATTTAAAACACTGCTAAAGCATCAGAGATGGGGCTCATTTCTTTTTGCTTAACCATACAGGCCTCCCCGTAATGTCTTGTAGCTTTGACATTAAACGGATTATCATACCTTGTACAGTTGTGGTCAGTACCTGAGCTATCACAGATCAGAGGTTAGCAGTGGAGCACAGTTTGTACAGCAGAGTCGCTTTCCATCTCCAGAGTCAGTGGGTGAGTTTCGCTCTTGTAGATGTGTAAACTCTTGTGATCAGCGGAGTTTTCTCTCTCCTGTAGAGTATAAGCTCTTATGGTCAGAGGGGTCTTCTCCATCTCCTGTACAGTGTAAGCTCTTATGGTCAGCGGGGTCCTCTCTCTCCTGTAGAGTGTAAGCTCTTATGATCAGCGGGGTCCTCTCTCTCTCCTGTAGAGTGTAAGCTCTTATGATCAGCGGGGTCCTCTCTCTCCTGTAGATTTTAAGCTCTTATGGGCAACGAAGTCCTCTCTCTCTCCTGTAGAGTGTAAGCTCTTATGGTCAGCAGGGTCTTCTCTCTCCTGTACAGTGTAAGCTCTTATGGTCAGCGGGGTCCTCTCACTCCTGTACAGTGTAAGCTCTTATGGTCAGCAGGGTCCTCTTTCTCCTGTAGAGTGCAAGCTCTTATGGTCAGCAAGGTCTTCTCTCTCCTGTAGAGTGTAAGCTCTTATGGTCAGCAGGGTCTTCTCTCTCCTGTAGAGTGTAAGCTCTTATGTCAGCAAGGTTTTCTCTCTCCTATAGAGTGTAAGCTCATATGGTCAGCAGGGTCCTCTCTCCTGTAGAGTGTAAGCTCTTATGGTCAGCAGGGTCCTCTCTCCTGTAGAGTGTAAGCTCTTATGATCAGCAGGGTCCTCTCTCCTGTAGAGTGTAAGCTCTTATGGTCAGCAGGGTCCTCTCTCCTGTAGAGTGTAAGCTCTTATGGTCAGCAGGGTCTTTCTCTCCTGTAGAGTGTAAGCTCTTATGGTCAGCGGGGTCCTCGCTCTCCTGTAGAGTTTAAGCTCTTATGGTCAGCGGAGTCCTCTCTCTCCTGTAGAGTGTAAGCTCTTATGGTCAGCGGGGTCCTCTCTCCACCTGTACAATATAAGCTCTTATGATCAGCAGGATCGTTTCTCTCTCTCATATAGCATGTAAGCTCTTATGGTCAGCAGAGTCCTCTCTCTCTCTCTCTCATATAGCATGTAAGCTCTTATGGTCAGCAGAGTCCTCTCTCTATCACTCTCATATAGCATGTAAGCTCTTATGGTCAGCAGAGTCCTCTCTCTCTCCTGTAGAGTGTAAGCTCTTATGGTCAGCGTGGTCTCCGTGGACATAATAATTACAAGAACTGAAGTTTCAAATTCCACTGTGTGAATAGATTATTAGCAAACATGCGACCAGTTATCCATTCAGTATCTTTAAGAGTGGCGGTCTCACAAAGTCACTACGATTCTATTCAAACAGGGACTTTGGGCCTACTGTTCCAGCAACCAGACCCTCAAGAATCATACTTTTATATTAAATATAGTGAATAGACAATTAACATGCTTTATGAGATAATTCCTTTAAGCGGACCTTCCTGTTGGACTTTCTAGTGCTACTATTGAAGGAATGGAGGAGTTACTGCTACTATAGGGGGGAAACTGCTACTGCTGCTATTTGGTGAAGGGGAGCAACATTGTTGTTATTGCTACAGGGAGAATGGGGAGACATTGTCACTGTTACTAATGTAAGGCAAAAGTGGCCCTTAGATCATGCCATCATTCACACATTCTAATTGTAAAGTATTTTCTGCTTTATTTGTCAATATTCAGAATAGATCCAAGAGAGAAAAAAGATTTAAACATTTCCTTTACATCCCTCTTCAATATAATACCTATACATTTTTAAATACGGTTTTTGAGGGTTATATGCCAAAGAAATTACTAGAGACTAGAGATGAGCAAACCTGGTCACCGAACAGTTTATCGAATGTACCCAAACTCCATTGAATTCAAAGGGAGAGATAACCAAACACATAGACAGCACCTTAAAGCGAGCCAAACAGCTCAAATTATGGGCAGGGCTTGGACCAGCATTTCTAGCTGAAACATTGATCAGTAACAGGTAGATGAGTGACAGGTGTATGCCTGGTGCTCTGAGATGTCAGCCAAATTCAGGCAACCCACATTAAGGAGACCCAACTTGGAGTCCAAACAATTCCAAAAACTAGTGGCAGACACCAGGAAAAGTGACATCAATTGACCCAGAGTAGAAATTTGATAATGATGCAGTAGCCAACCATGGGCCATGCATGAGGTATCAGGGTCTGGGCCAGCATTTAGAGGAATGAATTTAAGATTAAATTAAGATGAGGTAGGGTGAGGGACCAGTGTAAGCCTGCTTTGTTGGGAGCCCTGATACTTCATGTAACAGCTCAAACTGCTTTTGTGCTCAGCCACTCTCAGGTGGCATAAATATCAGCTTGGTAGACCACTAATTATAGAAAAATGTAAGGATAGTAACACAAGTAGTTGACTGATCAATTTACCCACAGTAGAACATTTTATAATGGCACAGGAGCAGTCAGCCGTGGGAACATGCATGAGGTTTCAGGGTCTGGGCCAACATTTAGAGCTTGGAATTGAGGTTTCAATTAAGATGAGGCGGGTGAGGGAGCAGTGTAAGTCTGCTTTGCTGGGAGCCCTGATACTTCATGCAACAGCTCAAACTGCTTTTAGCCCAGCCACACAATATCAGCTTGGTAGACCATAAATGTTATTCAAATTTAAGGGTAGTAACACAGGTTGTTGACTGAAAGTAAGTGCAGGTCTGCTGGTCTGGGAGCCCTACTGCTACAGGCAACACACATGAAAGAGACCCAACTTGGAGTGCAAACATTTAAAAAAATTATTGCCACACACCTTTGAAGTAGCATCAATTTCCCCAGAGTAGAAATACTACAATGGGCCTCTGACAACTCTTCCACTAAAAGCAACCCACCAGATGGAGACCCAACTTGGAGTCTCCACATTTCAAATAATTATTGTCACACACCACTAAAGTGGTATCAACTTCCCCAGAGTAGAAATAGTTTATTCGTGCACCTTTTTGACAACTTCTGTTACTGGACAGGCTTCTCGATTCCCTTTGGCAGTCGCAGAGCAGTATCATTATTATTTATTGTTGTAGCGCCATTTACTCCATGGCGTTTTACAAGTGAAAAGGGGTATATATAATAAAAACAAGTACAATAATTTTAAACAATAAAAGTCACCAACTGGTACTAGAGGGCTCACAGTCTACAAGGGCTAGGTGATGATACATTAGGTTTTGGTAGAGCTGCATGTGCAGCGGCATAGTGGAACAATGAGTACTGTAGTTTGCAAGCTTGTCGGAAGAGGTGGCTCTTCAGGTTTCTTTTAAAGGTTCTCATGGTAGGCAAGAGTATGATATGTTGGGGTAGAGAGTTCCAGGGCAGAGGGAGAAATCTAGTATGCAATTGTGGGAAGTGGAGATAAGTGGGGAGTAGAGAAGGAGATGTTGTACAGAGTTATCCTGAGGCAGATATCTTGCGGGACACCCTTATCTACGCCTTGTAGATGAGGGCCAGAAAGAGAATGTGCTTCAATGGATGGCAAGAGCTGCATCAAGTGGCCTCTACTCCTCTCCATCCGCCTTAACATCATACACACTACAATCCTCAGAGGTGGCACCTCAATTACCCTTATTTACCCCTGAGTCACAACTCTTCAACTATGCAACTGAGTATTGGAAACCACAGATGTGCAAGTCTGCAGAACTGTTCACACATTCTATTACATGGGCACCAGAGGTCTGCCATAAAGATTCACAGACTCAAGAGAAGGAGAGCATCTGCACCGATGCCAAAGTTTTTTTTCCAGTTGGATCTTGGGCCTGAAGGATAACAGCCCAACTAGAATCCAGACCCTTGTGACCAGACGTAAACCCCCAGGGGGTGGAGGTGTTCACTGACAAAGACATGAACAGTCTATAATTTTAAGGGTAGGTTAATTTTA
Source organism: Ranitomeya variabilis (assembly GCF_051348905.1). Taxonomy (NCBI): domain Eukaryota; kingdom Metazoa; phylum Chordata; class Amphibia; order Anura; family Dendrobatidae; genus Ranitomeya; species Ranitomeya variabilis. The sequence continues at coordinate 382,794,561 of NC_135232.1, forward strand.
AGGGCTAAGGGCACAGGACTACTTCACTGCATCCATGGGAGAATGGATGGAGCCATGTACCGTTATATCCTGAGTGTCAATCTCCTTCCCCCGCTAGAACATTACAAATGGGTCGTGGCTGGGTCTTCCAGAAAGACAACGACCCAAAACATACAGCCAAGGCAACAAAGGAGTGACTCAAAAGAAGCACATTAAGGTCATGGAGTGACCTTAATACCATAGAAAACTTATGGAAGGAGTTGAAGCTCCGAGTTGCCAAGCGACAGCCTCAAAATCTTAACAATTTAGAGATGATCTCCAAAGAGGAGTGGACCAAAATTCCTCCTCACATGTGCGCAAACCTCATCATCAACTACAAAAAATGAATGACAGCTGTGTTTGCCAACAAGAGTTTTGCCACCAAGTATTAAGTCTTGATTGATAGTCACACTGGCGCTCACCCTACATATATCAATATTCAGCTGCTGGAATCAAACAGGGTAGTGCCTGTTATGGACTGGTAATTTAGGAGCGACATGCGACTAGCTCTGGGCAGGTGGTAACTATACAGACCGCAGTTCCTGATCTTAACACAACACTAGCAGTAGCTGTGGGATGTTCCTGTCACTCCCTGGACACCTCGTCACAGCCGGAGAACTAGCTACCCCTAAAGGTAGAAACAGGAAAGCTATCTTGCCTCAGAGAAAATCCCCAAAGGATAGGACAGCCCCCCACAAATATTGACTGTGAGAGGAGAAGGAAATGACATACGTAGTATGAAACAAGATTTAGCAAAAGAGGCCAATTCTAGCTAGATAGACAGTAAGGAAAGAAACACTGTGCGGTCAGTAATAAAAACTAGAAAAAGTCCACCGCAGAAATATGCAAAAATCTCCACATCTGACTTAAGGTGTGGAGGGCAAAAACTGCAGCCCAGAGCTTCCAGCTTAGCTGAATAGATCCATACTGATTGTCACGATTCACACCGTGACTGTCAAGATCCCTTAGCCGCGGCCAGCAGTTTGTCACGAAATCCACAGAGATTTCTGACCACTGCCACCAATATGTCATGGATTGGGGTGACTTTAGACCAACAGACGGCTATCACATGTGCAGGGGGCTTATCTTAGTTATCCCTCCACTGCCACAATGTGATAAAAAAACACACACAAGTTTATTGACCTCTTAGCTTACAGCAGGGGCTTATTTTAGGTATCCCACTGCTCTTCAATATACCATGAACTGCAGGGATTTGTGTATCCCGCTTACAGTTCCACTTAAACCTTGCAGCTCTCTGGCGCCCCCCTTTCTGTCAGGTCAGATTAGGTACTGCACCTAGGGTGATTAGTCGCCAGAAACGCTGCCTGCTATGTACTGGCTATTGGGCGCGCTGCAGCGACGCGATAACTACTCCCACTCAGGCAGGAACAATAATTATCAAGCCGCAGTCGCTGAAACAACCCCCAAAAGCCTGCACACGGTAAGCTGCCACCAGCTCCGATTAAACGGGTCCGGAGCTAACTCAAAACAGTAGCGTAATTTCCCTTCAAGAGACAGGGCACGTTTTAGAGCATAAAGAACGAACTAGTATTGAATATTATACTCCAGAAAGGTTAGGCCGTGCTTTATAAAAATATTTTACAAAGATGTTACAAATGAGACAATTGCAAATATGTACAAGGTAATTATAAAAAAAACAGGGAACAACATGAGAAATACACTTACAGTTGTTCAGAGCATTGCAGGCAACCAGGCTAGGGGGGTTTCCATCTATCCCAGTGCATTAGCACACGCAGTCAGGTCGCTTCAGGTAAAAACTCACAACTGCCCCTGGAAGCCTGCCAGCAACTTTATAACCTACAGCCTGTGACCTCACAGAAAGGGTTGAGTTAGGATCGCCCTCCCCTTTCTTCAGTTTGAGTAAGGCAACCTTAAATTTGTCTACTTTCTATAACTTCGCTACAGCACATGTCATAAACGTACCATACCCAGCATACATCTCGCATTATCGTGGGCATTCCGATGAGATCAAATACAGTGGGGCAAAAAAGTATTTAGTCAGTCAGCAATAGTGCAAGTTCCACCACTTAAAAAGATGAGAGGCGTCTGTAATTTACATCATAGGTAGACCTCAACTATGGGAGACAAGCTGAGAAATAAAAATCCAGAAAATCACATTGTCTGTTTTTTTATCATTTTATTTGCATATTATGGTGGAAAATAAGTATTTGGTCAGAAACAAACAATCAAGATTTCTGGCTCTCACAGACCTGTAACTTCTTCTTTAAGAGTCTCCTCTTTCCTCCACTCATTACCTGTAGTAATGGCACCTGTTTAAACTTGTTATCAGTATAAAAAGACACCTGTGCACACCCTCAAACAGTCTGACTACAAACTCCACTATGGTGAAGACCAAAGAGCTGTCAAAGGACACCAGAAACATAATTGTAGCCCTGCACCAGGCTGGGAAGACTGAATCTGCAATAGCCAACCAGCTTGGAGTGAAGAAATCAACAGTGGGAGCAATAATTAGAAAATGGAAGACATTCAAGACCACTGATAATCTCCCTCGATCTGGGGCTCCACGCAAAATCCCACCCCGTGGGGTCAGAATGATCACAAGAACGGTGAGCAAAAATCCCAGAACCACACGGGGGGACCTAGTGAATGAACTGCAGAGAGCTGGGACCAATGTAACAAGGCCTACCATAAGTAACACACTACGCCACCATGGACTCAGATCCTGCAGTGCCAGACGTGTCCCACTGCTTAAGCCAGTACATGTCTGGGCCCGTCTGAAGTTTGCTAGAGAGCATTTGGATGATCCAGAGGAGTTTTGGGAGAATGTCCTATGGTCTGATGAAACCAAACTGGAACTGTTTGGTAGAAACACAACTTGTCGTGTTTGGAGGAAAAAGAATACTGAGTTGCATCCATCAAACACCATACCTACTGTAAAGCATGGTGGTGGAAACATCATGCTTTGGGGTTGTTTCTCTGCAAAGGGGCCAGGACGACTGATCCGGGTACATGAAAGAATGAATGGGGCCATGTATCGTGAGATTTTGAGTGCAAACCTCCTTCCATCAGCAAGGGCATTGAAGATGAAACGTGGCTGGGTCTTTCAAGGAGTGGCTTAGTAAGAAGCATTTCAAGGTCCTGGAGTGGCCTAGCCAGTCTCCAGATCTCAACCCTATAGAAAACCTTTGGAGGGAGTTGAAAGTCCGTGTTGCCAAGCGAAAAGCCCAAAACATCACTGCTCTAGAGGAGATCTGCATGGAGGAATGGGCCAACATACCAACAACAGTGTGTGGCAACCTTGTGAAGACTTACAGAAAACGTTTGACCTCTGTCATTGCCAACAAAGGATATATTACAAAGTATTGAGATGAAATTTTGTTTCTGACCAAATACTTATTTTCCACCATAATATGCAAATAAAATGATAAAAAAACAGACAATGTGATTTTCTGGATTTTTTTTTCTCAGTTTGTCTCCCATAGTTGAGGTCTACCTATGATGTAAATTACAGACGCCTCTCATCTTTTTAAGTGGTGGAACTTGCACTATTGCTGAATGACTAAATACTTTTTTGCCCCACTGTATGTCCTATTATTTACAGAGTAATCCCTACTTCTTCACCCGATGGAGTTAGACGCCCGTATTTAGAGTGATGCATAGATCCACCGAGGGAGAATAAGAAGATATATCTACCATTTTTCTATCTTACATCGTCTGCCTAATATCTTACAAAAATGGAACAAAGGACCGCATGGTTGTAGAGACTTAGAATCCAGTTCTTGCTGGAGGAAGCTTCTAACCTGGTCGTAAATACCTTTCGTCAATAAAACTCTCTTCCCCCATGTACATTGACAAGGCAGCTCTTGGCTGAGTGAAAGGGAAGGGTTTTTTTTTTTTAGCCCACAGCTTGCTAGCAACAGAACTAAACTTATATGATATTTCATACCATATCGTGACACCTCCCCCTTTTAGCGTGCGCTACGGCGGCAGAACCTCTCGGTATGCCTACATGCGCACCTCCGTGGGTTCACCCTGGCGGGAGAATCCATCTGCATTCCCATGCTCTTTGCCCGCTTTGTGTTTGATGGTGAAGTCAAATTGCTGAAGGGCAAGGCTCCAGCGCAGCAACCTGCCATTGGTTCCACACATGGTGCTTAGCAAGCGCAGAGGGTTGTGGTCGGTCACCACCGTGAAGGTGCGACCGTACAAGTAGGGCTGCAAGCGCTGCAGGGCCCAGACTATGGCCAGGCACTCCTTCTTGATGGTGGAGTAGGCCACTTCCCTCGGCAAAAGTTTCCGGCTCAGGTACAACACGGGGTGCTCTTGGTCCTCCGAGTCAACCTGGCTGAGCACAGCACCAAGGCCAAACTCGCTGGCGTCGGTCTGTACCAAGAATGGTCGACTGCTGTCGACTGCTTTCAACACAGGGGCGTTGCACAGTGCTGTTTTCAATGCCTGAAAGGCCCCCTCACAGCCATCTGTCCAGTTTACGATGTGGGGTAGCTTCTTCCTGGTGAGGTCCGTCAAAGGTTTTGCCAGGCTACTATAGTGCTGCACGAAGCGCCTATAGTACCCTGCAGTGTCCAGGAAGGACATCACCTGTTTCTTGGTCCCAGGAGTGGGCCAGTTCACGATCGTGCCCACTTTCTCAGGCTCCGGTTTCAGGGTGCCTCCTCCTACCCGGTGCCCCAGGTAGTGGACCTCCCTCATGCCCATCTGGCACTTTCCCGGCTTGATAGTCAGTCCTGCTCGGTGAATTCGCCTGAGCACCTCCTCGAGATGCTGCAGGTGTTCCCCCCAGGAGGGACTGAAGATGGCAATGTCATCCAAGTACGCCACTGCGTACTTCTCCAGTCCCTGAAGCAGGAGATTGACCATCCGCTGGAAAGTGGCAGGGGCATTCTTCATGCCGAAGGGCATGACCGTGGACTCGTACAGTCCAAAGGGTGTGATAAAGGTGGACTTCTCCTGCGCCTCGGGGCTCAGGGGAATCTGCCAGTATCCGCGACTCAGATCCATTATTGTCAGGTATTTTGCGCCCGCTAACTTCTCAAGCAGCTCTTCGATGCGCGGCATTGGGAGCGCGTCAGAGGCTGTAATGGCGTTGAGCCCCCTGTAGTCCATGCAGAACCGGGTGGTCCGGTCCTTTTTTGGCACGAGAACTACCGGTGAGGCCCACACGCTCTTTGACCGTCGAATCGCCCCCAGCTGTAACATCTCATCGATCTCCTGGCGCATAATCTGCTGCACCTGGTCAGAGATTCGATAGGGTGTTCGCCATAGTGGGGCGTGATTCCCGGTGTCCACCTCGTGGACGGCTAACTCAGTCCTTCCCAGCCGGTTGGAGAACACGACCCAGAAGGGTTCCAGTGTGGTTTGCAACTGCAACCGCTGTGGTTCATCTAGCGAGGCGCTTACCTCCACGTCCTCAATGGACCCACAGGCCTTGGCTTGTGCCAGCATGTCCAGGAGGGTGTCTTCCTCCCCTTCTTCGGGTGCGCTGCAGACCGGTAGGATGAAAGGTTCACGTTCGTGATGAGCCTTCATCATGTTGACATGAAAGGCCTTTCGCCTACCCCGAGTGTGGTCAAACGTGACCACATAGGTGACCGGGTTGAGCTGTTGGTGGGCGACGTACGGCCCAGGCTGCCTGAAGCTTATCCGTTGGTACGGGAACCAGCACCCACACCTTTTGACCCACGTGGTAGGTCCGCTCCCGGGCGTTCTGGTCGTACCAGTGCTTCTGATCAGCCTGAGCCTGCGTCATGTTGTCATGCACCAACTGCGTCAAGGTCTGCATCTTGTCACGGAAGCGCATGACACACTCCACTATGGACACTTCAGAAGGGTTCTGCTCCTCTTCCCAGGATTCTCTTACCAACCCAAAGGGTCCCCGGACTCGCCTGCCATACAGGAGCTCGAAGGGAGAGAACCCCGTCGAGGCCTGCGGAACCTCTCGGTAAGCGAACAGCAGGTGTGGGAGGTACCGCTCCCAGTCGCGCCCTTGAGTCTCAACCAGCATGCGTAGCATCTGTTTGAGGGTACCATTGAAGCGTTCACACAAGCCATTGGTCTGTGGGTGATCCCCACTCTTTGACAGGTGACACAGGAGCGGCAGTAGTTTGACACATCTGTCCCCATCTTAGGCCAATAGAAGTGTTGAGACAGCCGGGCCTTAGTTTTGCTGATCCCCAAGTGTCCAGCTAGCGGGATCTCATGGGCAATCCGCAACAACTCACCCCGGAATTGCTGCGGGACGACCAGCTGTCTTTCCCTCAACCACTCCTTTTGTGATTCTCCGGGTACTGTCTCCCGGTACAACCTTCCTCCTTCCCAGAACACCTTCTCCTTATCAGTCTCGGAGAAGCGCGTCCCGGCGAGTTGTCTCAAACTCTCTAGGCTCGCATCTGTGTGCAGAGCGGCCTGAAATTCCTGGCTAGTGGAAGCCAGAAGCGATGTCAGGGTCCCTTCCCCACGGGAACCCTCTGGGACCTGCTCTGGGTCCACCTCTGGTTCAGTCATACTGATGACTGAGGAGGGTCCGGGAGGCAGACAGTTATCTGCGTTCCGGGCACTCTGACTGCGGGTGACAGCAGCTACGTAGGCTATCTCCCCGGGGGTTTCTACAGACCCATCAGCCGACGCTGCTATGGGCTCTACCTCCCCATCCACCCCCATTATCTCAGGAGCATTGCGAATTATGGGCCAGTTACCTTCCTCGGTGGCACTGGTCAATTGCATGGCATCACCTTGCTCACGGTTCCCATGTATCTCCCCATTTCTTGTAGCACCGACACTTGCCCCTGCTAGGGGTTCCTCAGCCATCTCACTTCGCAGAGAGACGTGGCTGAGCCCTCCTGTACCTACGGACACATCAGCTTGCACAGAAACATCATTATCAGGTACAGTTGGCACAGGCACAACATTTTCACCATCAACCCTAGGGAAAAAATGGTTATCAGATGCAATATTACAAGATAAAGCATGGTCAGGTAACACAAGCGATTTCCCATCATCATCATCATCATCATCAGGGTTAACGTTACCCTCATTAGTAGATTGGGGAGGGGTGTCATCGACATAGTATGCAACCAACCTCCTCAAATCAGTCCCCAACAAAACATCAGTGGGCAAATTATCAGACAGCCCCACTTCCTTCACCCCGCTCCCAGCACCCCAATCAATATAAACCCGGGCCATCGGTAAGGGACAGCTGATGCCCCCAATCCCAGTGACAGTTGGGGTTTTCCCCGGAATGATTTCTTCAGGGGCCGCCAGTTCGGGTCGGATGAGGGTTCGTTCAGCCCCGGTGTCTTTGAGGCCTGTAGCAACACGACCTCCCACAGTGACGCGCTGTACGTTATCACACCCCCTCCCAGCCGCACACCCACCAAAAGAACTGCTGCATTAGGCCCTGGGGCCTTGAATGAGGGGTTCTTCTGCTTGGCTGGACATTGGGGACTGATATGACCAGTCTAACTGCAGTGGTAACACTGGCGAAGTTCGGTGGTAGGTCTGGTGCTGTTGGCCATGGGGACAGGACCTCTGGTGTGTTGGCTGGCAGGGGTACTGGCGTTGGATGCAGGCTTACCCCCTCTCCAGCTGGAGGTGACTGGCTTCCGCACTTCCGATCGACGGTTGGCCTCATAGGCATTGGCAATCTGCGCTGCTTTCATCACGTCTTTGGGTTCTCTGTCCATCACGAACTGTCGTACCTCAGTTGGGCAAAGATGGAAGAACTGGTCTTTGATCATCAGGTCTCGCAGCTGTGCAAAGGTGGTCACTGACAGTCCTTGGGTCCACTGGTCAAAGTGGGTCCCCAGTCCATGCACCACATCACTGTAACTGTCATGTGGGCCACGTTGGAGGGTCCGGAACTTCTTACGGTACACCTCGGGTGTAAGCTGGTACTTGGCTATCAGAGCCTGCTTGATGGCCTCATAGTCACCATCTTGTTCTTGAGGGAGGGCAGCAAACGCCTCCAGAGCTTTTCCTCTCAGCCCTGGTGTCAGGTATTGTGCCCATTCTTGTGTAGGCAGCTGGTACTGTCTGCAGGCTTTCTCAAAGACCCGCAGAAAAGTGTCCAAGTCCCCATCCTTTTCCATAACCGGAAAGTGGTCAGGCCTTGGCTTCGGTACCTGAGCGCTTCTGGGCTCACGGCTGGACTGGGACGACCCCTGCATTTGCAGTTGGGCCATCTGCAGCTGGTACTCCCGCTGCGCTTGGGCCTCTCGCTCGGCTCGCTGGGCCTGGGCCTCTCGCTTGGCTCTCTCTGCCTCTCGCTCGGCTCGCTGGTATTGCTGGATCAGCTGCAGACGTCTCTCTAGGTCATCTGCGGAGCCTTGTTTCAGAGCCAGCTGCAGGAGGAGGTCTGCGCCCCCTTGGTTGCCAGTAGGGCCCGTATTCAGTGGTTGGACCTCTGCTGCAGCACCATGTTCACTGGTGCTGGCTTCTGCATCCTCTGGGCTCTGTGGCCTTGCTTGGTCTGCTTCAAATTGCATCAGTTCAGCGACCATTTGAGCCTTGTTCTTACCCTGGGGGTTCAGGCCATGGTACGTGCATATCCCAGCAAGAGTGTCCTTCTTTTGCTGGGCGTACCAGGCTTCTCCTTTCGCAGCCATGGTTGCCAAATAAAAGATAGGATAGAAAAACGAAGAGAAAGGGAGGGGATAATTACCAGAACACACAATTGTCTCACAACTAATAAGCACTGAGTTCGTTCTCCCAAACTTATTTGCGCAGAGTTCTCGCAAGAACTTTCTGCAAGTTTTTAGTGAGAGGAATGATTGCTCAAACCAAATCACTAATGCTCTAATATCCCACCGCTGCCACCAATTGTCACGATTCACACTGTGACTGTCAAGATCCCTTAGCCGCGGCCAGCAGTTTGTCACGAAATCCACAGAGATTTCTGACCACTGCCACCAATATGTCACGGATTGGGGTGACTTTAGACCAACAGACGGCTATCACATGTGCAGGGGGCTTATCTTAGTTATCCCTCCACTGCCACAATGTGATAAAAAAACACACACAAGTTTATTGACCTCTTAGGTTACAGCAGGGGCTAATTTTAGGTATCCCACTGCTCTTCAATATACCATGAACTGCAGGGATTTGTGTATCCCGCTTACAGTTCCACTTAAACCTTGCAGCTCTCTGGCGCCCCCCTTTCTGTCAGGTCAGATTAGGTACTGCACCTAGGGTGATTAGTCGCCAGAAACGCTGCCTGCTATGTACTGGCTATTGGGCTCGCTGCAGCGACGCAATAACTACTCCCACTCAGGCAGGAACAATAATTATCAAGCCGCAGTCGCTGAAACAACCCCCAAAAGCCTGCACACGGTAAGCTGCCACCAGCTCCGATTAAATGGGTCCGGAGCTAACCCAAAACAGTAGCGTAATTTCCCTTCAAGAGACAGGGCACGTTTTAGAGCATAAAGAACGAACTAGTATTGAATATTATACTCCAGAAAGGTTAGGCCGTGCTTTATAAACATATTTTACAAAGATGTTACAAATGAGACAATTGCAAATATGTACAAGGTAATTATAAAAAAAACAGGGAACAACATGAGAAATACACTTACAGTTGTTCAGAGCATTGCAGGCAACCAGGCTAGGGGGGTTTCCATCTATCCCAGTGCATTAGCACTCGCAGTCAGGTCGCTTCAGGTAAAAACTCACAACTGCCCCCTGGAAGCCTGCCAGCAACTTTATAACCTACAGCCTGTGACCTCACAGAAAGGGTTGAGTTAGGATCGCCCTCCCCTTTCTTCAGTTTGAGTAAGGCAACCTTAAATTTGTCTACTTTCTATAACTTCGCTACAGCACATGTCATAAACGTACCATACCCAGCATACATCTCGTATTATCGTGGGCATTCCGATGAGATCAAATATGTCCTATTATTTACAGAGCAATCCCTACTTCTTCACCCGATGGAGTTAGACGCCCGTATTTAGAGTGATGCATAGATCCACCGAGGGAGAATAAGAAGATATATCTACCATTTTTCTATCTTACATCGTCTGCCTAATATCTTACAAAAATGGAACAAAGGACCGCATGGTTCTAGAGACTTAGAATCCAGTTCTTGCTGGAGGAAGCTTCTAACCTGGTCGTAAATACCTTTCGTCAATAAAACTCTCTTCCCCCATGTACATTGACAAGGCAGCTCTTGGCTGAGTGAAAGGGAAGGGGGGGGGGTTGTAGCCCACAGCTTGCTAGCAACAGAACTAAACTTATATGATATTTGATACCATATCGTGACACTGATAAGCTGGACAAATGAGCAAAACATAGAATGTGCTGAACAATAAAGTCCACAACAAGTGGACTGCAAAAGTACAAAAGGACTTATTTTTGCTGAACTGGACAGAGTGTCAGGGAAATCCAAAAGAGCAGTGGCTCCAAGCAGGAACAATTGACAACTGGCATTGATTGAGGAATAAGGCCAGACTAAAATAGCCGAGCCAGAAAGACGATCAGTGGGAGCAGCTGCTGATGCTAAATCCAAGAAGCAGCTATACCACTGAAAACCACAGGAGGGAGCCCAAGAGCAGAATTCACAAAAGTGCTACTTACAACCACCGGAGGGAGCCCAAGAGCGGAATTCACAACAGTACCCCCCCCTTGAGGAGGGGTCACCGAACCCTCACCAGAGCCCCCAGGCCAATCAGGACGAGCCAAATGAAAAGCACGAACCAAATCGGCAGCATGGACATCGGAGGCAACAACCCAAGAATTATCCTCCTGGCCATAACTCTTCCACTTAACAAGATACTGAAGCCTCCGCCTCGAAAAACGAGAATGCAAAATTTTCTCAACCACATATTCCAACTCCCCCTCAACCAACACCGGGGCAGGAGGATCAACAGAGGGAACAACAGGTACCACATATCTCCGCAACAAAGATCTATGGAAAACATTGTGGATGGCAAAAGAGGCTGGAAGGGCCAAACGAAAAGACACTGGATTGATAATCACAGAGATCTTATAGGGACCAATAAACCGAGGCTTGAACTTAGGGGAAGAAACCTTCATAGGAACATGACAAGAAGATAACCAGACTAAATCCCCCACACGAAGCCGAGGACCAACACACCGACGGCGGTTAGCAAAACGCTGAGCCTTTTCGTGAGACAACGACAAATTGTCTACCACATGAGTCCAAATCTGCTGTAACCTGTCCATCACAGAATCTACACCAGGACAATCAGAATGCTCAACCTGCCCTGAAGAAAAACGAGGATGGAAACCAAAATTACAAAAAAAAGGCGAAACCAAGGTATCCGAACTGGCCCGATTATTAAGGGCAAACTCGGCCAACGGCAAGAAAGCCACCCAATCATCCTGATCAGCAGACACAAAGCATCTCAAATAGGTTTCCAAAGTTTGATTAGTTCGCTCAGTTTGGCCATTTGTCTGAGGATGGAACGCCGAAGAAAAAGACAAATTAATGCCCATCCTAGCACAAAAGGCCCGCCAAAACCTGGAAACAAACTGGGAACCTCTGTCAGACACAATATTTTCCGGAATGCCATGCAAACGAACCACATGCTGAAAAAACAATGGAACCAAATCAGAGGAGGAAGGCAATTTAGGAAAAGGTACCAAATGGACCATTTTAGAGAACCGGTCACAAACCACCCAGATAACAGACATCCTCTGGGACACAGGAAGATCCGAAATAAAATCCATGGAAATATGCGTCCAGGGCCTCTCAGGGACAGGCAAAGGCAAAAGCAACCCACTAGCGCGGGAACAGCAAGGCTTAGCCCGGGCACAAGTCCCACAGGACTACACAAAAGAATGCACATCCCGCGACAAGGAAGGCCACCAAAAGGACCTAGCCACCAAATCTCTGGTACCAAAAATCCCAGGAAGACTGGCCAACACCGAACAATGGACCTCAGAAATTACCTTACTTGTCCATCTATCAGCAACAAACAGCTTCCCCACAGGACAGCGGTCAGGTTTATCAGCCTGAAATTCCTGAAGCACCCGCCATAAATCAGGGGACATGGCAGAAAGAATCACCCCTTCCCTAAGAATGCCAACCGGCTCAAGAACTCCAGGAGAATCAAGCAAAAAACTCCTAGAGAGGGCATCCGCTTTAACATTCTTAGATCCCGGAAGATATGAAACCACAAAATCGAAACGGGAGAAAAACAGGGATCATCGAGCCTGTCTAGGGTTCAGCCACTTGGCCGACTCGAGGTAAATCAGATTCTTATGATCGGTCAAGACCACAATATGGTGCTTGGCCCCCTCAAGCCAATGTCGCCACTCCTCAAATGCCCACTTCATAGCCAACAACTCCCGATTGCCGACATCATAATTGCGTTCCGCAGGCGAAAACTTTCGGGAAAAGAAGGCACATGGTTTCATCAAGGAACCATCAGAATTCCTCTGTGACAAAACGGCCCCTGCCCCAATCTCAGAAGCGTCAACCTCAACCTGAAAAGGAAGAGACACATCCGGCTGACGCAAGACAGGGGCAGAAGTAAATCGGCGCTTAAGCTCCTGAAAGGCCTCAACAGCCTCAGAGGACCAATTTGTCACATCAGCGCCTTTCTTCGTCAAATCGGTCAGGGGCTTAACCACACTAGAGAAGTTGGCAATGAAACGGCGATAAAAATTAGCAAAGCCCAAAAATTTCTGAAGGCTCTTCACAGATGTGGGTTGAATCCAGTCATGAATGGCTTGGACCTTAACAGGATCCATTTCTATAGACGAAGGAGAAAAAATAAACCCCAAAAAAGAGACCTTCTGAACTCCAAATAGGCACTTAGACCCCTTCACAAATAGAGCATTATCACAAAGGATCTGGAATACCATCCTGACCTGCTTCACATGAGACTCTCAATCATTGGAAAAAATCAAAATATTATCCAAATACACAATCAAGAATTTATCAAGATAATTGCGGAAAATGTCATGCATGAAGGACTGAAATACCGAAGGAGCATTAGAAAGCCCGAAAGGCATCACCAGGTATTAAAAATGGCCTTCGGGCGTATTAAATGCAGTTTTCCATTTGTCACCCTGTTTAATACGAACAAGATTATATGCCCCTCAAAGGTCAATCTTGGTAAACCAACTAGCCCCCTTAATCCGAGAAAACAAATCAGAGAGCAAAGGTAAAGGGTTTTGGAATTTGACCGTGATCTTATTAAGAAGGCGATAATCAATACAGGGTCTCAAGGAGCCATCCTTCTTGGCAACAAAAAAGAATCCCGCTCCCAATGGTGACGAAGACGGACGAATATGCCCCTTCTCCAAGGACTTCTTAACATAGCTCCGCATAGCGGTATGTTCTGGCACAGACAGGTTGAAAAGTCGGCCCTTAGGGAACTTAGAGCCTGGAATCAAGTCAATAGCACAATCACAGTCCCTATGTGGAGGAAGGGAACTGGACTTGGGCTCATCGAATACATCCTGGAAATCTGACAAAAATTCAGGAACATCAGAAGAGGGGGAAGAGGAAATTGACATTAAAGGAACGTCACTATGTACCCGTTGACAACCCCAACTAGTCACAGACATCGATTTCCAATCCAACACTGGATTATGTACTTGTAACCATGGAAAACCCAGTACAACATCATGTAAATTATGCAACACCAGAAAACGACAATCTTCCTGATGTGCTGGAGCCATGCACATAGTCAGCTGAGTCCAATACTGAGGTTTATTCTTGGCCAACGGTGTAGCATCAATACCCCTCAAAGGAATAGGGCTCTGCAAAGGCTGCAAAGAAAAACCACAGTGCCTGGCAAATTCTAAGTCCATTAAGTTCAGGGCAGCGCCTGAATCCACAAATGCCATGACAGAGAAAGATGACAATGGGCAAATCAGGGTCACAGACAGGAGAAACTTAGGCTGTACAGTACTAATGGTAACAGATCTAGCGACCCTCTTAATACGCTTAGGGCAATCAGAGATAGTATGAACTGAATCACCACAGTAAAAACACAGCCCATTCTGACGTCTGTATCCCCTCTGTTCCGCTCTAGTCAGAATCCTATCACATTGCATAGGCTCAGGACTCTGTTCAGAGGATGCTGCCATATGGTGCACCACTTTGCGCTCGCGCAGGTGCCGATCGATCTGAATGGCTAGAGACATAGATTCGCTCAGACCAACAGGCGTGGGGAACCCCACCATAACATCTTTAAGGGCTTCAGAAAGACCCTTTCTGAAAATTGCTGCCAGAGCGTCCTCATTCCATTTAGTGAGCACAGACCATTTTCTAAATTTCTGGCAGTATAATTCTGCCGCTTCCTGACCCTGGCACAGAGCCAACAAGGTCTTCTCCGCATGATCCACAGAGTTAGGTTCGTCATACAATAATCCGAGCGATTGAAAAAATGCATCTACATTAAGTAATGCCGGATCCCCTGACTCAAGGGAGAATGCCCAGTCCTGAGGGTCACCACGCAGCAGAGAAATAACTATTTTAACTTGCTGAGTGGGGTCACCAGAGGAACGGGGTTTCAGAGCAAAAAACAATTTGCAGTTATTTTTAAAGTTCAAAAACTGAGATCTATCCCCGTAAAACAAATCTGGAGTAGGAATTCTAGGCTCTAAGGCTGGAGTCTTAACAACATAATCTTGGATACTCTGAACTCTTGCAGCAAGCTGATCCACACGAGAAAACAAACCCTGAACATCCATGCCCAAATCCACCCAGAGATTAAGAGGAAGGAAAAAGACAAAACAGACTAAAGAAAAAAAAAATGGCTCAGAACTCTTTTTCTTTTCCTTCTTTTGAGATGCATTCAACTCATTTTTGGCCAGTTGTACTGTTATGGACTGGTAATTTAGGAGCGACATGCGACTAGCTCTGGGCAGGTGGTAAGTATACAGACCGCAGTTCCTGATCTTAACACAAGACTAGCAGTAGCCATGGGATGTTCCTGTCACTCCCTGGACACCTCATCACAGCCGGAGAACTAGCTACCCCTAAAGGTAGAAACAGGAAAGCTATCTTGCCTCAGAGAAAATCCCCAAAGGATATGACAGCCCCCCACAAATATTGACTGTGAGAGGAGAAGGAAATGACATACGTAGTATGAAACAAGATTTATCAAAAGAGGCCACTTCTAGCTAGATAGACAGTAAGGAAAGAAACACTGTGCGGTCAGTAATAAAAACTAGAAAAAGTCCACCGCAGAAATATGCAAAAATCTCCACATCTGACTAAAGGTGTGGAGGGCAAAAACTGCAGCCCAGAGCTTCCAGCTTAGCTGAATAGATCCATACTGATAAGCTGGACAAATGAGCAAAACATAGAATGTGCTGAACAATAAAGTCCACAACAAGTGGACTGCAAAAGGACAAAAGGACTTATCTTTGCTGAACTGGACAGAGTGTCAGGGAAATCCAAAAGAGCAGTGGCTCCAAGCAGGAACAATTGACAACTGGCATTGATTGAGGAATAAGGCCAGACTGTTGTGAATTTGGATTCTGGGCTCCCCCGGTGGCTACTGGTGGAATTGAACTGGTGTCTTCATCTTCTCTGTTCACCTGTTCCCATCAAGATGTGGGAGTCGCTATATAACCTTGCTGCTCTGTTAGTTGCTTGCCGGTCAACAATGTTATCAGAAGCCTCTCTGTGCTTGTTCCTGCTCCTAGACAACTACTAGATAAGTTGGACTCTTGTCCATGTTTGTTTTTGCATTTTTGTTCCAGTTCACAGCTGTAGTTTCGTTACTGTGTCTGGAAAGCTCTTGTGAACAGGAATTGCCACTCTGGTGTTATGAGTTAATGCCAGAGTTTTAAAGTAATTTCTGGATGGTGTTTTGATAGGGTTTTCAGCTGACCATGAAAGTGTCCTTTCTGTCTTCTGCTATGTAGTAAGTGGACCTCAAATTTGCTAAACCTATTTTCATACTACGTTTGTTATTTCATCTTGATTCACCGCCAATACATGTGGGGGGCCTCTGTCTCCTTTCGGGGTATTTCTCTAGAGGTGAGCTAGGACTAATATTTTCCTCTGCTAGCTTTATTTAGTCCTCCGGCTGGTGCTGGGCATCTAGAATCAACGTAGGCATGCTACCCGGCCACTGCTAGTTGTGCGTTAGGTTTAGTTCATGGTCAGCTCAGTTTCCATCTTCCAAGAGCTAGTTCCTATATATGCTGAAGCTATGATCTCTTGCCATTGAGATCATGACAGTTTGACCGGCCACTGTCATGATCTCAATGGCAAGAGATCATAGCTTCAGCATATATAGGAACTAGCTCTTGGAAGATGGAAACTGAGCTGACCATGAACTAAACCTAACGCACAACTAGCAGTGGCCGGGTAGCATGCCTACGTTGATTCTAGATGCCCAGCACCAGCCGGAGGACTAAATAAAGCTAGCAGAGGAAAATATTAGTCCTAGCTCACCTCTAGAGAAATACCCCGAAAGGAGACAGAGGCCCCCCACATGTATTGGCGGTGAATCAAGATGAAATAACAAACGTAGTATGAAAATAGGTTTAGCAAATTTGAGGTCCACTTACTACATAGCAGAAGACAGAAAGGACACTTTCATGGTCAGCTGAAAACCCTATCAAAACACCATCCAGAAATTACTTTAAAACTCTGGCATTAACTCATAACACCAGAGTGGCAATTCCTGTTCACAAGAGCTTTCCAGACACAGTAACGAAACTACAGCTGTGAACTGGAACAAAAATGCAAAAACAAACATGGACAAGAGTCCAACTTATCTAGTAGTTGTCTAGGAGCAGGAACAAGCACAGAGAGGCTTCTGATAACATTGTTGACCGGCAAGCAACTAACAGAGCAGCAAGGTTATATAGCGACTCCCACATCTTGATGGGAACAGGTGAACAGAGAAGATGAAGACACCAGTTCAATTCCACCAGTAGCCACCGGGGGAGCCCAGAATCCAAATTCACAACACCAGACTAAAATAGCCGAGCCAGAAAGACGATCAGTGGGAGCAGCTGCTGATGCTAAATCCAAGAAGCAGCTATACCACTGAAAACCACAGGAGGGAGCCCAAGAGCAGAATTCACAAAAGTGCTACTTACAACCACCGGAGGGAGCCCAAGAGCGGAATTCACAACAAGTGCCGCCCTGTATATCAATGTGCAACTGTGATAGCAAATAGATACTGCGCTTGAGGATACCTGAACAGGGAGAGGACTGGACGGGAAATTAGACAGGGAATTCAAGAAACAGATAGGCTCAAGAAAACCTGAGTATATTCCACGTGGTATAATGCCACTGCAGCCAGTAACACACAGTCAATCCAACCAAAACCCCTAAACTGACCACATAGTGTGCTTAAATTCAAAACAGGTGCCAATATCCATCAGCTTACCTCTATTATTGTGGACGTTGCTGAATATGGGATAGTGCTGGACACCTGTTCATCTGCCTGGTGTATACACCCGGGGCTGCGGCATTGTACGGATCGGGTGATAAAACGCAGTGTTAGTCCAGGGAAGCTCCGGCCGGTAGCATTTCCCTGGATACCGCGTGAAACCAAAAAAGATGGCCGCTAGGCTCCTCCTACCAGTGGCATCACATGCAGTATGGAGAGCCATAGCGCTCAAAAAGGGAGAAGGAAACAGCCAACGCATTTCAAAGAGGCAACCCTCTTCTTCATCTCCAATCCGTTGACCATGGAAATGCTGCCTTTCCGCCTGGTGGATATAGATCATTTCCAAAAGTTGATGGTCGTCAGAGTCCCCCAGTACCAGTTGCTCAGTCGCCATTATTTCTCTAAGAAAGAGGTGCCAGCATATCACAACATCACCTTTTCCTTGAAAAAATCTATGTCTTCCAGTGTGCATTTCACCACTGACAACTAGACAAGCAAACATGGGTGTTCCATCTCGCTGACTGGACTCTTAGTGACTCTGGTGGCTATGGAAGCAGGCTTGCGGTACAAACTACTGTATCTAATGCTTCCTCCTCTGCTTCTGCCTCCTGTACCTCCTCTAGGGAATCAACCTGTGCCCCTCAACCTCTCCATTAATCAGACACATATTCTAACAGTTATTAAAACACAGAACCACCACAAATCACTAAAAAGAATCCTTGTATATATATATAGTCAATATTTCTCAACTATTCACGGTGCTCTATGTAAATTGGTGGCTACCACCACCAAACAGAGAGAAAGAAACCCAAACAACCAAACTTTGGACAGCCAGGAAGAAACCAAAGCCAGGAATTTGTATTAGAAAATGCCTTTATTCTATAATCCTTGTGGCAACAATTAAAACATCATATAAAAAAATATATATGTGCGCATAACAGGACATACCATCCTAATGGCAGACCTGATAACAAAAGTCCCTTATAAAACAAAGTGATGACTTGTATACAAAAAAATCCATATAAATCAATGTGCTGTGCACCAAAAATACATCTCTTCTCAACAGTAAATCTATAAAGTGCAAAGTGCTGTGCACAAAAATACCTAACATCACACCAAACAATTAGATATATACGGTGCAGTGTGCTAAAAAACAATTAAATATATCCACAGCAAAAATCAAATTATATCCAGTGCAATGAGATGAACAAACAAACGATATGTTTGTATGTTCCAAAAGTGCATGTGCGGAAAGGGACTCAGAAAAATCTTGGTATATACCTTTGATGGTCGCCTCATCCTGCAATAGCGCACCCCGATGCGCGTTTCGGTTAATTACCTTCGTCAGGGGGTAATAGTGTAGGTCCAAGAGCTATGTTTATATTAAACATCCTCCTAAATAAAGGTGAAAAAACGGCCTTGTGGAACTTGCAGAATCTAACTGATGTGGTGTTCAAACCAGCTGACAAGGGTGGAAATGTGGTGGTGTGGCCCAAACAGCTATACGAGAATGAAGCCCTTCGCCAATTAAGGGATAAGGTGTGTTATAGAAAAATGACATTCAACCCTTTATTTATTACCAAAGGTCCATAAGGATCAAATTAATCCACCAGGTAGACCTATAATTTCAGGGTGTGGAAACTACTTGGAAAAAATAAATCCGTTTGTGGACTCAAAGTTAAAACCATTGGTTGAGGAGCTACCGTCGTTTTTAAAAAACACTAATGAGTTTTTAAAGAAAGTGGATGGCCTACATATTGGTATTGACACCCTTTTGGTGTCTTGTGATGTTGAAAGTCTGTACACAAACATCAGACACAGTGATGGGGTTCAGGCTGTTAAATATTTTTTGGAAATGTCTTTTTTACCTGAATCAATGAAACGGTTTACTATTCAGCTGCTCGAGTTCTCATTGACAAAAAATGTTTTTCTATTTAAGGGGTCCCTCTACCTACAGCTCCAGGGCACAGCTATGGGCGCGGCTTTTGTGCCAGCATATGCAAATTTATTCCTGGGGCTGTGGGAGATGGACCTCTTTATATCTGAGCCATGCCGTCAATGGATCGCATCCCATTGTGGGTGCGATTCATTGATGACGTATTTTTTATTTGGCAGGGCTCGGCAGAATCCCTTCAGGATTTCATGTCACAACTCAATCAGAACTCTCGCAACTTACGGATAACATATAAATGTGATACAAATATGATGGATTTTTTGGATGTAAGTGTATATAGAGGGGATGATAACTGCTTACACACGAATATATTCCGCAAGGTGACAGCCGTAAATTCACTTTTGCACGCAACATCTTCGCATCCTCCTACAATGATAAAGTCTATACCTATTGGTCAGTTTTTGCGTTTACGAAGGATTTGCTCCGATGAAATGGAGTTTGAAAAACAGGCCTCTGATCTTAAAAATAGATTTTTAGAACGAGGATATAGCCGACGATCAATAAAAAAAGGAGGTCAAGGAATTTGAAAGACTGTCTGGTAAAGAGCCATTATACATACAATTTGGCTCCTCCTTCGTTTTTAGATAATGCCAAACGAAATTTGGGATGTAGACCATGCGGGAAATGTGTGGCCTGCCCCAATATTGTAAGAGCACAGACTTTTTGTAGCACGAATGGCACTAGCACTTTTAAAATCAAGCAGAGCATAACATGTACATCAAAGGCAGTAATTTATTATGCCACATGCCCCTGTTCTTTAAAATATGTGGGTATGACCACTAGACAGTTCAAAGTACGCGTTCGGGAACACGTTTTGGGGATACAGGCTGCAAGGGATGTGGAAGATATTTCAACATTGAAAACTATTCCCAAACATTTTAGAATCCACCATAATTGTGATTCATCGTTGGTCAACGTAATTGGAATTGATACCATTGAAACTAATGAACGTGTTGGGGCAATTAGTATTTCATTGGCAAAAATGGAGACTAGATGGATCTGGGTTTTAAATACAGTGTCACCTATGGGTTTAAACAAACATCTTAGTTTTGCCCCCTTCTTGTGAGTTTGTGTAAACCACCTTTTAGATATCTCTTTTATTTTTTTATTTTAATTGTTGTATGGTCTTGCTTTAACATTTTTTATCTAATATATAATTGCCTAGAATACTACTTCCTGCAATTTGTGCCAACTTCCGTGGCTTTGTCCGGAGCTATTGTCCGGAGCTATTGTCCGGAGCTATTGTCCGGAGCTAATGTCCGGAGCTAATGTCCGGAGATAAGTGACGTCACCAGTGTCCTACACCCAGGCAGAGCACAGGGGCCCCAGGCAGCATATGGGGCCCCAGGCAGAGCACAGTGGCCCCAGGCAGAGCACAGGGGCCCCTGGCAGCATATGGAGCCCCAGGCAGAGCACAGTGGTCCCAGGCAGAGCACAGGGGCCCCAGGCAGCCTATGGGGCCCCAGGCAGAGCACAGTGGCCCCAGGCAGAGCACAGGGGCCCCAGGCAGCATATGGGGCCCCAGGCAGAGCACAGGGGCCCCAGGCAGCATATGGGGCCCCAGGCAGAGCACAGTGGCCCCAGGCAGAGCACAGGGGCCCCAGGCAGAACATGGGGCCCCAGGCAAAGCACAGGGGCCCCAGGCAGAGCACAGGGGCCCCAGGCAGTATATGGGGCCCCAGGCAGAGCACAGGGGCCTCAGGCAGAGCACAGGGGCCCCAGGCAGCATATGGGGCCCCAGGCAGAGCACAGGGACCCCAGGCAGAGCACAGGGGCCCCAGGCAGAGCACAGGGGCCCCAGGCAGCATATGGGGCCCCAGGCAGAGCACAGGGGCCCCAGGCAGCATATGGGGCCCCAGGCAGAGCACAGTGGCCCCAGGCAGAGCACAAACCAAATTGGAGGGGCCCCGCCAACCAAATCGGAGGCCGAGGAGCCCCGCCTACCAAATCGAAGGCCGAGCGGCCCCGCCCACCAAAGCGGAGGCCGAGGGGCCCGGCCCCGCCCACCAAATCGGAGGCCGAGGGTCCCCGCCCACCAAATCGGAGGCCGAGGGTCCCCGCCCACCAAATCGGAGGCCGAGGGTCCCCGCCCAACCAAATCGGAGGCCGAGGGTCCCCGCCCACCAAATCGGAGGCTGAGGGTCCCCGCCCACCAAATCGGAGGCCGAGGGGCCCCGCCCACCAAATCGGAGGCCGAGGGGCCCCGCCCACCAAATCGGAGGCCGAGGGGCCCCGCCCACCAAATCGGAGGCCAGGGGGCCCCACCCACCAAATCGGAGGCCGAGGGGCCCCGCCCACCACATCGGAGGCCGAGGGGCCCCGCCCACCAAATCGGAGGCCAGGGGTCCCCGCCCACCAAATCGGAGGCCGAGGGTCCCCGCCCACCAAATCGGAGGCCGAGGGTCCCCGCCCACCAAATCGGAGGCCGAGGGTCCCCGCCCACCAAATCGGAGGCCGAGGGTCCCCGCCCACCAAATCGGAGGCCGAGGGGCCCCGCCCACCAAATCGGAGGCCGAGGGGCCCCGCCCACCAAATCGGAGGCCGAGGGGCCCCGCCCACCAAATCGGAGGCCAGGGGGCCCCACCCACCAAATCGGAGGCCGAGGGGCCCCGCCCACCACATCGGAGGCCGAGGGGCCCCGCCCACCAAATCGGAGGCCAGGGGTCCCCGCCCACCAAATCGGAGGCCGGGGGCCCCGCCCACCAAATCGAAGGCCGAGCGGCCCCGCCCACCAAATCGAAGGCCGAGCGGCCCCGCCCACCAAAGCGGAGGCCGAGGGGCCCGGCCCCGCCCACCAAAGCGGAGGCCGAGGGGCCCCGCCCACCACATCGGAGGCCGAGGTGCCCCGCCCACCAAATCGGAGGCAGAGGGTCCCCGCCCACCAAATCGGAGGCCGAGGGTCCCCGCCCACCAAATCGGAGGCCGAGGGTCCCCGCCCACCAAATCGGAGGCCGAGGGTCCCCGCCCACCAAATCGGAAAACGAGGGGCCCCACCAACCAAATCGGAGGCCGAGGAGCCCCGCCCACCAAAAGTAAGTGCGGCCCCAAAAGTAAGTGCGCCCCTGGGTGCAAAAGTAAGTGCGCCCCCGGGTGCAAAAGTAAGTGCGCCCCCGGGTGCAAAAGTAAGTGCGCCCCCGGGTGCAAAAGTAAGTGCGCCCCCGGGTGCAAAAGTAAGTGCCCACCACATCGGAGGCCGAGGTGCCCCGCCCACCAAATCGGAGGCAGAGGGTCCCCGCCCACCAAATCGGAGGCCGAGGGTCCCCGCCCACCAAATCGGAGGCCGAGGGTCCCCGCCCACCAAATCGGAGGCCGAGGGTCCCCGCCCACCAAATCGGAAAACGAGGGGCCCCACCAACCAAATCGGAGGCCGAGGAGCCCCGCCCACCAAAAGTAAGTGCGGCCCCAAAAGTAAGTGCGCCCCTGGGTGCAAAAGTAAGTGCGCCCCCGGGTGCAAAAGTAAGTGCGCCCCCGGGTGCAAAAGTAAGTGCGCCCCCGGGTGCAAAAGTAAGTGCACCCCCGGGTGCAAAAGTAAGTGCGCCCCCGGGTGCAAAAGTAAGTGCGCCCCCGGGTGCAAAAGTAAGTGCGCCCCCGGGTGCAAAAGTAAGTGCGCCCCCGGGTGCAAAAGTAAGCGCGCCCCCGGCCCCGGGTGCAAAAGTAAGCGCGCCCCCCAGTCCCGTGTGTGAAAAGTGCTGCTGTAAAGCTGGTAGCGCTGTTCAAGCACCATGTATTTCCTTCAGGAAATGCCCATCTAATATATAATTGCCTAGAATACTACTTCCTGCAATTTGTGCCAACTTCCGTGGCTTTGTCCGGAGCTAATGTCCGGAGCTAATGTCCGGAGCTAATGTCCGGAGCTAAGTGACGTCACCAGTGTCCTACACCCAGGCAGAGCACAGGGGCCCCAGGCAGCATATGGGGCCCCAGGCAGAGCACAGTGGCCCCAGGCAGAGCACAGGGGCCCCTGGCAGCATATGGGGCCCCAGGCAGAGCACAGTGGTCCCAGGCAGAGCACAGGGGCCCCAGGCAGCCTATGGGGCCCCAGGCAGAGCACAGTGGCCCCAGGCAGAGCAAAGGGGCCCCAGGCAGCATATGGGGCCCCAGGCAGAGCACAGGGGCCCCAGGCAGCATATGGGGCCCCAGGCAGAGCACAGTGGCCCCAGGCAGAGCACAGGGGCCCCAGGCAGAACATGGGGCCCCAGGCAAAGCACAGGGGCCCCAGGCAGAGCACAGGGGCCCCAGGCAGCATATGGGGCCCCAGGCAGAGTACAGGGGCCCCAGGCAGCATATGGGGCCCCAGGCAGAGCACAGGGGCCCCAGGCAGCATATGGGGCCCCAGGCAGAGCACAGTTGCCCCAGGCAGAGCACAGGGGCCCCAGGCAGAACATGGGGCCCCAGGCAGAGCACAGGGGCCCCAGGCAGAGCACAGGGGCCCCAGGCAGAGCACAGGGGCCCCAGGCAGCATATGGGGCCCCAGGCAGAGCACAGGGGCCCCAGGCAGCATATGGGGCCCCAGGCAGAGCACAGTGGCCCCAGGCAGCATATGGGGCCCCAGGCAGACTACAGTGGCCCCAGGCAGAGCACAGGGGCCCCAGGCAGCATATGGGGTCCCAGGCAGAGCACAGGGGCCCCAGGCAGCTTATGGGGCCCCAGGCAGAGCACAGTGGCCCCAGGCAGAACATGGGGCCCCAGGCAGAGCACAGTGGCCCCAGGCAGAGCACAGGGGCCCCAGGCAGAACATGGGGCCCCAGGCAGAGCACAGTGGCCCCAGGCAGAGCACAGGGGCCCCAGGCAGCATATGGGGCCCCAGGCAGAGCACAGTGGTCCCAGGCAGAGCACAGGGGCCCCAGGCAGCCTATGGGGCCCCAGGCAGAGCACAGTGGCCCCAGGCAGAACATGGGGCCCCAGGCAGAGC
This sequence comes from Ranitomeya variabilis, assembly GCF_051348905.1. Classification (NCBI taxonomy): domain Eukaryota; kingdom Metazoa; phylum Chordata; class Amphibia; order Anura; family Dendrobatidae; genus Ranitomeya; species Ranitomeya variabilis. The sequence goes on from NC_135232.1 coordinate 382,818,775, forward strand.
ACAGGGGCCCCAGGCAGAGCACAGGGGCCCCAGGCAGCATATGGGGCCCCAGGCAGAGCACAGTGGTCCCAGGTAGAGCACAGGGGCCCCAGGCAGCCTATGGGGCCCCAGACAGAGCACAGGGGCCCCAGGCAGCATATGGGGCCCCAGGAAGAGCACAGGGGCCCCAGGCAGCATATGGGGCCCCAGGCAGAGCACAGTGGCCCCAGGCAGAGCACAGGGGCCCCAGGCAGAACATGGGGCCCCAGGCAGAGCACAGGGGCCCCAGGCAGAGCACAGGGGCCCCAGGCAGCATATGGGGCCCCAGGCAGAGCACAGGGGCCCCAGGCAGCATATGGGGCCCCAGGCAGAGCACAGCGATATTTTGGACGACTGTGCGGTGTTTCAGACCCCCTGTGTGATGTCTGGGGCCCTGTTCTTAAGTATATTAAAGATTAAAGTAACATATATTAAAGTATATTATAGATCAAATTTGACACGTTTATGAGCACCATTGAGTGATATACTCAAGAATGACATAATTTTTCAACATTTTATGGTTTCAAACTGTAAACACTCAAGAGTTTTTTTTACTTCAACCAGAAAACCTTAACGGTTCATAAAAAACTTGACTGTTCAGGATATGATAAAAGTCATAGTATTCTGAATCTTTAACTTATAAAGATACCTTTACATGGGGTGATTATTGGTTCCAGAGAGGCTTTCGGCCGATAATCGTACACATAACTGGTGACAGGACAATACAATATAAACGTTCAAAGGTAAACACTGATAACATTAAAATCTAATATATAATTGCCTAGAATACTACTTCCGGCAATTTGTGCCAACTTCCGTGGCTTTGTCCGGAGATAATGTCCGGAGATAAGTGACGTCACCAGCGTCCTACACCCGCTCAGGGTGGACAAAGATATATGCCTTCGTGGTGCGCGGCACTTTTCTGATTGGTTGCCGCCTGCCGCGAGCGACCAATCAGAAATGTGCCGTACTGTCAAGAATTGTCAAGAGCTGGTGAGTGCAGCCATTTTTTGTTCTTTCTTACTATTATTTATTAATTGTATTATTCTTACATTTGAATAAATAAAGTATATATGGATTCTAGACTCCCGATTCTTTAGAATCGGGCTGCCATCTAGTTCTTATATACTTTTTAGATTTTTTACCTGATACTGTATGCGGCATGTGGGTATTCCGGTGGTGTGGACGATCCTTTGTTGTCTGCAGACCGGTCTGGAGAATTTCACTGGAAGGTGTTCCTGGTGGAAGAAGTCATCATCTGTGTGCGGACTAGATTCTGCATAATTGAAAAATATTATATTACTTTGTGTTGGTATTATGGGTATTATCTGATACTGTGGTAAACATAATGGTAATATATTTTTATGGTGTGTTGATTTGTATAGTTTAGTGATGTAGTGGCAAATGTATATATATTTATATATTATATATTTCTATGTATGCATAATATTTATTAATTTATTTATTTTTCTTGTGTACAGTATATTTGGTAAATGGAATTGTCACTGTATCACTGTAGTATAGTCTATATACATTTTTTCTGATGTACAATTAATTTGTATAATTCCCACCATGGTATATATTCATGTGATCTCCAATATATATAGTACGAGACATAAGGTCTCGCTATGTAGTTTAATCATGCCCCAGCCCCATATATTCCTGCTATACTGCGCTCCAGGGAGTGCGCATGCCCGGTCTGTGATCTGTTGTCTGTGCGCACAGCGTCCCCGTGCCCTTGGAAACGTCGGGTACTCTGTCCCATACGTCCGGTCACGTGGGGCTGGCGCTCAGACTTCTGGGTCCTCCTGACTGCGCATGCACCGGCAATACTTCGGGCGGCAGTGATAGGAGGATGTTTAATATAAATATAGCTCTTGGACCTACACTATTACCCCCTGACGAAGGTAATTAACCGAAATGCATGTCGGGGTGCGCTATTGCAGGACGAGGCGACCATCAAAGATATATACCAAGATTTTTCTGAGTCCCTTTCCGCACATGCACTTTTGGAACATACAAACATATGGTTTGTTTGTTCATCTCATTGCACTAGATATAATTTGATTTTTGCTGTGGATATATTTAATTGTTTTTTTAGCACACTGCACCGTATATATTTAATTGTTTGGTGTGATTTTAGGTATTTTTGTGCACAGCACTTTGCACTTTATAGATTTACTGTTGAGAAGAGATGTATTTTTGGTGCACAGCACATTGATTTATATGGATTTTTTTGTATACAAGTAATCACTTTGTTTTTTAAGGGACTTTTGTTATCAGGTCTGCCATTAGGATGTTATGTCCTGTTATGCGCACATATATATTTTTTTATATGATGTTTTAATTGTTGCCACAAGGATTATAGAATAAAGACATTTTCTAATACAAATTCCTGGCTTTGGTTTCTTCCTGGCTGTCCATAGTTTGGATATTCTAACAGTGCAGATAGAATCTCCCCCACCTCAGTTATCCATGCCGAGTTAGAGCAATGTCTGTCTCCACTAAACTTGGAGCCAGAAAGGCCATGTGCGATAACAGTGCAAACCTGGTGGCAGCCGTACGCCAGGGCAACCTCACACATGTGCCTTGCATTGCTCACGTCCTCAACCTGGTGATACAGCAATTTCCCTGCCACTATCACGGCCTGGATATGCTGCTGCAGAAAGTACAGTCACTATGTGCTCACTTCCAATGATCTCACCTGGCAGGTCATCGACTTGCATCGCTACAGAGGCATTTCAGCATACCGGTTAACTGTTTGATTTGCGATGTTCCAACATGGTGGATTTCCACTCAGCATATGTTGCAGCAACTGTGGCAGCAGTAATGAACCCTGGTGCACTATGTCCTTTTGCATAGCCTGGGCCAAAGCAGTACGTACATGTTGCAAATCAAGCTTGCAAACTGGACAAAGATGGAGGACCTATGCACAGTATTGGAATGCTTAGCACTAACAAAGCCATCATCAACATCACTATTCTGATTATCTACATGCTGGAGCATGCTTTGAATAGCCTGCATGAAGTGGTGAGCTGTTGCATGAGGTACCAGGGCCCCAGCAAAGAAGGCTCTCAGACCGTATCTCAGTCAACTACCTGTGTTACTATCCTTACATTTTTCTGCCAATAGTCTATGAAACTGATGTTTGTGCCACCTGAGAGTGGCTGGAAAATAAAATCAATTGAGCTGTTGCATGAGGTATCCAGGTTCCCTGCAAAGAAGGCTTACACTGCCCCCTTACTCACCACACCCTAATTGAAACTTCAATTCAAAACTTTAAATGCTGGGCCAGAGACTGATACTTCATGCATGTCCCATGTCTGACTGCTGCGGTGCCATTAGCAAATGTCTACTGTGGGTCAATTGATGCCACATTTCATGGTATCTGCCTCTAATTTTAGCTGTTTGGGAAGCTTTTTGTCACCTTTAAAAGTGTTTTGTATACATTTGGTTTTGTCAAACTGTTTGGTGAATATGTTCAGAGAACATTGTTACATTCACCGAAACCAAACTGAACCTTGGAAGGTTCACACATCTCTAGTCTTGAAGTCTAACAACCAGTTCCATAGAGTCTTTAATGCATGAGGGCAGGGAGCAAAACAGTGGCTTTAGATAGTGATCCAAGGTCTTGGAAGGGGTTTTGCTTAGACTATTGTTACCCAAAACTATTGGGCATCCTGATGGTTCTATTATATTTTTATGGACCTGGGAGAGGAGGTACATAGTTGGTATCATGTGATTTCTATAGTTAGGCCTTCAAATATTGATTTAGGGATGATGTTATCATCTACAGCATTTTTGAGGATGCTGAAGAGTTTTGTCTTAAAAATCTGAGTTTGATTTTTGTCTGATATACTACAACAGGTTCGGTCATTCAATTGCCTAAAGGCTTCATTTTCATACTAATGCACAGGTCACACGACAAGGTTGCCCCCTTTGTCCGCCCATTTAATAACAATATTCATCATTGCTCTTAATTCATTTAGTGAGATTCGTTGTCTAGAATTAAGATTATCATGTGGATGCACAGTAGGGAATGAACTCAAATCTTGTGTTACTGATTTCATAAACAATTTTATGGCAGGGCAGGCAGACAAAGGAGGAAAGGCCATTGAGAGCCATTTACTGTTATGAGGTAAAGTCAAATCTGGAGTTTCATTTTGTTCAGCAAGCAAAGATTCTGGATGCTAAGGAACTCTTTCTCTGCAGGAGAGGCGCTCTGCAGAAAGGAGTGCTCAGATTCAGAAAAAAAAATTAAATAGTAATTTGCGGCTAAAAAGGTGTACATCCTTTATTGCCGTAAAGCAGTCATAAATTTCCACTGGTGAAAACATTAACCCTATACCAAGTACCTTTGTTTAATGAATGGTAAGTGTTTTGTCAGAAAGATTTATTACCTTTAGTAATTTTTTTGTTTTTGTCGTTTCTTCACATTTATCCAGACTTTCGATTTGTAGAAAGATTTTGGGTTTCTATTTTTCCTGTTTTGGACCAGGGTCGTATTCTGAAGTTTGGCGTTCATTGGAGGAGAGAGAATCATGTTTGAAATTTGATCTGGATCGAGATCTAGAATAGGCCCCATGGTTCTGATGCCATTTGAAGGCGCAATTATTTTGATAGTCCAATACATCTCATTGATATGTCTTAATTTTATATTGCTCTATATCATCCTCCCATTTTTCAAAATCTTTTCCAAAGTTATCTAAGGCATTCTTTGATAATTTTTGTTTCAATTCTTTTTGTATTTCATCGCTCTCGGCTTTTTGCCTCGAGTGTTTTAATTTATCGTTTATCTAAGCCTATCAATAATTTGAGCATTGTACGTGAGCATTGTTTGCATGCATCAACAGAAAAGGAAGGAAACACTAAAATACAGAGGTGTAATATCCTTACTCAGTTATTGCTCCAGTGATGCTTTGTTCCACCATGTCCTTGTCCTTTCCTCTAGATATTTTTTTCAAGTCAATTTGTAAATCTCCACATTGCTGTGGGGGTGGGTCCGACCTGATACCAGCATCATTGCCAAATACATCTGCTAGTTGTATAACCCAATTTATATCATGGCTCCGATAGTCCATACTGTGGCCAAAATCCACCAAAAAGAACACAATAAGAACCAATATTTGGAAATATAAACCCATATCAGTGTTACAGCTACGATCGCAGACGGCGGCCCAGCCAACACCTCCAAGATGACGTGGGGTGAGCGTCCCAGGTGGGAACGGAATGTGGACCCACTGGACCACAAAAGGGAACCTGGACCTACCCAGACTAGGGAAGGGCAGCGAGCAGGGTCTGTGGCAGCTGACCTTGTGGACAAAATGGTGACATGCAGAACTAGATAACACCGCACAACTTCAGGTATGAAGAAAAATAAAGTTTACCCAAATGAAATTATAGTACATAAACAGAACATAACTATGCCAGGCTCCCGATTCAGCACATCAAGAAAGGGTACACGTCTCCGGGAAACAGGTGAAGGCATGAGGACATCACAGGTTGATGCAGTCCAGGATTATCTGGCACGGCATACTAGGATGGCCTCTCTCTCATGCCTCAGTAGTAGCACAGGCTCAGCAGGAGAACATTAGACACCGACAAAAGACAGACATCATACAATGGCAGGGGTAATCAAAGGTTTATGCAGTCCAGGGTCATCTGGCAAGGGCATACTAAGATGGTCTTTCTCTCAGGCCTCAGGTGTAGCACAGACTCAGCAGGAGAACATCAGACACTGACCCAGGACAGACGTCATCACAGGGTGGACCCCGGGGATCCAGCAGGACATCGAGACACAGGCTGGACATCAAGACATCTGGACACAAGCTGGACATCAAGACATCTGGACACAGGCTGGGTATCAGGACATCTGGACATAGGCTGGACATCAGGACATCTGGACACAGGTTGGGCATCAGGACATCTGGACACAGGCTGGACATCTGGATACAGGCTTTACATCGGGACATCTGGACACAGGCTGGACATCAGGACATCTGGACACAGGCTGGATATCAGGACATCAGGACACAGGCTGGACATCAGGAAACAGGCAGGACATCGGAACACAGGCATGACCTCGGGACACCAGTGTGACGACCCAGGTCATTGGCTGGATCATGGCTGGCACAGAACCATTCAGCAGTGGTCAGGCTCCGGGAACCAGACAGTGGTCGACAGTCTCCAGACATCGGACACCATCTCCAGACACCAGGCTGTGGTCATCAGATTCCAAACTACGGCCATCAGGCTCTGGGCATCAGACCTAGGAAGGAACTCAAGCGGGATGGTGCAAGCACTGCTGGGCTGGACAGGGCCCGGATGGAGTTAGCCCACACAGTAGGCTGAGCACAGCATAGTAAACGCTCACCAGGCTCTATCTTTAAAAGATGAACCCAGGTTGTTCACAGTCACTGAGTACAGTGTTCCAGACACAGAGGGACTTCAGGAACATAACACAAAAGACACAGTTCAGACAGTGTCAGGTACACGGAAAAGGGATCAAAGGTTCAGACCTGAAAATGCAGCCCTCAGGGAGGCGGGAAACAAAACACAACAGAAACGGCCAGGATGTGCAACCTCCAGGAAAGGCGGATCTGGGTACTCAGCCCCCAGAGCAGGCAGAAAAACAAGACACAGACAGAAATGGATCTAAGTACTCAGCCCCTAGAGCAAGTGAAAGAACAGGTATCAGCTTTCCCAGAGCTGAACGCAGGCAGAACAGGAGCTGAACACCCCACACACATGGCAAGACTCAGAAACTTAATACGAAGCTCTGGCACCACCCATCAGGAAAGAGGGAGTTTATATAGGAGCTGCCCCTCAGCAATAGGCTGGGGAAAGCAACTCAGGTGCACACACCAGCCCTAATAAAAGCAGGGAAGCTGTGGCCGCGCACACACTAAGTACAAACAGAAACTATTACAGCACACTCAGCTAGGAATTGAGGTCACCTGGCAGTGGCTGCAAGCCTGGACACATGTGGAAAGTCATGCACCAGCTGCAGAGGACTTTGCAACCCGTGGATAGCTTCCACAGTGGCAGCCAGGGACCGCACATGCGGATGGTCATGCAGCGGAGCAAAGACATAACAACACATGTACAGGTACGCAGAGGAGCAGGGAATTGAGCAGCATCCATACAGGTAACAGACAACTGTATCTCTGCTAGTTAGGGGGAGAGGAGCAAAGGGTTAAAGCAGAGACTTGCAGAGTAACGCCGGAGAAACAAGGTACAAACCCACCGGCGTTAAAATCATCATACATTTGTATCATACAAATAACAAGTCTTGGAGGTACCCAAAATAAAACAGATCAAGCTTAATACCACCAAGTAGCGCAGTAAAAAGTATCTACTCAATCAGATTAATTTTTATATAATCTCAATCTTCATTGTTAAATCAATCACACACAATACTACAAATGATTGATAAAATATTACATTAAAATCCCTTAAAAACAGAGACACAAGAGCAGTGTGGTTATAACTTAATACAGGGACATCAATAATTCATATAGCAAATATAAGAAGTACAAGGGTGCAGATAATAATTTAGCTTCACTGTCAGTATTAAACAAGCTTCAAGAATCTGCATAGATTGCTACATGACAGAGAGTAGCAATGCATCTCATAGATCTTAGATTGACCCTTAGTTCAATTATTTACCCCCACTGAAATATCTATGCAGAATAAGAGATAAATCTATACACACCATGTGCAATTGTATAATCAGACCACACTGCCCAAAGTATCCCAAAGCGCCTTTCATGTGCAGCTTCATCAGGTGGTACTGAAGCACTGTAACTAGCTGGTATATATACAGTTGTACTCAAAAGTTTACATACATACATCATTAAAGCACTGCATTAACCAAACCAAAATTGATCTATCATGCTGATTATAATGTTGTTACACTTGTTTATACGTATATCATTGGAGAAAGATCATCATCTTGTGGATCTATTAGGTATTGCAACTATTATTTTATTTGAATGAGCATTATATAAAAATTAATCTGATTCAGTAGATATTTTTTAGTTAGGGAGATATTACCTCTAGGGTTGAGCGACTTTGACTTTTTTAGGGTCGAGTCGGGTTTCGCGGAACTCGACTATCTCAAAAGTCGTGTTGAGTGAAATCGGCCGATTATCTCGTAAAGTCGGGATCGGCCGAAACACGAAACCCAATGCAAGTCAATGGGGCAGCATAGTTGGCAGTGAGTGGGGGCCAGGAAAACACCTAGAGTGGCCATTTTAATGCCAAAAACATCCATTCTTTTTAATGAAGCTTGTCAATCTTAATTTCCCTTATAATAATAGTTAGGCATTTGAAATTGGGGGTCATTTGGCTAAAGTTTTTGGGGGTAGGGCTGGTTCAAGTATTTTGTGGGCCCAGGAAATCTGGACCACGTCACGGCAGTGGCGCAGGGAGAGGTAAGTATTTCATCTTTGCAAGTGCTGTGATCCTGAGCAAGCAGGGGGGGCCCACTCTTTGGCATTGGCACTGGCACAGGGCCCCTCAAAGTACGGCAGTGTGTTTGCACGGCGGGGGCGCCTCCCACCGGCAGCAACACTTTTGCGTACTATGAGGGGCCCTGTGCCAGTGACGTCGCCAACGAGTATTCCCCCCCACCTGATGAAGGAACCAGCACTTTCATCTGCACCTTCCTCTTTGTCCCCGTGTAAGGTGGTATAGTATGCGGGAAGGGGAACCTGACTTTCAGCAGGGACACATTCTGGCTGTGTAGCATGCAAGGGGAATGTAGTGGTCTGGGTCAATGTACCAGCAGACTCATCTAGCAGTGACTGGTCAATGGGCAGGATGAGGAGATATAGGGCCAAAAAATAAAGTAGGCTAAATGCAGTTCAAAATTGGTAACAGGACTAAACAGGCGGCATTGCTTTGTTCAGTGGAGGAGCAAACCCAGGAGCAGCAGACACCGTTTTAAGGGCCCAACCACTCTAGTAGGCCAAATGCAGTTTAAGATCTGCTACTATAGGCCGAAAGCCTAAAGACTGAAGCTCAGCTTTATATAGTGGAGGACAACACCAGGGAGCGGCACACACCGTTAGTAGGTTCCAACCAAAGTTGAAGGCCAAATGCAGTTTAATATCTGCTACTATAGGCCGAAAGCCTAAAGACTGAAGCTCATCTTTATACAGTGGAGGACAACACCAGGGAGCGGCACACACCGTTAGTAGGGCCCAACTAAAGTTGAAGGCCAAATGCAGTTTAATATCTGCTACTATAGGCCGAAAGCCTAAAGACTGAAGCTCAGTATTATACAGTGGAGGACAACACCAGGGAGCGGCACACACAGTTAGTAGGGCCCAACCAAAGTTGAAGGCCAAATGCAGTTTAATATCTGATACTATAGGCCGAAAGCCTAAAGACTGAAGCTCAGCTTTATATAGGGGAGGACAACACCAGGGAGCGGCACACACCGTTACTAGGCCCCAACCAAAGTAGTAGGGCAACTGCAGTATTACATTTAAAAATACTTTCTGAGAGCCTGAAGGTTGAAGCTCAGACAAGGAAACCATAAGGAGAACACCAAGGAGGAGGAGAACACCAAGGAGCGGCAGACACCGTTACTAGGCCCCAACCCAGGTAGCAGGGCAACTGCAGTGTTACATTTAAAAATACTTAATGAGAGCCTGAAGGTTGAAGCTCAGACAAGGAAACCAGGAGGAGAACACCAAGGAGGAGGAGAACACCAAGGAGCGGCAGACACCATTACTAGGCCCCAACCCAGGTAGCAGGGCAACTGCAGTGTTACATTTAAAAATACTTTATGAGAGCCTGAAGATTGAAGCTCAGACAAGGAATCCAGGAGGAGAACACCAAGGAGCGGCAGACACCGTTACTAGGCCCCAACCAAAGTAGTAGGGCAACTGCAGTGTGACATTAAAAAATACTCAATGAGAGCCTGAAGGTTGAAGATCAGCTTTTTCAGTGGAGGACAACACCAGGGAGCGGCAGACACCGTTACTAGGCCCCAACCCAGGTAGCAGGGCAACTGCAGTGTTACATTTAAAAGTACTTAATGAGAGCCTGAAGGTTGAAGCTCAGCTTTTTGAGTGGAGGACAACACCAGGGAGCGGCAAACACCGTTACTAGGCCCCAACCCAGGTAGCAGGGCAACTGCAGTGTTACATTTAAAAATACTTTATGAGAGCCTGAAGGTTGAAGCTCAGACAAGGAAACCAGGAGGAGAACACCAAGGAGGAGGAGAACGCCAAGGAGCGGCAGACACCGTTACTAGGCCCCAACCCAGGTAGCAGGGCAACTGCAGTGTTACATTTAAAAATACTTTATGAGAGCCTGAAGGTTGAAGGTCAGACAAGGAAACAAGGAGGAGAACACCAAGGAGCGGCAGACACCGTTACTAGGCCCCAACCAAAGTAGTAGGGCAACTGCAGTGTGACATTAAAAAATACTCAATGAGAGCCTGAAGTTTGAAGCTCAGCTTTTTCAGTGGAGGACAACACCAGGGAACGGCAGACACCGTTACTAGGCCCCAACCCAGGTAGCAGGGTAACTGCAGTGTTACATTTAAAAATACTTTATGACAGCCTGAAGGTTGAAGCTCAGACAAGGAAACCAGGAGGAGAACACCAAGGAGCGGCAGACACCATTACTAGGCCCCAAACCAGGTAGCAGGGCAACTGCAGTGTGACATTAAAAAATACTCAATGAGAGCCTGAAGGTTGAAGCTCAGCTTTTTCAGTGGAGGACAACACCAGGGAGCGGCAGACACCGTTACTAGGCCCCAACCAAAGAAGTAGGGCAACTGGAGTGTGACATTAAAAAATACTCAATGAGAGCCTGAAGGTTGAAGCTCAACTTTTTCAGTGGAGGACAACACCAGGGAGCGGCAGACACCGTTACTAGGCCCCAACCCAGGTAGCAGGGCAACTGCAGTGTTACATTTAAAAATACTTTATGAGAGCCTGAAGGTTGAAGCTCAGACAAGGAAACCAGGAGGAGAACACCAAGGAGCGGCAGACACCGTTACTAGGCCCCAACCAAAGTAGTAGGGCAACTGCAGTGTGACATTAAAAAATACTCAATGAGAGCCTGAAGGTTGAAGCTCAGCTTTTTCAGTGGAGGACAACACCAGGGAGCGGCAGACACCGTTTCTAGGCCCCAACCCAGGTAGCTGGGCAACTGCAGTGTTACATTTAAAAATACTTTATGAGAGCCTGAAGGTTGAAGCTCAGACAAGGAAACCAGGAGGAGAACACCAAGGAGAGGCAGACACCGTTACTAGGCCCCAACCAAAGTAGTAGGGCAACTGCAGTGTGACATTAAAAAATACTCAATGAGAGCCTGAAGGTTGAAGCTCAGCTTTTTCAGTGGAGGACAACACCAGGGAGCGGCAGACACCGTTACTAGGCCCCAACCCAGGTAGCAGGGCAACTGCAGTGTTACATTTAAAAATACTTAATGAGAGCCTGAAGGTTGAAGTTCAGCTTTTTCAGTGGAGGACAACACCAGGGATTGGCAGACACCGTTACTAGGCCCCAACCCAGGTAGCAGGGCAACTGCAGTTTTACATTTAAAAATACTTTATGAGAGCCTGAAGGTTGAAGCTCAGACAAGGAAACCAGGAGGAGAACACCAAGGAGCGGCAGACACCGTTACTACGCCCCAACCCAGGTAGCAGGGCAACTGCAGTGTGACATTAAAAAATACTCAATGAGAGCCTGAAGGTTGAAGCTCAGCTTTTTCAGTGGAGGACAACACCAGGGAGCGGCAGACACCGTTACTAGGCCCTAACCATGTAGCAGGGCAACTACAGTGTTACATTTAAAAATACTTAATGAGAGCCTGAAGGTTGAAGCTCAGACAAGTAAACCAGGAGGAGAAGACCAAGGAGCGGCAGACATCATTACTAGACCCCAACCCAGGTAGCAGGGCAACTGCAGTGTAACATTAAAAAATACTCAATGAGAGCCTGAAGGTTAAAGCTCAGCTTTTTCAGTGGAGGACAACACCAGGGAGCGGCACACACCTTTACTAGGCCTCAACCCATGTAGCAGGGCAACATCAGTGTTACATTTAAAAATACTTAATGAGAGCCTGAAGGTTGAAGCTCAGACAAGGAAACCAGGAGGAGAGCACCAAGGAGGAGGGGAACACCACCAAGGAGCTGCACACACCGTTACTAGGCCCCAACTCAGGTAGCAGGGCAACTGCAGTGCTACATTTAAAAATACTTAATGAGAGCCTGAAGGTTGAAGCTCAGACAAGGAAACCAGGAGGAGAACATCAAGGAGCGGCAGACACCGTTACTATGCCCCAACCAAAGTAGTAGGGCAACTGCAGTGTGACATTAAAAAATACTCAATGAGAGCCTGAAGGTTGAAGCTCAGCTTTTTCAGTGGAGGACAACACCAGGGAGCGGCAGACACCGTTACTAGGCCCCAACCCATGTAGCAGGGCAACTGCAGTGTTACATTTAAAAATACTTAATGAGAGCCTGAAGGTTGAAGCTCAGATAAGGAAACCAGGAGGAGAACATCAAATAGCGGCAGACACCGTTACTATGCCCCAACCAAAGTAGTAGGGCAACTGCAGTGTGACATTAAAAAATACTCAATGAGAGCCTGAAGGTTGAAGCTCAGCTTTTTCAGTGGAGGACAACACCAGGGAGCGGCAGACACCGTTACTAGGCCCCAACCCATGTAGCAGGGCAACTGCAGTGTTACATTTAAAAATACTTTATGAGAGCCTGAAGGTTGAAGCTTAGACAAGGAAACCAGGAGGAGAACACCAAGGAGCGGCAGACACCGTTACTAGGCCCCAACCAAAGTAGTAGGGCAACTGCAGTGTGACATTAAAAAATACTCAATGAGAGCCTGAAGGTTGAAGCTCAGCTTTTTCAGTGGAGGACAACACCAGGGAGCGGCAGACACCGTTTCTAGGCCCCAACCCAGGTAGCAGGGCAACTGCAGTGTTACATTTAAAAATACTTTATGAGAGCCTGAAGGTTGAAGCTCAGACAAGGAAACCAGGAGGAGAACACCAAGGAGAGGCAGACACCGTTACTAGGCCCCAACCAAAGTAGTAGGGCAACTGCAGTGTGACATTAAAAAATACTCAATGAGAGCCTGAAGGTTGAAGCTCAGCTTTTTCAGTGGATGACAACACCAGGGAGTGGCAGAAACCGTTACTAGGCCCCAACCCATGTAGCAGGGCAACTGCAGTGTTACATTTAAAAATACTTTATGAGAGCCTGAAGGTTGAAGCTCAGACAAGGAAACCAGGAGGAGAACACCAAGGAGCGGCAGACACCGTTACTAGACCCCAACCCAGGTAGCAGGGCAACTGCAGTGTAACATTAAAAAATACTCAATGAGAGCCTGAAGGTTGAAGCTCAGCTTTTTCAGTGGAGGACAATACCATGGAGCGGCAGACACCGTTACTAGGCCCCAACCCATGTAGCAGGGCAACTTCAGTGTTACATTTAAAAATACTTAATGAGAGCCTGAAGGTTGAAGCTCAGACAAGGAAACCAGGAGGAGAACACCAAGGAGGAGGAGAACACCAAGGAGCGGCAGACACCGTTTCTAGGCCCCAACCCAGATAGCAGGGCAACTGCAGTGTTACATTTAAAAATACTTTATGAGAGCCTGAAGATTGAAGCTCAGACAAGGAAACCAGGAGGAGAACACCAAGGAGCGGCAGACACCGTTACTAGGCCCCAACCAAAGTAGTAGGGCAACTGAAGTGTGACATTAAAAAATACTCAATGAGAGCCTGAAGGTTGAAGCTCAGCTTTTTCAGTGGAGGACAACACCAGGGAGCGGCAGACACCGTTACTAGGCCCCAACCCAGGTAGCAGGGCAACTGCAGTGTTACATTTAAAAATACTTAATGAGAGCCTGAAGGTTGAAGTTCAGCTTTTTCAGTGGAGGACAACACCAGGGAGTGGCAGACACCGTTACTAGGCCCCAACCCAGGTAGCAGGGCAACTGCAGTGTTACATTTAAAAATACTTTATGAGAGCCTGAAGGTTGCAGCTCAGACAAGGAAACCAGGAGGAGAACACCAAGGAGGAGGAGAACACCAAGGAGCGGCAGACACCGTTACTAGGCCCCAACCCAGGTATCAGGGCAACTTCAGTGTTACATTTAAAAATACTTTATGAGAGCCTGAAGGTTGAAGCTCAGACAAGGAAACCAGGAGGAGAACACCAAGGAGCGGCAGACACCAATACTAGGCCCCAACCAAAGTAGTAGGGCAACTGCAGTGTGACATTAAAAAATACTCAATGAGAGCCTGAAGGTTGAAGCTCAGCTTTTTCAGTGGAGGACAACACCAGGGAGCGGCAGACACCGTTACTAGGCCCCAACCCAGGTAGCAGGGCAACATCAGTGTTACATTTAAAAATACTTAATGAGAGCCTGAAGGTTGAAGCTCAGACAAGGAAACCAGGAGGAGAGCACCAAGGAGGAGGAGAACACCACCAAGGAGCTGCACACACCGTTACTAGGCCCCAACTCAGGTAGCAGGGCAACAGCAGTGCTACATTCAAAAATACTTAATGAGAGCCTGAAGGTTGAAGCTCAGACAAGGAAACCAGGAGGAGAACATCAACGAGCGGCAGACACCGTTACTATGCCCCAACCAAAGTAGTAGGGCAACTGCAGTGTGACATTAAAAAATACTCAATGAGAGCCTGAAGGTTGAAGCTCAGCTTTTTCAGTGGAGGACAACACCAGGGAGCGGCAGACACCGTTACTAGGCCCCAACCCATGTAGCAGGGCAACTGCAGTGTTACATTTAAAAATACTTAATGAGAGCCTGAAGGTTGAAGCTCAGATAAGGAAACCAGGAGGAGAACATCAAATAGCGGCAGACACCGTTACTATGCCCCAACCAAAGTAGTAGGGCAACTGCAGTGTGACATTAAAAAATACTCAATGAGAGCCTGAAGGTTGAAGCTCAGCTTTTTCAGTGGAGCACAACACCAGGGAGCGGCAGACACCGTTACTAGGCCCCAACCCATGTAGCAGGGCAACTGCAGTGCTACATTTAAAAATACTTTATGAGAGCCTGAAGGTTGAAGCTTAGACAAGGAAACCAGGAGGAGAACACCAAGGAGCGGCAGACACCGTTACTAGGCCCCAACCAAAGTAGTAGGGCAACTGCAGTGTGACATTAAAAAATACTCAATGAGAGCCTGAAGGTTGAAGCTCAGCTTTTTCAGTGGAGGACAACACCAGGGAGCGGCAGACACCGTTTCTAGGCCCCAACCCAGGTAGCTGGGCAACTGCAGTGTTACATTTAAAAATACTTTATGAGAGCCTGAAGGTTGAACCTCAGACAAGGAAACCAGGAGGAGAACACCAAGGAGAGGCAGACACCGTTACTAGGCCCCAACCAAAGTAGTAGGGCAACTGCAGTGTGACATTAAAAAATACTCAATGAGAGCCTGAAGGTTGAAGCTCAGCTTTTTCAGTGGATGACAACACCAGGGAGTGGCAGAAACCGTTACTAGGCCCCAACCCATGTAGCAGGGCAACTGCAGTGTTACATTTAAAAATACTTTATGAGAGCCTGAAGGTTGAAGCTCAGACAAGGAAACCAGGAGGAGAACACCAAGGAGCGGCAGACACCGTTACTAGACCCCAACCCAGGTAGCAGGGCAACTGCATTGTAACATTAAAAAATACTCAATGAGAGCCTGAAGGTTGAAGCTCAGCTTTTTCAGTGGAGGACAACACCATGGAGCGGCAGACACCGTTACTAGGCCCCAACCCATGTAGCAGGGCAAATTCAGTGTTACATTTAAAAATACTTAATGAGAGCCTGAAGGTTGAAGCTCAGACAAGGAAACAAGGAGGAGAACACCAAGGAGGAGGAGAACACTACCAAGGAGCTGCACACACCGTTACTACGCCCCAACCCAGGTAGCAGGGCAACTGCAGTGTTACATTTAAAAATACTTAATGAGAGCCTGAAGGTTGAAGTTCAGCTTTTTCAGTGGAGGACAACACCAGGGAGTGGCAGACACCGTTACTAGGCCCCAACCCAGGTAGCAGGGCAACTGCAGTGTTACATTTAAAAATACTTTATGAGAGCCTGAAGGTTGCAGCTCAGACAAGGAAACCAGGAGGAGAACACCAAGGAGGAGGAGAACACCAAGGAGCGGCAGACACCGTTACTAGGCCCCAACCCAGGTATCAGGGCAACTTCAGTGTTACATTTAAAAATACTTTATGAGAGCCTGAAGGTTGAAGCTCAGACAAGGAAACCAGGAGGAGAACACCAAGGAGCGGCAGACACCAATACTAGGCCCCAACCAAAGTAGTAGGGCAACTGCAGTGTGACATTAAAAAATACTCAATGAGAGCCTGAAGGTTGAAGCTCAGCTTTTTCAGTGGAGGACAACACCAGGGAGCGGCAGACACCGTTACTAGGCCCCAACCCAGGTAGCAGGGCAACATCAGTGTTACATTTAAAAATACTTAATGAGAGCCTGAAGGTTGAAGCTCAGACAAGGAAACCAGGAGGAGAGCACCAAGGAGGAGGAGAACACCACCAAGGAGCTGCACACACCGTTACTAGGCCCCAACTCAGGTAGCAGGGCAACAGCAGTGCTACATTCAAAAATACTTAATGAGAGCCTGAAGGTTGAAGCTCAGACAAGGAAACCAGGAGGAGAACATCAACGAGCGGCAGACACCGTTACTATGCCCCAACCAAAGTAGTAGGGCAACTGCAGTGTGACATTAAAAAATACTCAATGAGAGCCTGAAGGTTGAAGCTCAGCTTTTTCAGTGGAGGACAACACCAGGGAGCGGCAGACACCGTTACTAGGCCCCAACCCATGTAGCAGGGCAACTGCAGTGTTACATTTAAAAATACTTAATGAGAGCCTGAAGGTTGAAGCTCAGATAAGGAAACCAGGAGGAGAACATCAAATAGCGGCAGACACCGTTACTATGCCCCAACCAAAGTAGTAGGGCAACTGCAGTGTGACATTAAAAAATACTCAATGAGAGCCTGAAGGTTGAAGCTCAGCTTTTTCAGTGGAGCACAACACCAGGGAGCGGCAGACACCGTTACTAGGCCCCAACCCATGTAGCAGGGCAACTGCAGTGCTACATTTAAAAATACTTTATGAGAGCCTGAAGGTTGAAGCTTAGACAAGGAAACCAGGAGGAGAACACCAAGGAGCGGCAGACACCGTTACTAGGCCCCAACCAAAGTAGTAGGGCAACTGCAGTGTGACATTAAAAAATACTCAATGAGAGCCTGAAGGTTGAAGCTCAGCTTTTTCAGTGGAGGACAACACCAGGGAGCGGCAGACACCGTTTCTAGGCCCCAACCCAGGTAGCTGGGCAACTGCAGTGTTACATTTAAAAATACTTTATGAGAGCCTGAAGGTTGAACCTCAGACAAGGAAACCAGGAGGAGAACACCAAGGAGAGGCAGACACCGTTACTAGGCCCCAACCAAAGTAGTAGGGCAACTGCAGTGTGACATTAAAAAATACTCAATGAGAGCCTGAAGGTTGAAGCTCAGCTTTTTCAGTGGATGACAACACCAGGGAGTGGCAGAAACCGTTACTAGGCCCCAACCCATGTAGCAGGGCAACTGCAGTGTTACATTTAAAAATACTTTATGAGAGCCTGAAGGTTGAAGCTCAGACAAGGAAACCAGGAGGAGAACACCAAGGAGCGGCAGACACCGTTACTAGACCCCAACCCAGGTAGCAGGGCAACTGCATTGTAACATTAAAAAATACTCAATGAGAGCCTGAAGGTTGAAGCTCAGCTTTTTCAGTGGAGGACAACACCATGGAGCGGCAGACACCGTTACTAGGCCCCAACCCATGTAGCAGGGCAAATTCAGTGTTACATTTAAAAATACTTAATGAGAGCCTGAAGGTTGAAGCTCAGACAAGGAAACAAGGAGGAGAACACCAAGGAGGAGGAGAACACTACCAAGGAGCTGCACACACCGTTACTACGCCCCAACCCAGGTAGCAGGGCAACTGCAGTGTTACATTTAAAAATACTTTATGAGAGCCTGAAGGTTGAAGCTCAGACAAGGAAACCAGGAGGAGAACACCAAGGAGCGGCAGACACCGTTACTAGGCCCCAACCAAAGTAGTAGGGCAACTGCAGTGTGACATTAAAAAATACTGAATGAGAGCCTGAAGGTTGAAGCTCAGCTTTTTCAGTGGAGGACAACACCAGGGAGCGGCAGACACCGTTACTAGGCCCCAACCCAGGTAGTAGGGCAACTGCAGTGTTACATTTAAAAATACTTTATGAGAGCCTGAAGGTTGAAGCTCAGACAAGGAAACCAGGAGGAGAACACCAAGGAGCGGCAGACACCGTTACTAGGCCCCAACCAAAGTAGTAGGGCAACTGCAGTGTGACATTAAAAAATACTCAATGAGAGCCTGAAGGTTGAAGCTCAGCTTTTTCAGTGGAGGACAACACCAAGGAGCAGCAGACACCGTTACTAGGCCCCAACCCAGGTAGTAGGGCAATTGCAGTGTGACATTAAAAAATACTCAATGAGAGCCTGAAGGTTGAAGCTCAGCTTTTTCAGTGGAGGACAAAACCAGGGAGCGGCAGACACCAATACTAGGCCCCAACCCAGGTAGCAGGGCAACTGCAGTGTTACATTTAAAAATACTTAATGAGAGCCTGAAGGTTGAAGCTCAGACAAGGAAACCAGGAGGAGAACACCAAGGAGGAGGAGAACACCAAGGAGCGGTTGACACCGTTTCTAGGCCCCAACCCAGATAGCAGGGCAACTGCAGTGTTACATTTAAAAATACTTTAGGAGAGCCTGAAGATTGAAGCTCAGACAAGGAAACCAGGAGGAGAACACCAAGGAGCGGCAGACACCGTTACTAGGCCCCAACCAAAGTAGTAGGGCAACTGAAGTGTGACATTAAAAAATACTCAATGAGAGCCTGAAGGTTGAAGCTCAGCTTTTTCAGTGGAGGACAACACCAGGGAGCGGCAGACACCGTTACTAGGCCCCAACCCATGTAGCAGGGCAACTGCAGTGTTACATTTAAAAATACTTAATGAGAGCCTGAAGGTTGAAGTTCAGCTTTTTCAGTGGAGGACAACACCAGGGAGTGGCAGACACCGTTACTAGGCCCCAACCCAGGTAGCAGGGCAACTGCAGTGTTACATTTAAAAATACTTTATGAGAGCCTGAAGGTTGCAGCTCAGACAAGGAAACCAGGAGGAGAACACCAAGGAGGAGGAGAACACCAAGAAGCGGCAGACACCGTTACTAGGCCCCAACCCAGGTAGCAGGGCAACTTCAGTGTTACATTTAAAAATACTTTATGAGAGCCTGAAGGTTGAAGCTCAGACAAGGAAACCAGGAGGAGAACACCAAGGAGCGGCAGACACCAATACTAGGCCCCAACCAAAGTAGTAGGGCAACTGCAGTGTGACATTAAAAAATACTCAATGAGAGCCTGAAGGTTGAAGCTCAGCTTTTTCAGTGGAGGACAACACCAGGGAGCGGCAGACACCGTTACTAGGCCCCAACCCAGGTAGCAGGGCAACATCAGTGTTACATTTAAAAATACTTAATGAGAGCCTGAAGGTTGAAGCTCAGACAAGGAAACCAGGAGGAGAGCACCAAGGAGGAGGAGAACACCACCAAGGAGCTGCACACACCGTTACTAGGCCCCAACTCAGGTAGCAGGGCAACTGCAGTGCTACATTCAAAAATACTTAATGAGAGCCTGAAGGTTGAAGCTCAGACAAGGAAACCAGGAGGAGAACATCAACGAGCGGCAGACACCGTTACTATGCCCCAACCAAAGTAGTAGGGCAACTGCAGTGTGACATTAAAAAATACTCAATGAGAGCCTGAAGGTTGAAGCTCAGCTTTTTCAGTGGAGGACAACACCAGGGAGCGGCAGACACCGTTACTAGGCCCCAACCCATGTAGCAGGGCAACTGCAGTGTTACATTTAAAAATACTTAATGAGAGCCTGAAGGTTGAAGCTCAGATAAGGAAACCAGGAGGAGAACATCAAATAGCGGCAGACACCGTTACTATGCCCCAACCAATGTAGTAGGGCAACTGCAGTGTGACATTAAAAAATACTCAATGAGAGCCTGAAGGTTGAAGCTCAGCTTTTTCAGTGGAGCACAACACCAGGGAGCGGCAGACACCGTTACTAGGCCCCAACCCATGTAGCAGGGCAACTGCAGTGCTACATTTAAAAATACTTTATGAGAGCCTGAAGGTTGAAGCTTAGACAAGGAAACCAGGAGGAGAACACCAAGGAGCGGCAGACACCGTTACTAGGCCCCAACCAAAGTAGTAGGGCAACTGCAGTGTGACATTAAAAAATACTCAATGAGAGCCTGAAGGTTGAAGCTCAGCTTTTTCAGTGGAGGACAACACCAGGGAGCGGCAGACACCGTTTCTAGGCCCCAACCCAGGTAGCTGGGCAACTGCAGTGTTACATTTAAAAATACTTTATGAGAGCCTGAAGGTTGAACCTCAGACAAGGAAACCAGGAGGAGAACACCAAGGAGAGGCAGACACCGTTACTAGGCCCCAACCAAAGTAGTAGGGCAACTGCAGTGTGACATTAAAAAATACTCAATGAGAGCCTGAAGGTTGAAGCTCAGCTTTTTCAGTGGATGACAACACCAGGGAGTGGCAGAAACCGTTACTAGGCCCCAACCCATGTAGCAGGGCAACTGCAGTGTTACATTTAAAAATACTTTATGAGAGCCTGAAGGTTGAAGCTCAGACAAGGAAACCAGGAGGAGAACACCAAGGAGCGGCAGACACCGTTACTAGACCCCAACTGTTGTGAATTCGGTTTGTGGGCTCCCCCGGTGGTCTGTTATGGTAGTGTCTCTTATGTGCCTTCCTCCATCTCTGATTACCTGTCGCCACCCTCTAGGGGAGTTTCCTATTTAAGGCTGCTTGGCTGTTAGTCATATGCCGGCCAACAATGTGCTAGTAGCATTCTGTTGCATTCACCTGCTTCAAGTCCCAGTTCAGCTAAGTTGAATTTTTGTTTCTTGTTTTGCTATTTTTGTCCAGCTATCTGCAATGTGACCTTTCAGTGCTGGAAGCTCTTGTGGACAGAAAATTACTACTCCAGTGGCATGAGTTGTCGAGTTTAAAGTAGTTTCTGGATGGTGTTTTTGAATAGTGTTTTTAGGTTGACCGTGAAGTAACACTTTCCTGTCCTTCTGCTATCTAGTAAGCGGACCTCACTGTGCTAAATCTGCTGTTCATCCTACGTATGTCATTTCCTCTGAACTCACCGTCAATATCTGTGGGGGCCTACTATCATCTTTTGGGGTTCCTCACTGGAGGTAAGGCAGGCCTGTATATTCCTCTTATAGGGGTAGTTAGATCTCCGGCTGGCGCGTGGTGTCTAGGGCATCGTAGGTACATCCCCCGGCTACTGTAAGTGTTGGGTCAGGTTCAGGTCACGGTCGACCTTAGTTTCCATCACCCGAGAGCTAGTCCGTTTTGTATTTTTTTTTTCCCATGGTCATTGGGGTAACCATAACAGTTTGGCCGGCCGGTAAAAAATCTATGTGTTAAAATATGCACTAAAGCAGGAAGGAGGAGAAAAGGTTTTTTTTTTCTGTGTTTGAAAGTGCACCTTAGTTTGCTCATTTGTATTCCTTGCTTAAACTGCAGTCTTCAGCCTTTTTTTTTCTCCTCTCCTCTTAACCTCTGAATGCTTGGGTTACACCAATTTGAAACATGGATCCACAGAGTTTAGTTGCAGGTTTGAATAACCTTGCGACAAAAGTACAGAACCTACAAGATTTTGTTATACGTGCTCCAATGTCTGAACCTAAGATTCCTCTGCCTGAATACTTTACCGGAGACAGATCCCGGTTTTTGAGTTTCAGGGAAAATTGCAAATTGTTTTTGTCTCTGAGATCTCACTCTGCTGGTGATCATACTCAACAAGTTAAAATTGTTATCTCTCTACTGCGCGGCGACCCACAAAGTTGGGCATTTGCATTATCGCCAGGGGATCCTGCGTTGTTAAATGTAGATGCGTTTTTTCAGGCTTTGGGGTTGCTTTATGAAGAGCCTAATTTGGAGATTTTGGCTGAGAAAGCCTTGATAGCTCTTTCCCAAGGGCAAGATGAAGCTGAGATATACTGCCAGAAATTCCGTAAATGGTCGGTGCTTACTAGATGGAATGAGTGCGCTTTAGCAGCTAATTTCAGAGAAGGTCTCTCTGATGCCGTGAAGGATGTCATGGTGGGGTTCCCTGTGCCTACAGGTCTGAATGATGCCATGAAATTGGCTATCCAGATTGATCGGCGTTTGCGGGAGCGCAAATCTGTGCACCATATGGCGGGGTCTTCTGAGGAAAAATCTGTGCACCATATGGCGGTATCTTCTGAGCAAAAACCTGTGCACCATATGGCGGTGTCTTCTGAGCAAAGACCTGTGCACCATTTGGCGGTGACCTCTGAAAAGGCATTAGAGCATATGCAATGCGATCGTGTTTTGTCTAGAGGCGAACGTCAAAATTACAGGCGCAAAAATGGATTGTGCTTCTACTGTGGAGATCCAGCTCATGTTATATCAGCATGCTCTAAACGTATAAATAAGCTTGATAAAAAGGTTGATAAATCTTTTTCTACAGGTACCTTGCAGTCAAAATTTCTTTTGTCCGTGACATTGATTTGTACCTTATCATCTGTGACTGTGAATGCTTATGTGGATTCTGGCGCCGCTCTGAGTCTCATGGATTGGTCCTTTGCCAAGCGTTGTGGGTTTGATTTGGAGCCGTTGGAAGTTTCTATTCCCCTGAAGGGTATTGATTCTACACCTTTGGCTAGTAATAAACCACAATATTGGACACAAGTGACTATGCGTCTTACCCCAGACCATCAGGAGATTATTCGTTTCCTTGTATTATATAACCTACATGATGTCTTAGTGCTTGGATTACCATGGTTACAGATTCATAATCCCGTCTTGGACTGGAAATCTATGTCTGTGTTGAGCTGGGGATGTCGGGGTATTCATGGGGATGCACCTTTGGTTCCTATTTCTTCATCTACTCCCTCTGAGATCCCAGCATTTCTGTCAGATTTTTATGATGTCTTTCAAGAGCCTAAAGTTGATTCTCTCCCTCCCCACAGAGAGTGTGACTGCGCTATTGAATTGATCCCCGGTAGTAAGTTTCCTAAGGGTCGCTTGTTTAATTTGTCTGTGCCCGAACATACTGCTATGCGGGAGTATATCAGAGAATCCTTGGAAAAGGGTCATATTCGCCCCTCGTTGTCTCCACTAGGGGCAGGATTTTTCTTTGTAGGTAAAAAGGATGGTTCATTGAGACCTTGTATCGACTATCGACTTTTGAATAAGATTACAGTTAAATACCAGTACCCGTTACCTTTACTGACTGATCTGTTTGCTCGCATAAAGGGGGCTAAGTGGTTCACTAAGATCGATCTACGTGGTGCGTATAATTTGGTGCGGATTAAGCAGGGGGATGAGTGGAAGACCGCATTTAATACGCCTGAAGGCCATTTTGAGTATTTGGTAATGCCTTTCGGTCTCGCAAATGCCCCTTCCGTTTTTCAGTCCTTTATGCACGATATTTTCCGTGAATATCTGGATAAGTTTATGATTGTGTATTTGGATGATATTCTTGTTTTTTCGGAGGACTGGGAATCTCACGTTCAACAGGTCAGGAGAGTTTTTCAGGTTTTGCGAGCTAATTCTCTTTTTGTAAAGGGCTCAAAGTGTAGTTTTGGAGTTCAGAGAATTTCCTTTTTGGGATATATTTTTTCCCCTTCATCTATGGAGATGGACCCTGTCAAGGTCCAGGCTATTTGTGATTGGATGCAACCTACTTCTTTGAAGAGTCTGCAAAAGTTCTTGGGTTTTGCTAATTTCTATCGCCGATTTATAGCGGGTTTTTCTGCCATTGCTAAACCTTTGACTGATTTGACCAAAAAGGGTGCTGATGTTGCTAATTGGTCCTCTGCGGCTGTGGAGGCCTTTCAAGAGCTTAAGCGCCGCTTTTCTTCCGCTCCTGTGTTGCGCCAACCTGATGTGTTACTTCCGTTCCAGGTTGAGGTGGATGCTTCAGAGATCGGAGCAGGTGCAGTTTTGTCGCAGAAAGATCCTGACTGCTCAGTAATGAGACCATGTGCGTTTTTCTCCCGAAAGTTTTCGCCCGCTGAGCGAAATTATGATGTGGGAAATCGGGAACTTCTGGCCATGAAGTGGGCGTTTGAGGAGTGGCGTCATTGGCTTGAGGGTGCTAGACACCAGGTGGTGGTCCTCACTGACCACAAGAATCTAATTTATCTTGAGTCGGCCAGGCGTCTGAATCCTAGACAGGCGCGCTGGTCGTTGTTTTTCTCCCGATTTAACTTTGTGGTGTCATATCTGCCTGGGTCCAAGAATGTGAAGGCGGATGCCCTCTCTAGGAGTTTTGAGCCTGACTCGCCTGGTGATTCCGAACCTACCGGCATCCTGAAGGATGGGGTGATATTGTCAGCTGTCTCCCCAGACCTGCGGCGTTCTTTGCAGGAGTTTCAGGTGGATAGGCCTGATCGCTGTCCGCCTGGTAGACTGTTTGTCCCTGATGATTGGACCAGTAGAGTTATCTCGGAGGTTCATTCTTCCGCGTTGACAGGTCATCCTGGAATTTTTGGCACCAGGGATTTGGTGTCTAGGTCCTTCTGGTGGCCTTCTTTGTCTCGAGATGTGCGCATGTTTGTGCAGTCTTGTGATGTTTGTGCTCGGGCCAAGCCCTGCTGTTCTAGGGCCAGTGGGTTGTTGTTGCCCTTGCCTATTCCTAAGAGGCCTTGGACGCACATCTCTATGGACTTTATTTCTGACCTTCCGGTTTCTCGTAGGATGTCTGTCATCTGGGTGATTTGTGACCGTTTTTCTAAGATGGTTCATTTGGTACCTTTACCCAAATTGCCCTCCTCCTCTGAGTTGGTTCCTCTATTTTTTCAGAATGTGGTGCGTTTGCATGGTATTCCTGAGAATATAGTGTCTGACAGGGGTACTCAGTTTGTGTCTAGATTTTGGCGGACGTTCTGTGCCAGGATGGGTATCGATTTGTCTTTTTCGTCTGCATTCCATCCTCAGACTAATGGCCAGACTGAGCGTACTAATCAGACCTTGGAGACTTACTTGAGGTGTTTTGTGTCCGCTGATCAGGATGATTGGCTTGACTTTTTGCCGTTGGCAGAGTTTGCCCTTAACAATCGGGCCAGTTCTGCCACTTTGGTTTCTCCATTTTTTTGTAATTCAGGGTTTCACCCTCGGTTTTCGTCCGGTCAATTGGAGTCTTCGGATTGTCCTGGAGTGGATGCTCTGGTTGATAGGATGCATCGGATTTGGGGACAGGTTGTGGACAATCTGAAGTTGTCCCAGGAGAAGACTCAACAGTTCACTAATCGTCATCGGCGTATTGGTCCTCGTCTTTGTGTTGGGGACCTGGTGTGGCTGTCTTCTCGATTTGTTCCTATGAAGGTCTCGTCTCCTAAGTTTAAGCCTCGGTTTATCGGCCCTTATAGGATCCTGGAGGTTCTTAATCCTGTGTCCTTTCGTTTGGACCTCCCAGCATCTTTTAATATCCATAATGTTTTCCATCGGTCATTATTGCGGAGGTATGAGGTACCGGTTGTTCCTTCTGCTGATCCACCTGCTCCTGTGTTGGTTGAGGGTGAATTGGAGTATGTGGTGGAAAAGATCTTGGACTCCCGTGTTTCCAGACGGAAACTTCAGTATCTGGTTAAGTGGAAAGGTTATGGCCAGGAGGATAATTCTTGGGTGACAGCATCCGATGTTCATGCTCCCGATTTGGTTCGTGCATTTCATAGTGCTCATCCAGATCGCCCTGGTGGTTCTGGTGAGGGTTCGGTGCCCCCTCCTTAAGGGGGGGGTACTGTTGTGAATTCGGTTTGTGGGCTCCCCCGGTGGTCTGTTATGGTAGTGTCTCTTATGTGCCTTCCTCCATCTCTGATTACCTGTCGCCACCCTCTAGGGGAGTTTCCTATTTAAGGCTGCTTGGCTGTTAGTCATATGCCGGCCAACAATGTGCTAGTAGCATTCTGTTGCATTCACCTGCTTCAAGTCCCAGTTCAGCTAAGTTGAATTTTTGTTTCTTGTTTTGCTATTTTTGTCCAGCTATCTGCAATGTGACCTTTCAGTGCTGGAAGCTCTTGTGGACAGAAAATTACTACTCCAGTGGCATGAGTTGTCGAGTTTAAAGTAGTTTCTGGATGGTGTTTTTGAATAGTGTTTTTAGGTTGACCGTGAAGTAACACTTTCCTGTCCTTCTGCTATCTAGTAAGCGGACCTCACTGTGCTAAATCTGCTGTTCATCCTACGTATGTCATTTCCTCTGAACTCACCGTCAATATCTGTGGGGGCCTACTATCATCTTTTGGGGTTCCTCACTGGAGGTAAGGCAGGCCTGTATATTCCTCTTATAGGGGTAGTTAGATCTCCGGCTGGCGCGTGGTGTCTAGGGCATCGTAGGTACATCCCCCGGCTACTGTAAGTGTTGGGTCAGGTTCAGGTCACGGTCGACCTTAGTTTCCATCACCCGAGAGCTAGTCCGTTTTGTATTTTTTTTTTCCCATGGTCATTGGGGTAACCATAACACCCAACCCAGGTAGCAGGGCAACTGCATTGTAACATTAAAAAATACTCAATGAGAGCCTGAAGGTTGAAGCTCAGCTTTTTCAGTGGAGGACAACACCATGGAGCGGCAGACACCGTTACTAGGCCCCAACCCATGTAGCAGGGCAAATTCAGTGTTACATTTAAAAATACTTAATGAGAGCCTGAAGGTTGAAGCTCAGACAAGGAAACAAGGAGGAGAACACCAAGGAGGAGGAGAACACTACCAAGGAGCTGCACACACCGTTACTACGCCCCAACCCAGGTAGCAGGGCAACTGCAGTGTTACATTTAAAAATACTTTATGAGAGCCTGAAGGTTGAAGCTCAGACAAGGAAACCAGGAGGAGAACACCAAGGAGCGGCAGACACCGTTACTAGGCCCCAACCAAAGTAGTAGGGCAACTGCAGTGTGACATTAAAAAATACTGAATGAGAGCCTGAAGGTTGAAGCTCAGCTTTTTCAGTGGAGGACAACACCAGGGAGCGGCAGACACCGTTACTAGGCCCCAACCCAGGTAGTAGGGCAACTGCAGTGTTACATTTAAAAATACTTTATGAGAGCCTGAAGGTTGAAGCTCAGACAAGGAAACCAGGAGGAGAACACCAAGGAGCGGCAGACACCGTTACTAGGCCCCAACCAAAGTAGTAGGGCAACTGCAGTGTGACATTAAAAAATACTCAATGAGAGCCTGAAGGTTGAAGCTCAGCTTTTTCAGTGGAGGACAACACCAAGGAGCAGCAGACACCGTTACTAGGCCCCAACCCAGGTAGTAGGGCAATTGCAGTGTGACATTAAAAAATACTCAATGAGAGCCTGAAGGTTGAAGCTCAGCTTTTTCAGTGGAGGACAAAACCAGGGAGCGGCAGACACCAATACTAGGCCCCAACCCAGGTAGCAGGGCAACTGCAGTGTTACATTTAAAAATACTTAATGAGAGCCTGAAGGTTGAAGCTCAGACAAGGAAACCAGGAGGAGAACACCAAGGAGGAGGAGAACACCAAGGAGCGGCAGACACCGTTTCTAGGCCCCAACCCAGATAGCAGGGCAACTGCAGTGTTACATTTAAAAATACTTTAGGAGAGCCTGAAGATTGAAGCTCAGACAAGGAAACCAGGAGGAGAACACCAAGGAGCGGCAGACACCGTTACTAGGCCCCAACCAAAGTAGTAGGGCAACTAAAGTGTGACATTAAAAAATACTCAATGAGAGCATGAAGGTTGAAGCTCAGCTTTTTCAGTGGAGGACAACACCAGGGAGCGGCAGACACCGTTACTAGGCCCCAACCCACGTAGCAGGGCAACTGCAGTGTTACATTTAAAAATACTTAATGAGAGCCTGAAGGTTGAAGTTCAGCTTTTTCAGTGGAGGACAACACCAGGGAGTGGCAGACACCGTTACTAGGCCCCAACCCAGGTAGCAGGGCAACTGCAGTGTTACATTTAAAAATACTTTATGAGAGCCTGAAGGTTGCAGCTCAGACAAGGAAACCAGGAGGAGAACACCAAGGAGCGGCAGACACCAATACTAGGCCCCAACCAAAGTAGTAGGGCAACTGCAGTGTGACATTAAAAAATACTCAATGAGAGCCTGAAGGTTGAAGCTCAGCTTTTTCAGTGGAGGACAACACCAGGGAGCGGCAGACACCGTTTCTAGGCCCCAACCCAGGTAGCAGGGCAACTGCAGTGTTACATTTAAAAATACTTTATGAGAGCCTGAAGGTTGAAGCTCAGACAAGGAAACCAGGAGGAGAACACCAAGGAGCGGCAGACACCGTTACTAGGCCCCAACCAAAGTAGTAGGGCAACTAAAGTGTGACATTAAAAAATACTCAATGAGAGCCTGAAGGTTGAAGCTCAGCTTTTTCAGTGCAGGACAACACCAGGGAGCGGCAGACTCCGTTACTAGGCCCCAACCCAGGTAGCAGGGCAACTGCAGTGTTACATTTAAAAATACTTAATGAGAGCCTGAAGGTTGAAGTTCAGCTTTTTCAGTGGAGGACAACACCAGGGAGTGGCAGACACCGTTACTAGGCCCCAACCCAGATAGCAGGGCAACTGCAGTGTTACATTTAAAAATACTTTATGAGAGCCTGAAGGTTAAAGCTCAGACAAGGAAACCAGGAAGAGAACACCAAGGAGGAGGAGAACACCAAGGAGCGGCAGACACCGTTACTAGGCCCCAACCCAGGTAGCAGGGCAACTGCAGTGTTACATTTAAAAATACTTAATGAGAGCCTGAAGGTTGAAGCTCAGACAAGGATGCCAGGAGGAGAACACCAAGGAGCGGCAGACACCGTTACTAGGCCCCAACCAAAGTAGTAGGGCAACTGCAGTGTGACATTAAAAAATACTCAATGAGAGCCTGAAGGTTGAAGCTCAGCTTTTTCAGTGGAGGACAACACCAGGGAGCGGCAGACACCGTTACTAGGCCCCAACCCAGGTAGCAGGGCAACTGCAGTGTTACATTTAAAAATACTTAATGAGAGCCTGAAGGTTGAAGCTCAGACAAGGAAACCTGGAGGAGAACACCAAGGAGGAGGAGAACACCAAGAAGCGGCAGACACCGTTACTAGGCCCCAACCCAGGTAGCAGGGCAACTGTAGTGTTACATTTCAAAATACATTATGAGAGCCTGAAGGTTGAAGCTCAGACAAGGAAACCAGGAGGAGAACACCAAGGAGCGGCACAAACCGTTACTAGGCCCCAACCAAAGTAGTAGGGCAACTGCAGTATTACATTTAAAAATACTTTATGAGAGCCTGAAGGTTGAAGCTCAGACAAGGAAACCTGGAGGAGAACACCAAGGAGGAGGAGAACACCAAGGAGCGGCAGACACCGTTACTAGGCCCCAACCCAGGTAGCAGGGCAACTGCAGTGTTACATTTAAAAATACTTAATGAGAGCCTGAAGGTTGAAGCTCAGACAAGGAAACCAGGAGGAGAACACCAAGGAGGAGGAGAACACCAAGGAGCGGCAGACACCGTTACTAGGCCCCAACCCAGGTAGCAGGGCAACTGCAGTGTTACATTTAAAAATACTTTATGAGAGCCTGAAGGTTGAAGCTCAGAAAAGGAAACCAAGAGGAGAACACCAAGGAGCGGCAGACACCGTTACTAGTCCCGAACCAAAGTAGTAGGGCAACTGCAGAGTGACATAAAAAAATACTCAATGAGAGCCTGAAGGTTGAAGCTCAGCTTTTTCAGTGGAGGACAACACCAGGGAGCGGCAGACATCGTTACTAGTCCCCAACCCAGGTAGCAGGGCAACTGCAGTGTTACATTTAAAAATACTTAATGAGAGCCTGTAGGTTGAGCTCAGCTTCTTCAGTGGAGGACAACACCAGGGAGCGGCAGACACCGTTACTAGGCCCCAACCCAGGTAGCAGGGCAACTGCAGTGTTACATTTAAAAATACTTTATGAGAGCCTGAAGGTTGAAGCTCAGACAAGGAAACCAGGAGGAGAACACCAAGGAGGAGGAGAACACCAAGGAGCGGCAGACACCGTTACAAGGCCCCAACCCAGGTAGCAGGGCAACTGCAGTGTTACATTTAAAAATACTTTATGAGAGCCTGAAGGTTGAAGCTCAGACAAGGAAACAAGGAAGAGAACACCAAGGAGCGGCAGACACCATTTCTAGGCCCAAGCCAAAGTATTAGGGCAACTGCAGTGTGACATTAAAAAATACTCAATGAGAGCCTGAAGGTTGAAGCTCAGCTTTTTCAGTGGAGGACAACACCAGGGAGCGGCAGACACCGTTACTAGGCCCCAACCCAGGTAGCAGGGCAACTGCAGTGTTACATTTAAAAATACTTTATGAGAGCCTGAAGGTTGAAGCTCAGACAAGGAAACCAGGAGGAGAACACCAAGGAGCGGCAGACACCGTTACTAGGCCCCAACCAAAGTAGTAGGGCAACTGCAGTGTGACATTAAAAAATACTCAATGAGAGCCTGAAGGTTGAAGCTCAGCTTTTTCAGTGGAGGACAACACCAGGGAGCGGCAGACACCGTTTCTAGGCCCCAACCCAGGTAGCAGGGCAACTGCAGTGTTACATTTAAAAATACTTTATGAGAGCCTGAAGGTTGAAGCTCAGACAAGGAAATCAGGAGGAGAACACCAAGGAGCGGCAGACACCGTTACTAGTCCCCAACAAAAGTAGTAGGGCAACTGCAGTGTGACATTAAAAAATACTCAATGAGAGCCTGAAGGTTGAAGCTCAGCTTTTTCAGTGGAGGACAACACCAGGGAGCGGCAGACACCGTTACTAGGCCCCAACCCAGGTAGTAGGGCAACTGCAGTGTTACATTTAAAAATACTTTATGAGAGCCTGAAGGTTGAAGCTCAGACAAGGAAACCAGGAGGAGAACACCAAGGAGCGGCAGACACCGTTACTAGGCCCCAACCAAAGTAGTAGGGCAACTGCAGTGTGACATTAAAAAATACTCAATGAGAGCCTGAAGGTTGAAGCTCAGCTTTTTCAGTGGAGGACAACACCAAGGAGCAGCAGACACCGTTACTTGGCCCCAACCCAGGTAGTAGGGCAACTGCAGTGTGACATTAAAAAATACTCAATGAGAGCCTGAAGGTTGAAGCTCAGCTTTTTCAGTGGAGGACAACACCAGGGAGCGGCAGACACCGTTACTAGGCCCCAACCCAGGTAGCAGGGCAACTGCAGTGTTACATTTAAAAATACTTAATGAGAGCCTGAAGGTTGAAGCTCAGACAAGGAAACCAGGAGGAGAACACCAAGGAGGAGGAGAACACTGAGGAGCGGCACACACCAATTCTAGGCCCCAACCCAGATAGCAGGGCAACTGCAGTGTTACATTTAAAAATACTTTATGAGAGCCTGAAGGTTGAAGCTCAGACAAGGAAACCAGGAGGAGAACACCAAGGAGCGGCAGACACCGTTACTAGGCACCAACCAAAGTAGTAGGGCAACTAAAGTGTGACATTAAAAAATACTCAATGAGAGCCTGAAGGTTGAAGCTCAGCTTTTTCAGTGGAGGACAACACCAGGGAGCGGCAGACACCGTTACTAGGCCACAACCCAGGTAGCAGGGCAACTGCAGTGTTACATTTAAAAATACTTAATGAGAGCCTGGAGGATGAAGTTCAGCTTTTTCAGTGGAGGACAGCACCAAGGAGCAGCAGACACCGTTACTTGGCCCCAACCCATGTAGTAGGGCAACTGCAGTGTAACATTAAAAAATACTCAATGAGAGCCTGAAGGTTGAAGCTCAGCTTTTTCAGTGGAGGACAACACCAGGGAGCGGCAGACACCGTTACTAGGCCCCAACCCAGGTAGCAGGGCAACTGCAGTGTTACATTTAAAAATACTTAATGAGAGCCTGAAGGTTGAAGCTCAGACAAGGAAACCAGGAGGAGAACACCAAGGAGGAGGAGAACACCAAGGAGCGGTTGACACCGTTTCTAGGCCCCAACCCAGATAGCAGGGCAACTGCAGTGTTACATTTAAAAATACTTTAGGAGAGCCTGAAGATTGAAGCTCAGACAAGGAAACCAGGAGGAGAACACCAAGGAGCGGCAGACACCGTTACTAGGCCCCAACCAAAGTAGTAGGGCAACTGAAGTGTGACATTAAAAAATACTCAATGAGAGCCTGAAGGTTGAAGCTCAGCTTTTTCAGTGGAGGACAACACCAGGGAGCGGCAGACACCGTTACTAGGCCCCAACCCAGGTAGCAGGGCAACTGCAGTGTTACATTTAAAAATACTTAATGAGAGCCTGAAGGTTGAAGTTCAGCTTTTTCAGTGGAGGACAACACCAGGGAGTGGCAGACACCGTTACTAGGCCCCAACCCAGGTAGCAGGGCAACTGCAGTGTTACATTTAAAAATACTTTATGAGAGCCTGAAGGTTGCAGCTCAGACAAGGAAACCAGGAGGAGAACACCAAGGAGGAGGAGAACACCAAGAAGCGGCAGACACCGTTACTAGGCCCCAACCCAGGTAGCAGGGCAACTTCAGTGTTACATTTAAAAATACTTTATGAGAGCCTGAAGGTTGAAGCTCAGACAAGGAAACCAGGAGGAGAACACCAAGGAGCGGCAGACACCAATACTAGGCCCCAACCAAAGTAGTAGGGCAACTGCAGTGTGACATTAAAAAATACTCAATGAGAGCCTGAAGGTTGAAGCTCAGCTTTTTCAGTGGAGGACAACACCAGGGAGCGGCAGACACCGTTACTAGGCCCCAACCCAGGTAGCAGGGCAACATCAGTGTTACATTTAAAAATACTTAATGAGAGCCTGAAGGTTGAAGCTCAGACAAGGAAACCAGGAGGAGAGCACCAAGGAGGAGGAGAACACCACCAAGGAGCTGCACACACCGTTACTAGGCCCCAACTCAGGTAGCAGGGCAACTGCAGTGCTACATTCAAAAATACTTAATGAGAGCCTGAAGGTTGAAGCTCAGACAAGGAAACCAGGAGGAGAACATCAACGAGCGGCAGACACCGTTACTATGCCCCAACCAAAGTAGTAGGGCAACTGCAGTGTGACATTAAAAAATACTCAATGAGAGCCTGAAGGTTGAAGCTCAGCTTTTTCAGTGGAGGACAACACCAGGGAGCGGCAGACACCGTTACTAGGCCCCAACCCATGTAGCAGGGCAACTGCAGTGTTACATTTAAAAATACTTAATGAGAGCCTGAAGGTTGAAGCTCAGATAAGGAAACCAGGAGGAGAACATCAAATAGCGGCAGACACCGTTACTATGCCCCAACCAAAGTAGTAGGGCAACTGCAGTGTGACATTAAAAAATACTCAATGAGAGCCTGAAGGTTGAAGCTCAGCTTTTTCAGTGGAGCACAACACCAGGGAGCGGCAGACACCGTTACTAGGCCCCAACCCATGTAGCAGGGCAACTGCAGTGCTACATTTAAAAATACTTTATGAGAGCCTGAAGGTTGAAGCTTAGACAAGGAAACCAGGAGGAGAACACCAAGGAGCGGCAGACACCGTTACTAGGCCCCAACCAAAGTAGTAGGGCAACTGCAGTGTGACATTAAAAAATACTCAATGAGAGCCTGAAGGTTGAAGCTCAGCTTTTTCAGTGGAGGACAACACCAGGGAGCGGCAGACACCGTTTCTAGGCCCCAACCCAGGTAGCTGGGCAACTGCAGTGTTACATTTAAAAATACTTTATGAGAGCCTGAAGGTTGAACCTCAGACAAGGAAACCAGGAGGAGAACACCAAGGAGAGGCAGACACCGTTACTAGGCCCCAACCAAAGTAGTAGGGCAACTGCAGTGTGACATTAAAAAATACTCAATGAGAGCCTGAAGGTTGAAGCTCAGCTTTTTCAGTGGATGACAACACCAGGGAGTGGCAGAAACCGTTACTAGGCCCCAACCCATGTAGCAGGGCAACTGCAGTGTTACATTTAAAAATACTTTATGAGAGCCTGAAGGTTGAAGCTCAGACAAGGAAACCAGGAGGAGAACACCAAGGAGCGGCAGACACCGTTACTAGACCCCAACCCAGGTAGCAGGGCAACTGCATTGTAACATTAAAAAATACTCAATGAGAGCCTGAAGGTTGAAGCTCAGCTTTTTCAGTGGAGGACAACACCATGGAGCGGCAGACACCGTTACTAGGCCCCAACCCATGTAGCAGGGCAAATTCAGTGTTACATTTAAAAATACTTAATGAGAGCCTGAAGGTTGAAGCTCAGACAAGGAAACAAGGAGGAGAACACCAAGGAGGAGGAGAACACTACCAAGGAGCTGCACACACCGTTACTACGCCCCAACCCAGGTAGCAGGGCAACTGCAGTGTTACAT
Source organism: Ranitomeya variabilis (assembly GCF_051348905.1). Taxonomy (NCBI): domain Eukaryota; kingdom Metazoa; phylum Chordata; class Amphibia; order Anura; family Dendrobatidae; genus Ranitomeya; species Ranitomeya variabilis. The sequence goes on from NC_135232.1 coordinate 382,853,266, forward strand.
TTAAAAATACTTTATGAGAGCCTGAAGGTTGAAGCTCAGACAAGGAAACCAGGAGGAGAACACCAAGGAGCGGCAGACACCGTTACTAGGCCCCAACCAAAGTAGTAGGGCAACTGCAGTGTGACATTAAAAAATACTGAATGAGAGCCTGAAGGTTGAAGCTCAGCTTTTTCAGTGGAGGACAACACCAGGGAGCGGCAGACACCGTTACTAGGCCCCAACCCAGGTAGTAGGGCAACTGCAGTGTTACATTTAAAAATACTTTATGAGAGCCTGAAGGTTGAAGCTCAGACAAGGAAACCAGGAGGAGAACACCAAGGAGCGGCAGACACCGTTACTAGGCCCCAACCAAAGTAGTAGGGCAACTGCAGTGTGACATTAAAAAATACTCAATGAGAGCCTGAAGGTTGAAGCTCAGCTTTTTCAGTGGAGGACAACACCAAGGAGCAGCAGACACCGTTACTAGGCCCCAACCCAGGTAGTAGGGCAATTGCAGTGTGACATTAAAAAATACTCAATGAGAGCCTGAAGGTTGAAGCTCAGCTTTTTCAGTGGAGGACAAAACCAGGGAGCGGCAGACACCAATACTAGGCCCCAACCCAGGTAGCAGGGCAACTGCAGTGTTACATTTAAAAATACTTATTGAGAGCCTGAAGGTTGAAGCTCAGACAAGGAAACCAGGAGGAGAACACCAAGGAGGAGGAGAACACCAAGGAGCGGCAGACACCGTTTCTAGGCCCCAACCCAGATAGCAGGGCAACTGCAGTGTTACATTTAAAAATACTTTAGGAGAGCCTGAAGATTGAAGCTCAGACAAGGAAACCAGGAGGAGAACACCAAGGAGCGGCAGACACCGTTACTAGGCCCCAACCAAAGTAGTAGGGCAACTAAAGTGTGACATTAAAAAATACTCAATGAGAGCATGAAGGTTGAAGCTCAGCTTTTTCAGTGGAGGACAACACCAGGGAGCGGCAGACACCGTTACTAGGCCCCAACCCAGGTAGCAGGGCAACTGCAGTGTTACATTTAAAAATACTTTATGAGAGCCTGAAGGTTGAAGCTCAGACAAGGAAACCAGGAGGAGAACACCAAGGAGCGGCAGACACCGTTACTAGGCCCCAACCAAAGTAGTAGGGCAACTGCAGTGTGACATTAAAAAATACTCAATGAGAGCCTGAAGGTTGAAGCTCAGCTTTTTCAGTGGAGGACAACACCAAGGAGCAGCAGACACCGTTACTAGGCCCCAACCCAGGTAGTAGGGCAATTGCAGTGTGACATTAAAAAATACTCAATGAGAGCCTGAAGGTTGAAGCTCAGCTTTTTCAGTGGAGGACAAAACCAGGGAGCGGCAGACACCAATACTAGGCCCCAACCCAGGTAGCAGGGCAACTGCAGTGTTACATTTAAAAATACTTAATGAGAGCCTGAAGGTTGAAGCTCAGACAAGGAAACCAGGAGGAGAACACCAAGGAGGAGGAGAACACCAAGGAGCGGCAGACACCGTTTCTAGGCCCCAACCCAGATAGCAGGGCAACTGCAGTGTTACATTTAAAAATACTTTAGGAGAGCCTGAAGATTGAAGCTCAGACAAGGAAACCAGGAGGAGAACACCAAGGAGCGGCAGACACCGTTACTAGGCCCCAACCAAAGTAGTAGGGCAACTAAAGTGTGACATTAAAAAATACTCAATGAGAGCATGAAGGTTGAAGCTCAGCTTTTTCAGTGGAAGACAACACCAGGGAGCGGCAGACACCGTTACTAGGCCCCAACCCAGGTAGCAGGGCAACTGCAGTGTTACATTTAAAAATACTTAATGAGAGCCTGAAGGTTGAAGTTCAGCTTTTTCAGTGGAGGACAACACCAGGGAGTGGCAGACACCGTTACTAGGCCCCAACCCAGGTAGCAGGGCAACTGCAGTGTTACATTTAAAAATACTTTATGAGAGCCTGAAGGTTGCAGCTCAGACAAGGAAACCAGGAGGAGAACACCAAGGAGCGGCAGACACCAATACTAGGCCCCAACCAAAGTAGTAGGGCAACTGCAGTGTGACATTAAAAAATACTCAATGAGAGCCTGAAGGTTGAAGCTCAGCTTTTTCAGTGGAGGACAACACCAGGGAGCGGCAGACACCGTTTCTAGGCCCCAACCCAGGTAGCAGGGCAACTGCAGTGTTACATTTAAAAATACTTTATGAGAGCCTGAAGGTTGAAGCTCAGACAAGGAAACCAGGAGGAGAACACCAAGGAGCGGCAGACACCGTTACTAGGCCCCAACCAAAGTAGTAGGGCAACTAAAGTGTGACATTAAAAAATACTCAATGAGAGCCTGAAGGTTGAAGCTCAGCTTTTTCAGTGCAGGACAACACCAGGGAGCGGCAGACTCCGTTACTAGGCCCCAACCCAGGTAGCAGGGCAACTGCAGTGTTACATTTAAAAATACTTAATGAGAGCCTGAAGGTTGAAGTTCAGCTTTTTCAGTGGAGGACAACACCAGGGAGTGGCAGACACCGTTACTAGGCCCCAACCCAGATAGCAGGGCAACTGCAGTGTTACATTTAAAAATACTTTATGAGAGCCTGAAGGTTAAAGCTCAGACAAGGAAACCAGGAAGAGAACACCAAGGAGGAGGAGAACACCAAGGAGCGGCAGACACCGTTACTAGGCCCCAACCCAGGTAGCAGGGCAACTGCAGTGTTACATTTAAAAATACTTAATGAGAGCCTGAAGGTTGAAGCTCAGACAAGGATGCCAGGAGGAGAACACCAAGGAGCGGCAGACACCGTTACTAGGCCCCAACCAAAGTAGTAGGGCAACTGCAGTGTGACATTAAAAAATACTCAATGAGAGCCTGAAGGTTGAAGCTCAGCTTTTTCAGTGGAGGACAACACCAGGGAGCGGCAGACACCGTTACTAGGCCCCAACCCAGGTAGCAGGGCAACTGCAGTGTTACATTTAAAAATACTTAATGAGAGCCTGAAGGTTGAAGCTCAGACAAGGAAACCTGGAGGAGAACACCAAGGAGGAGGAGAACACCAAGGAGCAGCAGACACCGTTACTAGGCCCCAACCCAGGTAGCAGGGCAACTGCAGTGTTACATTTAAAAGTACTTAATGAGAGCCTGAGGGTTGAAGCTCAGACAAGGAAACCAGGAGGAGAACACCAAGGAGGAGGAGAACACCAAGAAGCGGCAGACACCGTTACTAGGCCCCAACCCAGGTAGCAGGGCAACTGCAGTGTTACATTTCAAAATACATTATGAGAGCCTGAAGGTTGAAGCTCAGACAAGGAAACCAGGAGGAGAACACCAAGGAGCGGCACAAACCGTTACTAGGCCCCAACCAAAGTAGTAGGGCAACTGCAGTATTACATTTAAAAATACTTTATGAGAGCCTGAAGGTTGAAGCTCAGACAAGGAAACCTGGAGGAGAACACCAAGGAGGAGGAGAACACCAAGGAGCGGCAGACACCGTTACTAGGCCCCAACCCAGGTAGCAGGGCAACTGCAGTGTTACATTTAAAAATACTTAATGAGAGCCTGAAGGTTGAAGCTCAGACAAGGAAACCAGGAGGAGAACACCAAGGAGGAGGAGAACACCAAGGAGCGGCAGACACCGTTACTAGGCCCCAACCCAGGTAGCAGGGCAACTGCAGTGTTACATTTAAAAATACTTTATGAGAGCCTGAAGGTTGAAGCTCAGAAAAGGAAACCAAGAGGAGAACACCAAGGAGCGGCAGACACCGTTACTAGTCCCGAACCAAAGTAGTAGGGCAACTGCAGAGTGACATAAAAAAATACTCAATGAGAGCCTGAAGGATGAAGCTCAGCTTTTTCAGTGGAGGACATCACCAGGGAGCGGCAGACATCGTTACTAGTCCCCAACCCAGGTAGCAGGGCAACTGCAGTGTTACATTTAAAAATACTTAATGAGAGCCTGTAGGTTGAGCTCAGCTTCTTCAGTGGAGGACAACACCAGGGAGCGGCAGACACCGTTACTAGGCCCCAACCCAGGTAGCAGGGCAACTGCAGTGTTACATTTAAAAATACTTTATGAGAGCCTGAAGGTTGAAGCTCAGACAAGGAAACCAGGAGGAGAACACCAAGGAGGAGGAGAACACCAAGGAGCGGCAGACACCGTTACAAGGCCCCAACCCAGGTAGCAGGGCAACTGCAGTGTTACATTTAAAAATACTTTATGAGAGCCTGAAGGTTGAAGCTCAGACAAGGAAACAAGGAAGAGAACACCAAGGAGCGGCAGACACCATTTCTAGGCCCAAGCCAAAGTATTAGGGCAACTGCAGTGTGACATTAAAAAATACTCAATGAGAGCCTGAAGGTTGAAGCTCAGCTTTTTCAGTGGAGGACAACACCAGGGAGCGGCAGACACCGTTACTAGGCCCCAACCCAGGTAGCAGGGCAACTGCAGTGTTACATTTAAAAATACTTTATGAGAGCCTGAAGGTTGAAGCTCAGACAAGGAAACCAGGAGGAGAACACCAAGGAGCGGCAGACACCGTTACTAGGCCCCAACCAAAGTAGTAGGGCAACTGCAGTGTGACATTAAAAAATACTCAATGAGAGCCTGAAGGTTGAAGCTCAGCTTTTTCAGTGGAGGACAACACCAGGGAGCGGCAGACACCGTTTCTAGGCCCCAACCCAGGTAGCAGGGCAACTGCAGTGTTACATTTAAAAATACTTTATGAGAGCCTGAAGGTTGAAGCTCAGACAAGGAAATCAGGAGGAGAACACCAAGGAGCGGCAGACACCGTTACTAGTCCCCAACCAAAGTAGTAGGGCAACTGCAGTGTGACATTAAAAAATACTCAATGAGAGCCTGAAGGTTGAAGCTCAGCTTTTTCAGTGGAGGACAACACCAGGGAGCGGCAGACACCGTTACTAGGCCCCAACCCAGGTAGTAGGGCAACTGCAGTGTTACATTTAAAAATACTTTATGAGAGCCTGAAGGTTGAAGCTCAGACAAGGAAACCAGGAGGAGAACACCAAGGAGCGGCAGACACCGTTACTAGGCCCCAACCAAAGTAGTAGGGCAACTGCAGTGTGACATTAAAAAATACTCAATGAGAGCCTGAAGGTTGAAGCTCAGCTTTTTCAGTGGAGGACAACACCAAGGAGCAGCAGACACCGTTACTTGGCCCCAACCCAGGTAGTAGGGCAACTGCAGTGTGACATTAAAAAATACTCAATGAGAGCCTGAAGGTTGAAGCTCAGCTTTTTCAGTGGAGGACAACACCAGGGAGCGGCAGACACCGTTACTAGGCCCCAACCCAGGTAGCAGGGCAACTGCAGTGTTACATTTAAAAATACTTAATGAGAGCCTGAAGGTTGAAGCTCAGACAAGGAAACCAGGAGGAGAACACCAAGGAGGAGGAGAACACTGAGGAGCGGCACACACCAATTCTAGGCCCCAACCCAGATAGCAGGGCAACTGCAGTGTTACATTTAAAAATACTTTATGAGAGCCTGAAGGTTGAAGCTCAGACAAGGAAACCAGGAGGAGAACACCAAGGAGCGGCAGACACCGTTACTAGGCCCCAACCAAAGTAGTAGGGCAACTAAAGTGTGACATTAAAAAATACTCAATGAGAGCCTGAAGGTTGAAGCTCAGCTTTTTCAGTGGAGGACAACACCAGGGAGCGGCAGACACCGTTACTAGGCCACAACCCAGGTAGCAGGGCAACTGCAGTGTTACATTTAAAAATACTTAATGAGAGCCTGGAGGATGAAGTTCAGCTTTTTCAGTGGAGGACAGCACCAAGGAGCAGCAGACACCGTTACTTGGCCCCAACCCATGTAGTAGGGCAACTGCAGTGTAACATTAAAAAATACTCAATGAGAGCCTGAAGGTTGAAGCTCAGCTTTTTCAGTGGAGGACAACACCAGGGAGCGGCAGACACCGTTACTAGGCCCCAACCCAGGTAGCAGGGCAACTGCAGTGTTACATTTAAAAATACTTAATGAGAGCCTGAAGGTTGAAGCTCAGACAAGGAAACCAGGAGGAGAACACCAAGGAGGAGGAGAACACCAAGGAGCGGCACACACCGTTTCTAGGCCCCAACCCAGATAGCAGGGCAACTGCAGTGTTACATTTAAAAATACTTTATGAGAGCCTGAAGGTTGAAGCTCAGACAAGGAAACCAGGAGGAGAACACCAAGGAGCGGCAGACACCGTTACTAGGCCCCAACCAAAGTAGTAGGGCAACTAAAGTGTGACATTAAAAAATACTCAATGAGAGCCTGAAGGTTGAAGCTCAGCTTTTTCAGTGGAGGACAACACCAGGGAGCGGCAGACACCGTTACTAGGCCCCAACCCAGGTAGCAGGGCAACTGCAGTGTTACATTTAAAAATACTTAATGAGAGCCTGGAGGTTGAAGTTCAGCTTTTTCAGTGGAGGACAACACCAGGGAGTGGCAGACAGCGTTACTAGGCCCCAACCCAGGTAGCAGGGCAACTGCAGTGTTACATTTAAAAATACTTTATGAGATCCTGAAGGTTGAAGCTCAGACAAGGAAATCAGGAGGAGAACACCAAGGAGCGGCAGACACCGTTACTAGTCCCCAACCAAAGTAGTAGGGCAACTGCAGTGTGACATTAAAAAATACTCAATGAGAGCCTGAAGGTTGAAGCTCAGCTTTTTCAGTGGAGGACAACACCAGGGAGCGGCAGACACCGTTAATAGGCCCCAACCCAGGTAGTAGGGCAACTGCAGTGTTACATTTAAAAATACTTTATGAGAGCCTGAAGGTTGAAGCTCAGACAAGGAAACCAGGAGGAGAACACCAAGGAGCGGCAGACACCGTTACTAGGCCCCAACCAAAGTAGTAGGGCAACTGCAGTGTGACATTAAAAAATAGTCAATGAGAGCCTCAAGGTTGAAGCTCAGCTTTTTCAGTGGAGGACAACACCAGGGAGCGGCAGACACCGTTACTAGGTCCCAACCCAGGTAGCAGGGCAACGGCAGTGTTACATTTAAAAATACTTAATGAGAGCCTGAAGGTTGAAGCTCAGACAAGGAAACCAGGAGGAGAACACCAAGGAGGAGGAGAACACCAAGGAGCGGCAGACACCGTTTCTAGGCCCCAACCCAGATAGCAGGGCAACTGCAGTGTTACATTTAAAAATACTTTATGAGAGCCTGAAGGTTGAAGCTCAGACAAGGAAACCAGGAGGAGAACACCAAGGAGCGGCAGACACCGTTACTAGGCCCCAACCAAAGTAGTAGGGCAACTAAAGTGTGACATTAAAAAATACTCAATGAGAGCCTGAAGGTTGAAGCTCAGCTTTTTTTAGTGGAGGACAACACCAGGGAGCGGCAGACACCGTTACTAGGCCCCAACCCAGGTAGCAGGGCAACTGCAGTGTTACATTTAAAAATACTTAATGAGAGCCTGAAGGTTGAAGTTCAGCTTTTTCAGTGGAGGACAACACCAGGGAGTGGCACACACCGTTACTAGGCCCCAACCCAGGTAGCAGGGCAACTGCAGTGTTACAATTAAAAATACTTTATGAGAGCCTGAAGGTTGAAGCTCAGACAAGGAAACCAGGAGGAGAACACCAAGGAGGAGGAGAACACCAAGGAGCGGCAGACACCGTTACTAGGCCCCAACCCAGGTAGCAGGGCAACTGCAGTGTTACATTTAAAAATACTTCATGAGAGCCTGAAGGTTGAAGCTCAGACAAGGAAACCAGGAGGAGAACACCAAGGAGCGGCAGACACCGTTACTAGGCCCCAACCAAAGTAGTAGGGCAACTGCAGTGTGACATTAAAAAATACTCAATGAGAGCCTGAAGGTTGAAGCTCAGCTTTTTCAGTGGAGGACAACACCAGGGAGCGGCAGACACCGTTTCTAGGCCCCAACCCAGGTAGCAGGGCAACTGCAGTGTTACATTTAAAAATACTTTATGAGAGCCTGAAGGTTGAAGCTCAGACAAGGAAACCAGGAGGAGAACACCAAGGAGCGGCAGACACCGTTACTAGGCCCCAACCAAAGTAGTAGGGCAACTAAAGTGTGCCATTAAAAATACTCAATGAGAGCCTGAAGGTTGAAGCTCAGCTTTTTCAGTGGAGGACAACACCAGGGAGCGGCAGACTCCGTTACTAGGCCCCAACCCAGGTAGCAGGGCAACTGCAGTGTTACATTTAAAAATACTTAATGAGAGCCTGAAGGTTGAAGTTCAGCTTTTTCAGTGGAGGACAACACCTGGGAGTGGCAGACACCGTTACTAGGCCCCAACCCAGGTAGCAGGGCAACTGCAGTGTTACATTTAAAAATACTTTATGAGAGCCTGAAGGTTGAAGCTCAGACAAGGAAACCAGGAGGAGAACACCAAGGAGGAGGAGAACACCAAGGAGCGGCAGACACCGTTACTAGGCCCCAACCCAGGTAGCAGGGCAACTGCAGTGTTACATTTAAAAATACTTTATGAGAGCCTGAAGGTTGAAGCTCAGACAAGGAAACCAGGAGGAGAACACCAAGGAGCGGCAGACACCGTTACTAGGCCCCAACCAAAGTAGTAGGGCAACTGCAGTGTGACATTAAAAAATACTTAATGAGAGCCTGAAGGTTAAAGCTCAGCTTTTTCAGTGGAAGACAACACCAGGGAGCGGCAGACACCGTTACTAGGCCCCAACCCAGGTAGCAGGGCAACTGCAGTGTTACATTTAAAAATACTTTATGAGAGCCTGAAGGTTGAAGCTCAGACAAGGAAACCAGGAGAAGAACTGTTGTGAACTGTTTTTGGGCTCCCTCTTGTGGTCACAACTGGTACTGTGTGAGTGCTGTCTTTGGGCTCCCTCTGGTGGCTCTTTGTGTCATTCTGCAGGTCTGAGGCTTGATCAGCTGTCTCGTTATCTGTTAGCTGGTTTCCTATTTAGTTCACCTGGACTCTCAGTTGTTGCCTGCTGTCAATGTCTTCAGTGCTATTTTGGAGCTCTCCTGCAGTCCTTCGTTATCAGTCTCTTCAAGAGAAGCTAAGTTTCTGTTTGTTCATTATTTGATCATCAGTGTTCAATATGTTTCTTGGTTTATTATCTGTCCTTGTCCAGCTTGCTAATATGTGATTTCCTCGCTTGCTGGTAGCTCTAGGGGGCTGAGTTTCTCCCCTCACACCGTTAGTTGGTGTGGGGGTTCTTGAATTCTCAGCGTGGATATTTTGCATAGGGTTTTCTACTGACCGCACAGTTTCCTATCTGTCTTCTGCTATCTAGTATTAGCGGGCCTCATTTGCTGAATCTGTTTCATTTCTACGTTTGTATTTTCCCCTTACCTCACCGTTATTATTTGTTGGGGGCTTTCTATATCTTTGGGGTTATTTCTCTGAGGCAAGTGAGGTCTTACTTTCTTTCTCTCTAGGGGTAGCTAGTTTCTCAGGCTGCGTCGAGACGTCTAGGAATTTAGGCACGTTCACCGGCTACCTTTACTGTGTTTGGTTAGGATCAGGTTTTGCGGTCAGTCCAGTTACCACCTCCCTAGAGCTCATGTCTATATTCATAAACTTAGCTAGTCCGTTTTGTGATCCTCAGCTACTAGGATCATAACAGTACAGCAGGCCCAAAAGTGTTTAATGTATCGCAGAAGTGGGATAAGAGAAGCCCTGAGTACAATTTTTTTTTTTTCCTCTCTATCTTTGCTGCAGTCTGTCCAGCTTCTCTCATCCCCTTAATCTCTGGGTGGTTTTGTGTTCAGCTGCAGACATGGATATTCAGATTCTGACTTCTAGTGTGGATCATTTTGCTGCAAGGGTGCAAAGCATTCAGGATTTTGTTGTTCATAGCCCTATGTCAGAGCCTAAAATACCTATTCCTGAGTTGTTTTCTGGAGATAGATCTAGGTTTCTGAATTTTAAGAATAATTGTAAATTATTTCTATCTTTGAGACCTCGTTCCTCTGGTGATTCCGCTCAGCAAGTTAAAATTGTTATCTCCTTGTTACGTGGCGACCCTCAAGATTGGGCTTTCTCTCTGGTGCCAGGAGATCCTGCATTGCTGAATGTGGATGCGTTTTTTCTGGCGCTTGGACTGCTTTATGAGGAACCTAATCTTGAGAACCAGGCAGAAAAGGCCTTGCTGGCTCTTTCTCAGGGCCAGGATGAAGCTGAGGTGTATTGTCAAAAATTTCGGAAATGGTCGGTGCTTACTCAATGGAATGAGTGTGCCCTGGCTGCAAATTTCAGAGAAGGTCTTTCTGAAGCCAATAAGAATGTTATGGTGGGATTCCCCACGCCTGCAAGTCTGAATGACTCAATGACTTTGGCCATTCAGATTGATCGGCGTTTGCGGGAGCGCAAATCTGCGCACCATCTGGCGGTGTTTTCTGAACAGAGACCTGAGTCTATGCAATGTGACCGAGTTCTGACCAGAATTGAGCGGCAAAATCATAGATGTCAAAATGGGTTGTGCTTTTACTGTAGTGATTCAACTCATGTTATCTCAGCATGCTCTAAGCACGTTAAAAAATCGCTAAACCTGTCACCATTGGTACTATACAGCCTAAATTCATTTTGTCTGTTACTTTAATTTGTTCTTTGTCATCCTACTCGGTTATGGCTTTTGTGGATTCAGGTGCTGCCCTGAATCTGATGGATTTGTCGTTTGCCAGGCGCTGTGGTTTTGTCCTGGAGCCTTTGGAATTCCCTATTCCACTGAGGGGAATTGATGCTACACCATTGGCTGAGAATAAGCCTCAATATTGGACTCAAGTGACCATGTGCATGACTCCTGTGCATCAGGAGGTGATTCGCTTTCTTGTAACTGCATAATTTGCATGATGTTGTCGTGTTGGGTCTGCCATGGCTGCAGGCCCATAATCCAGTTCTGGATTGGAAAGCTATGTCTGTGTCAAGTTGGGGTTGCCAGGGGATTCATGGCGATGCTCCTTTGGTATCAATTGCTTCTTCCACTCCTTCTGAGGTCCCTGAGTTTTTGTCGGACTACCAGGATGGATTTGATGAGCCTAGATCCGGTGCCCTGCCTCCTCACAGGGATTGTGATTGTGCTATAAATTTGATTCCTGGTAGTAAGTTCCCTAAGGGATGACTTTTTAATTTGTCTGTACCAGAACATGCCGCAATGCGGAGCTATATAAAGGAGTCTTTAGAGAAGGGACATATTCGCCCGTCCTCCTCCCCTCTTGGTGCAGGATTCTTTTTTGTGGCCAAGAAGGATGGTTCTCTGAGACCTTGTATAGATTATCATCTTCTAAATAAAATCACGGTCAAATTTCAGTATCCTTTGCCATTGTTGTCTGATCTGTTTGCTCGGATTAAGGGGTCCAGTTGGTTCACCAAGATAGATCTTCGTGGTGCGTATAACCTTGTGCACATTAAGCAGGGGGATGAATGGAAAACAGCATTTAATACGCCCGAAGGCCATTTTGAGTACTTGGTGATGCCTTTTGGACTCTCTAATGCTCCTTCTGTGTTCCAGTCCTTCATGCATGACATCTTCCGAGAATATCTGGATAAATTTATGATTGTGTATCTGGATGACATTTTGGTCTTTTCTGAGGACTGGGAGTCCCATGTGAAGCAGGTCAGGATGGTATTTCAGGTCCTGCGTGCTAATGCCTTATTTGTGAAGGGCTCAAAATGTCTTTTCGGAGTACAGAAGGTTTCCTTTTTGGGTTTTATTTTTTCTCCTTCTACTATTGAGATGGACCCAGTCAAGGTCCAGGCTATTCATGACTGGACTCAGCCTACATCTGTTAAGAGTCTTCAGAAGTTCTTGGGTTTTGCTAATTTTTACCGTCGCTTCATTGCTAATTTTTCTGGCGTGGTTAAACCCTTGACGGATTTGACCAAGAAGGATTCTGATGTGACTAATTGGTCTCCTGCGGCCGTGAAAGCCTTTCGGGAGCTGAAGCGCCGGTTTTCTTCGGCTCCAGTTTTGTGTCAGCCTGATGTCTCTCTTCCTTTTCAGGTCGAGGTTGATGCTTCTGAGATTGGAGCAGGGGCTGTTTTGTCGCAGAGAAGCTCTGATTGCTCTGTGATGAAGCCTTGTGCTTTCTTTTCAAGAAAGTTGTTGGCTATGAAGTGGGCATTTGAGGAGTGGCGACATTGGCTCGAGGGAGCTAAGCATCGTGTAGTGGTCTTAACTGATCACAAAAATCTGATTTATCTTGAGTCTGCCAAGCGGCTGAATCCTAGACAGGCTCGTTGGTCGTTGTTTTTCTCCCGTTTCGATTTCGTGGTCTTGTACCTGCCTGGTTCGAAGAACGTGAAGGCTGATGCTCTTTCTAGGAGTTTTGTGCCTGACTCTCCGGGAGTTTCAGAGCCGGCTGGTATCCTCAGAGAGGGAGTGATTTTGTCTGCCATTTCCCCAGATTTGCGACGAGTGCTGCAGAAATTTCAGGCGGATAGACCTGACCGTTGCCCACCAGAGAGACTGTTTGTCCCAGATAGATGGACCAGCAGAGTTATTTCCGAGGTTCATTCTTCGGTGTTGGCAAGCCATCCTGGGATTTTTGGTACCAGAGATTTGGTGGCTAGGTCCTTCTGGTGGCCTTCCTTGTCGCGGGATGTGCGTTCCTTTGTGCAGTCCTGTGGGATTTGTGCTCGGGCTAAGCCTTGCTGTTCTCGTGCCAGCGGTTTGCTTTTGCCTTTGCCTGTCCCGAAGAGGCCTTGGACGCACATTTCCATGGATTTTATTTCGGATCTTCCAGTCTCTCAGAGAATGTCTGTCATCTGGGTGGTGTGTGATCGTTTTTCCAAAATGGTTCATTTGGTGCCCTTGCCTAAGTTGCCTTTCTCCTCCGATTTGGTTCCTCTATTTTTTCAGAATGTGGTTCGCTTGCACGGCATCCCTGAAAATATTGTGTCTGACAGAGGATCCCAGTTTGTGTCCAGATTTTGGCGGATCTTTTGTGCTAAGATGGGCATTGATTTGTCTTTTTCGTCGGCCTTCCATCCTCAGACGAATGGCCAAACCGAGCGAACTAATCAGACCTTGGAAACTTATTTAAGATGTTTTGTTTCTGCTGATCAGGATGATTGGGTGACTTTTTTGCCATTGGCCGAGTTTGCCCTTAATAATCGGGCTAGTTCTGCTACTTTGGTTTCGCCTTTTTTCTGCAATTCTGGTTTTCATCCTCGTTTTTCCTCGGGTCAGGTTGAGCCTTCTGACTGTCCTGGGGTGGATTCTGTGGTGGATAGGTTGCAACAGATTTGGAACCATGTGGTGGACAATTTGAAGTTGTCACAGGAGAAGGCTCAGCGCTTTGCCAACCGCCGTCGCGGTGTGGGTCCCCGACTTCTTGTTGGGGATTTGGTATGGCTGTCTTCTCGGTATGTTCCTATGAAGGTTTCCTCTCCTAAATTCAAGCCTCGCTTCATCGGTCCTTATAAGATTTTGGAAATCCTTAACCCGGTGTAATTTCGTTTGGACCTCCCAGTGTCGTTTGCCATTCATAACGTGTTCCATAGGTCTTTGTTGCGGAGGTATGTGGTGCCTGTGGTTCCTTCTGTTGAACCCCCTGCCCCAGTGCTGGTTGAGGGCGAATTGGAGTACGTGGTGGAGAAGATCTTGGATTCTCGTATTTCTAGACGGAGGCTTCAGTATTTGGTTAAGTGGAAGGGCTATGGTCAGGAGGATAATTCCTGGGTTGTCGGCTCTGATGTTCATGCGGCCGATTTGGTTCATGCCTTCCATGTGGCTCATCCTGATCGCCCTGGGGGTTTTGATGAGGGTTTGGTGACCCCTCCTCAAGGGGGGGGTACTGTTGTGAACTCTGTTTTTGGGCTCCCTCTTGTGGTCACAACTGGTACTGTGTGAGTGCTGTCTTTGGGCTCCCTCTGGTGGCTCTTTGTGTCATTCTGCAGGTCTGAGGCTTGATCAGCTGTCTCATTATCTGTTAGCTGGTTTCCTATTTAGTTCACCTGGACTCTCAGTTGTTGCCTGCTGTCAATGTCTTCAGTGCTATTTTGGAGCTCTCCTGCAGTCCTTCGTTATCAGTCTCTTCAAGAGAAGCTAAGTTTCTGTTTGTTCATTTTTTGATCATCAGTGTTCAATATGTTTCTTGGTTTATTATCTGTCCTTGTCCAGCTTGCTAATATGTGATTTCCTCGCTTGCTGGTAGCTCTAGGGGGCTGAGTTTCTCCCCTCACACCGTTAGTTGGTGTGGGGGTTCTTGAAATCTCAGCGTGGATATTTTGTATAGGGTTTTCTACTGACCGCACAGTTTCCTATCTGTCTTCTGCTATCTAGTATTAGCGGGCCTCATTTGCTGAATCTGTTTCATTTCTACGTTTGTATTTTCCCCTTACCTCACCGTTATTATTTGTTGGGGGCTTTCTATATCTTTGGGGTTATTTCTCTGAGGCAAGTGAGGTCTTACTTTCTTTCACTCTAGGGGTAGCTAGTTTCTCAGGCTGCGTCGAGACGTCTAGGAATTTAGGCACGTTCACCGGCTACCTTTAGTGTGTTTGGTTAGGATCAGGTTTTGCGGTCAGTCCAGTTACCACCTCCCTAGAGCTCGTGTCTATGTTCATAAACTTAGCTAGTCCGTTTTGTGATCCTCAGCCACTAGGATCAAAACAGAGAACACCAAGGAGGAGGAGAACACCAAGGAAAACAGACACCGTTACTAGGACCCAACCCACGTAGCAGGGCAACTGCAGTGTTACATTTAAAAATACTTTATGAGAGCCTGAAGGTTGAATTTCAGACAAGGAAACCAGATGGAGAACACCAAGGAGCGGCAGACACCGTTACTAGGCCCCAACCAAAGTAGTAGGGCAACTGCAGTGTGACATTAAAAAATACTCAATGAGAGCCTGAAGGTTGAAGCTCAGCTTTTTCAGTGGAGGACAACACCAGGGAGCGGCAGACACCGTTACTAGGCCCCAACCCAGGTAGCAGGGCAACTGCAGTGTTACATTTAAAAATACTTTATGAGAGCCTGAAGGTTGAAGCTCAGACAAGGAAACCAGGAAGAGAACACCAAGGAGCGGCGGACACCGTTACTATGCCCCAACCAAAGTAGTAGGGCAACTGCAGTGTGACATTAAAAAATACTCAATGAGAGCCTGAAGGTTGAAGCTCAGCTTTTTCAGTGGAGGACAACACCAGGGAGCGGCAGACACCGTTACTAGGCCCCAACCCAGGTAGCAGGGCAACTGCAGTGTTAAATTTAAAAATACTTAATGAGAGCCTGAAGGTTGAAGCTCAGACAAGGAAACCAGGAGGAGAACACCAAGGAGGAGGAGAACACCAAGGAGCGGCAGACACCGTTACTAGGCCCCAACCCAGGTAGCAGGGCAATTGCAGTGTTACATTTAAAAATACTTAATGAGAGCCTGAAAGTTGAAGCTCAGACAAGGAAACCAGGAAGAGAACACCAGGGAGCAGCAGACACCATTGCTAGGCCCCAACAAAGTAGTAGGGCAACTGCAGTGTGACATTAAAAAATACTCAATGAGAGCCTGAAGGTTGAAGCTCAGCTTTTTCAGTGGAGGACAACACCAGGGAGCGGCAGACACCGTTACTAGGCCCAAACCCAGGTAGCAGGGCAACTGCAGTGTTACATTTAAAAATACTTAATGAGAGCCTGAAGGTTGAAGTTCATCTTTTTCAGTGGAAGACAACACCAGGGAGTGGCAGACACCGTTACTAGGCCCCAACCCAGGTAGCAGGGCAACTGCAGTGTTACATTTAAAAATACTTTATGAGAGCCTGAAGGTTGAAGCTCAGACAAGGAAACCAGGAGGAGAACACCAAGGAGCGGCATACACCGTTACTAGGCCCCAACCAAAGGAGTAGGGCAACTGCAGTGTGACATTAAAAAATACTCAATGAGAGCCTGAAGGTTGAAGCTCAGCTTTTTCAGTGGAGGACAACACCAGGGAGCGGCAGACACCGTTACTAGGCCCAAACTCAGGTAGCAGGGCAACTGCAGTGTTACATTTAAAAATACTTAATGACAGCCTGAAGCTTGAAGCTCAGACAAGGAAACCAGGAGGAGAACACCAAGGAGGAGGAGAACACCAAGGAGCGGCACACACCATTACTAGGCCCCAACCCAGGTAGCAGGACAACTGCAGTGTTACATTTAAAAATACTTTATGAGAGCCTGAAGGTTAAAGCTCTGACAAGGAAACCTGGAGGAGAACACCAAGGAGGAGGAGAACACCAAGGAGCGGCAGACACCGTTACTAGGCCCCAACCCAGGTAGCAGGGCAACTGCAGTGTTACATTTAAAAATACTTAATGAGAGCCTGAAGGTTGAAGTTCATCTTTTTCAGTGGAAGACAACACCAGGGAGTGGCAGACACCGTTACTAGGCCCCAACCCAGGTAGCAGGGCAACTGCAGTGTTACATTTAAAAATACTTTATGAGAGCCTGAAGGTTGAAGCTCAGACAAGGAAACCAGGAGGAGAACACCAAGGAGCGGCATACACCGTTACTAGGCCCCAACCAAAGGAGTAGGGCAACTGCAGTGTGACATTAAAAAATACTCAATGAGAGCCTGAAGGTTGAAGCTCAGCTTTTTCAGTGGAGGACAACACCAGGGAGCGGCAGACACCGTTACTAGGCCCAAACTCAGGTAGCAGGGCAACTGCAGTGTTACATTTAAAAATACTTAATGACAGCCTGAAGCTTGAAGCTCAGACAAGGAAACCAGGAGGAGAACACCAAGGAGGAGGAGAACACCAAGGAGCGGCACACACCATTACTAGGCCCCAACCCAGGTAGCAGGACAACTGCAGTGTTACATTTAAAAATACTTTATGAGAGCCTGAAGGTTAAAGCTCTGACAAGGAAACCTGGAGGAGAACACCAAGGAGGAGGAGAACACCAAGGAGCGGCAGACACCGTTACTAGGCCCCAACCCAGGTAGCAGGGCAACTGCAGTGTTACATTTAAAAATACTTAATGAGAGCCTGAAGGTTGAAGCTCAGACAAGGAAACCAGGAGGAGAACACCAAGGAGGAGGAGAACACTAAGGAGCGGCAGACACCATTACTAGGCCCCAACCCAGGTAGCAGGGCAACTGCATTGTTACATTTAAAAATACTTAATGAGAGCCTGAAGGTTGAAGCTCAGACAAGGAAACCAGGAGGAGAACACCAAGGAGGAGAAGAACACCAAGGAGTGGCAGACACTGTTACTAGGCCCCAACGCAGGTAGCAGGGCAACTGCAGTGTTACATTTAAAAATACTTTATGAGAGCCTGAAGGTTGAAGCTCAGACAAGGAAACCAGGAGGAGAACACCAAGGAGCGGCAGACACCGTTACTAGGCCCCAACCAAAGTAGTAGGGCAACTGCAGTGTGACATTAAAAAATACTCAATGAGAGCCTGAAGGTTGAAGCTCAGCTTTTTCAGTGGAGGACAACACCAGGGAGCGGCAGACATCGTTACTAGGCCCCAACCCAGGTAGCAGGGCAACTGCAGTGTTACATTTAAAAATACTTTATGAGAGCCTGAAGGTTGAAGCTCAGACAAGGAAACCAGGAGAAAAACACCAAGGAGGAGGAGAACACCAAGGAGCGGCAGACACCGTTACTAGGCCCCAACCAAAGTAGTAGGGCAACTGCAGTGTGACATTAAAAAATACTCAATGAGAGCCTGAAGGTTGAAGCTCAGCTTTTTCAGTGGAGGACAACACCAGGGAGCGGCAGACACCGTTACTAGGCCCCAACCCAGGTAGCAGTGCAATTGCAGTGTTACATTTAAAAATACTTAATGAGAGCCTGAAGGTTGAAGCTCAGACAAGGAAACCAGGAGAAAAACACCAAGGAGGAGGAGAACACCAAGGAGCGGCAGACACCGTTACTAGGCCCCAACCAAAGTAGTAGGGCAACTGCAGTGTGACATTAAAAAATACTCAATGAGAGCCTGAAGGTTGAAGCTCAGCTTTTTCAGTGGAGGACAACACCAGGGAGCGGCAGACATCGTTACTAGGCCCCAACCCAGGTAGCAGGGCAACTGCAGTGTTACATTTAAAAATACTTTATGAGAGCCTGAAGGTTGAAGCTCAGACAAGGAAACCAGGAGAAAAACACCAAGGAGGAGGAGAACACCAAGGAGCGGCAGACACCGTTACTAGGCCCCAACCAAAGTAGTAGGGCAACTGCAGTGTGACATTAAAAAATACTCAATGAGAGCCTGAAGGTTGAAGCTCAGCTTTTTCAGTGGAGGACAACACCAGGGAGCGGCAGACACCGTTACTAGGCCCCAACCCAGGTAGCAGTGCAATTGCAGTGTTACATTTAAAAATACTTAATGAGAGCCTGAAGGTTGAAGCTCAGCTTTTTCAGTGGAGGACAACACCAGGGAGCGACAGACACCGTAACTAGGACCCAACCCAGTTAGCAGGGCAACTGCAGTGTTACATTTAAAAATACTTTATGAGAGCCTGAAGGTTGAAGCTCAGACAAGGAAACCAGGAGGAGAACATCAAGGAGCGGCAGACACCGTTACTAGGCCCCAACCAAAGTAGTAGGGCAACTGCAGTGTGACATTAAAAAATACTCAATGAGAGCCTGAAGGTTGAAGCTCAGCTTTTTCAGTGGAGGACAACACCAGGGAGCGGCAGACATCGTTACTAGGCCCCAACCCAGGTAGCAGGGCAACTGCAGTGTTACATTTAAAAATACTTTATGAGAGCCTGAAGGTTGAAGCTCAGACAAGGAAACCAGGAGAAAAACACCAAGGAGGAGGAGAACACCAAGGAGCGGCAGACACCGTTACTAGGCCCCAACCAAAGTAGTAGGGCAACTGCAGTGTGACATTAAAAAATACTCAATGAGAGCCTGAAGGTTGAAGCTCAGCTTTTTCAGTGGAGGACAACACCAGGGAGCGGCAGACACCGTTACTAGGCCCCAACCCAGGTAGCAGGGCAACTGCAGTATTACATTTAAAAATACTTAATGAGAGCCTGAAGGTTGAAGCTCAGCTTTTTCAGTGCAGGACAACACCAGGGAGCGGCAGACACCGTTA
Source organism: Ranitomeya variabilis (assembly GCF_051348905.1). Classification (NCBI taxonomy): domain Eukaryota; kingdom Metazoa; phylum Chordata; class Amphibia; order Anura; family Dendrobatidae; genus Ranitomeya; species Ranitomeya variabilis. Next base: position 382,872,219 of record NC_135232.1, read on the forward strand.
CTAGGCCCCAACCCAGGTAGCAGGGCAACTGCAGTGTTACATTTAAAAATACTTTATGAGAGCCTGAAGGTTGAAGCTCAGACAAGGAAACCAGGAGGAGAACACCAAGGAGCGGCAGACACCGTTACTAGGCCCCAACCAAAGTAGTAGGGCAACTGCAGTGTGACATTAAAAAATACTCAATGAGAGCCTGAAGGTTGAAGCTCAGCTTTTTCAGTGGAGGACAACACCAGGGAGCGGCAGACATCGTTACTAGGCCCCAACCCAGGTAGCAGGGCAACTGCAGTGTTACATTTAAAAATACTTTATGAGAGCCTGAAGGTTGAAGCTCAGACAAGGAAACCAGGAGGAGAACACCAAGGAGCGGCAGACACCGTTACTAGGCCCCAACCAAAGTAGTAGGGCAACTGCAGTGTGACATTAAAAAATACTCAATGAGAGCCTGAAGGTTGAAGCTCAGCTTTTTCAGTGGAGGACAACACCAGGGAGCGGCAGACATCGTTACTAGGCCCCAACCCAGGTAGCAGGGCAACTGCAGTGTTACATTTAAAAATACTTTATGAGAGCCTGAAGGTTGAAGCTCAGACAAGGAAACCAGGAGAAAAACACCAAGGAGGAGGAGAACACCAAGGAGCGGCAGACACCGTTACTAGGCCCCAACCAAAGTAGTAGGGCAACTGCAGTGTGACATTAAAAAATACTCAATGAGAGCCTGAAGGTTGAAGCTCAGCTTTTTCAGTGGAGGACAACACCAGGGAGCGGCAGACACCGTTACTAGGCCCCAACCCAGGTAGCAGGGCAACTGCAGTATTACATTTAAAAATACTTAATGAGAGCCTGAAGGTTGAAGCTCAGCTTTTTCAGTGCAGGACAACACCAGGGAGCGGCAGACACCGTTACTAGGCCCCAACCCAGGTAGCAGGGCAACTGCAGTGTTACATTTAAAAATACTTTATGAGAGCCTGAAGGTTGAAGCTCAGACAAGGAAACCAGGAGGAGAACACCAAGGAGCGGCAGACACCGTTACTAGGCCCCAACCAAAGTAGTAGGGCAACTGCAGTGTGACATTAAAAAATACTCAATGAGAGCCTGAAGGTTGAAGCTCAGCTTTTTCAGTGGAGGACAACACCAGGGAGCGGCAGACATCGTTACTAGGCCCCAACCCAGGTAGCAGGGCAACTGCAGTGTTACATTTAAAAATACTTTATGAGAGCCTGAAGGTTGAAGCTCAGACAAGGAAACCAGGAGAAAAACACCAAGGAGGAGGAGAACACCAAGGAGCGGCAGACACCGTTACTAGGCCCCAACCAAAGTAGTAGGGCAACTGCAGTGTGACATTAAAAAATACTCAATGAGAGCCTGAAGGTTGAAGCTCAGCTTTTTCAGTGGAGGACAACACCAGGGAGCGGCAGACACCGTTACTAGGCCCCAACCAGGTAGCAGTGCAATTGCAGTGTTACATTTAAAAATACTTAATGAGAGCCTGAAGGTTGAAGCTCAGCTTTTTCAGTGGAGGACAACACCAGGGAGCGACAGACACCGTTACTAGGCCCCAACCCAGTTAGCAGGGCAACTGCAGTGTTACATTTAAAAATACTTTATGAGAGCCTGAAGGTTGAAGCTCAGACAAGGAAACCAGGAGGAGAACACCAAGGAGCGGCAGACACCGTTACTATGCCCCAACCAAAGTAGTAGGGCAATTGCAGTGTGACATTAAAAAATACTCAATGAGAGCCTGAAGGTTGAAGCTCAGCTTTTTCAGTGGAGGACAACACCAGGGAGCGGCAGACACCGTTACTAGGCCCCAACCCAGGTAGCAGGGCAACTGCAGTGTTACATTTAAAAATACTTTATGAGAGCCTGAAGGTTGAAGCTCAGACAAGGAAACCAGGAGTAGAACACCAAGGAGCGGCAGACACCGTTACTAGGCCCCAACTAAAGTAGTAGGGCAACTGCAGTGTGACATTAAAAAATACTCAATGAGAGCCTGAAGGTTGAAGCTCAGCTTTTTTAGTGGAGGACAACACCAGGGAGCGGCAGACACCGTTACTAGGCCCCAACCCAGGTAGCAGGGCAACTGCAGTGTTACATTTAAAAATACTTAATGAGAGCCTGAAGGTTGAAGCTCAGCTTTTTCAGTGGAGGACAACACCAGGGAGCGGCAGACACCGTTACTAGGCCCCAACCCAGGTAGCAGGGCAACTGCAGTGTTACATTTAAAAATACTTAATGAGAGCCTGAAGGTTGAAGCTCAGCTTTTTCAGTGCAGGACAACACCAGGGAGCGGCAGACACCGTTACTAGGCCCCAACCCAGGTAGCAGGGCAACTGCAGTGTTACATTTAAAAATACTTTATGAGAGCCTGAAGGTTGAAGCTCAGACAAGGAAACCAGGAGGAGAACACCAAGGAGCGGCAGACACCGTTACTAGGCCCCAACCAAAGTAGTAGGGCAACTGCAGTGTGACATTAAAAAATACTCAATGAGAGCCTGAAGGTTGAAGCTCAGCTTTTTCAGTGGAGGACAACACCAGGGAGCGGCATACATCGTTACTAGGCCCCAACCCAGGTAGCAGGGCAACTGCAGTGTTACATTTAAAAATACTTTATGAGAGCCTGAAGGTTGAAGCTCAGACAAGGAAACCAGGAGAAAAACACCAAGGAGGAGGAGAACACCAAGGAGCGGCAGACACCGTTACTAGGCCCCAACCAAAGTAGTAGGGCAACTGCAGTGTGACATTAAAAAATACTCAATGAGAGCCTGAAGGTTGAAGCTCAGCTTTTTCAGTGGAGGACAACACCAGGGAGCGGCAGACACCATTACTAGGCCCCAACCCAGGTAGCAGTGCAATTGCAGTGTTACATTTAAAAATACTTAATGAGAGCCTGAAGGTTGAAGCTCAGCTTTTTCAGTGGAGGACAACACCAGGGAGCGACAGACACCGTTACTAGGCCCCAACCCAGTTAGCAGGGCAACTGCAGTGTTACATTTAAAAATACTTTATGAGAGCCTGAAGGTTGAAGCTCAGACAAGGAAACCAGGAGGAGAACACCAAGGAGCGGCAGACACCGTTACTATGCCCCAACCAAAGTAGTAGGGCAACTGCAGTGTGACATTAAAAAATACTCAATGAGAGCCTGAAGGTTGAAGCTCAGCTTTTTCAGTGGAGGACAACACCAGGGAGCGGCAGACACCGTTACTAGGCCCCAACCCAGGTAGCAGGGCAACTGCAGTGTTACATTTAAAAATACTTTATGAGAGCCTGAAGGTTGAAGCTCAGACAAGGAAACCAGGAGGAGAAAACCAAGGAGCGGCAGACACCGTTACTATGCCCCAACCAAAGTAGTAGGGCAACTGCAGTGTGACATTAAAAAATACTCAATGAGAGCCTGAAGGTTGAAGCTCAGCTTTTTCAGTGGAGGACAACACCAGGGAGCGGCAGACACCGTTACTAGGTCCCAACCCAGGTAGCAGGGCAACTGCAGTGTTACATTTAAAAATACTTAATGAGAGCCTGAAGGTTGAAGCTCAGACAAGGAAACCAGGAGGAGAATACCAAGGAGGAGGAGAACACCAAAGAGCGGCAGACACCGTTACTAGGCCCCAACCCAGGTAGCAGGGCAATTGCAGTGTTACATTTAAAAATACTTAATGAGAGCCTGAAAGTTGAAGCTCAGACAAGGAAACCAGGAGGAGAACACCAGGGAGCGGCAGACACCGTTAGTAGGCCCCAACAAAGTAGTAGTGCAACTGCAGTGTGACATTAAAAAATACTCAATGAGAGCCTGAAGGTTGAAGCTCAGCTTTTTCAGTGGAGGACCACACCAGGGAGCGGCAGACACCGTTACGAGGCCCCAACCCAGGTAGCAGGGCAACTGCAGTGTTACATTTAAAAATACTTTATGAGAGCCTGAAGGTTGAAGCTCAGACAAGAAAACCAGGAGGAGAACACCGAGGAGCGGCATACACCGTTACTAGGCCCCAACCAAAGTAGTAGGGCAACTGCAGTGTCACATTAAAAAATACTCAATGAGAGCCTGAAGGTTGAAGCTCAGCTTTTTCAGTGGAGGACAACACCAGGGAGCGGCAGACACCGTTACTAGGCCCAAACCCAGGTAGCAGGGCAACTGCAGTGTTACATTTAAAAATACTTAATGAGAGCCTGAAGGTTGAAGTTCAGCTTTTTCAGTGGAAGACAACACCAGGGAGTGGCAGACACCGTTACTAGGCCCCAACCCAGGTAGCAGGGCAACTGCAGTGTTACATTTAAAAATACTTTATGAGAGCCTGAAGGTTGAAGCTCAGACAAGGAAACCAGGAGGAGAACACCAAGGAGCGGCATACACCGTTACTAGGCCCCAACCAAAGGAGTAGGGCAACTGCAGTGTGACATTAAAAAATACTCAATGAGAGCCTGAAGGTTGAAGCTCAGCTTTTTCAAAGGAGGACAACACCAGGGAGCGGCAGACACTGTTACTAGGCCCCAACTCAGGTAGCAGGGCAACTGCAGTGTTACATTTAAAAATACTTAATGACAGCCTGAAGCTTGAAGCTCAGACAAGGAAACCAGGAGGAGAACACCAAGGAGGAGGAGAACACCATGGAGCGGCAGACACCATTACTAGGCCCCAACCCAGGTAGCAGGACAACTGCAGTGTTACATTTAAAAATACTTTATGAGAGCCTGAAGGTTAAAGCTCTGACAAGGAAACCTGGAGGAGAACACCAAGGAGCGGCAGACACCGTTACTAGGCCCCAACCCAGGTAGCAGGGCAACTGCAGTGTTACATTTAAAAATACTTAATGAGATCCTGAAGGTTGAAGCTCAGACAAGGAAACCAGGAGGAGAACACCAAGGAGGAGAAGAACACCAAGGAGTGGCAGACACTGTTACTAGGCCCCAACGCAGGTAGCAGGGCAACTGCAGTGTTACATTTAAAAATACTTTATGAGAGCCTGAAGGTTGAAGCTCAGACAAGGAAACCAGGAGGAGAACACCAAGGAGCGGCAGACACCGTTACTAGGCCCCAACTAAAGTAGTAGGGCAACTGCAGTGTGACATTAAAAAATACTCAATGAGAGCCTGAAGGTTGAAGCTCAGCTTTTTCAGTGGAGGACAACACCAGGGAGCGGCAGACACCGTTACTAGGCCCCAACCCAGGTAGCAGGGCAACTGCAGTGTTACAATTAAAAATACTTAATGAGAGCCTGAAGGTTGAAGCTCAGCTTTTTCAGTGGAGGACAACACCAGGGAGCGGCAGACACCGTTACTAGGCCCCAACCCAGGTAGCAGGGCAACTGCAGTGTTACATTTAAAAATACTTAATGAGAGCCTGAAGGTTGAAGCTCAGCTTTTTCAGTGCAGGACAACACCAGGGAGCGGCAGACACCGTTACTAGGCCCCAACCCAGGTAGCAGGGCAACTGCAGTGTTACATTTAAAAATACTTAATGAGAGCCTGAAGGTTGAAGCTCAGCTTTTTCAGTGGAGGACAACACCAGGGAGCGGCAGACACCGTTACTAGGCCCCAACCCAGGTAGCAGGACAACTGCAGTGTTACATTTAAAAATACTTTATGAGAGCCTGAAGGTTAAAGCTCTGACAAGGAAACCTGGAGGAGAACACCAAGGAGGAGGAGAACACCAAGGAGCGGCAGACACCGTTACTAGGCCCCAACCCAGGTAGCAGGGCAACTGCAGTGTTACATTTAAAAATACTTAATGAGAGCCTGAAGGTTGAAGCTCAGACAAGGAAACCAGGAGGAGAACACCAAGGAGGAGGAGAACACTAAGGAGCGGCAGACACCATTACTAGGCCCCAACCCAGGTAGCAGGGCAACTGCATTGTTACATTTAAAAATACTTAATGAGAGCCTGAAGGTTGAAGCTCAGACAAGGAAACCAGGAGGAGAACACCAAGGAGGAGAAGAACACCAAGGAGAGGCAGACACTGTTACTAGGCCCCAACGCAGGTAGCAGGGCAACTGCAGTGTTACATTTAAAAATACTTTATGAGAGCCTGAAGGTTGAAGCTCAGACAAGGAAACCAGGAGGAGAACACCAAGGAGCGGCAGACACCGTTACTAGGCCCCAACCAAAGTAGTAGGGCAACTGCAGTGTGACATTAAAAAATACTCAATGAGAGCCTGAAGGTTGAAGCTCAGCTTTTTCAGTGGAGGACAACACCAGGGAGCGGCAGACATCGTTACTAGGCCCCAACCCAGGTAGCAGGGCAACTGCAGTGTTACATTTAAAAATACTTTATGAGAGCCTGAAGGTTGAAGCTCAGACAAGGAAACCAGGAGAAAAACACCAAGGAGGAGGAGAACACCAAGGAGCGGCAGACACCGTTACTAGGCCCCAACCAAAGTAGTAGGGCAACTGCAGTGTGACATTAAAAAATACTCAATGAGAGCCTGAAGGTTGAAGCTCAGCTTTTTCAGTGGAGGACAACACCAGGGAGCGGCCGACACCGTTACTAGGCCCCAACCCAGGTAGCAGTGCAATTGCAGTGTTACATTTAAAAATACTTAATGAGAGCCTGAAGGTTGAAGCTCAGACAAGGAAACCAGGAGAAAAACACCAAGGAGGAGGAGAACACCAAGGAGCGGCAGACACCGTTACTAGGCCCCAACCAAAGTAGTAGGGCAACTGCAGTGTGACATTAAAAAATACTCAATGAGAGCCTGAAGGTTGAAGCTCAGCTTTTTCAGTGGAGGACAACACCAGGGAGCGGCAGACATCGTTACTAGGCCCCAACCCAGGTAGCAGGGCAACTGCAGTGTTACATTTAAAAATACTTTATGAGAGCCTGAAGGTTGAAGCTCAGACAAGGAAACCAGGAGAAAAACACCAAGGAGGAGGAGAACACCAAGGAGCGGCAGACACCGTTACTAGGCCCCAACCAAAGTAGTAGGGCAACTGCAGTGTGACATTAAAAAATACTCAATGAGAGCCTGAAGGTTGAAGCTCAGCTTTTTCAGTGGAGGACAACACCAGGGAGCGGCAGACACCGTTACTAGGCCCCAACCCAGGTAGCAGTGCAATTGCAGTGTTACATTTAAAAATACTTAATGAGAGCCTGAAGGTTGAAGCTCAGCTTTTTCAGTGGAGGACAACACCAGGGAGCGACAGACACCGTAACTAGGACCCAACCCAGTTAGCAGGGCAACTGCAGTGTTACATTTAAAAATACTTTATGAGAGCCTGAAGGTTGAAGCTCAGACAAGGAAACCAGGAGGAGAACATCAAGGAGCGGCAGACACCGTTACTAGGCCCCAACCAAAGTAGTAGGGCAACTGCAGTGTGACATTAAAAAATACTCAATGAGAGCCTGAAGGTTGAAGCTCAGCTTTTTCAGTGGAGGACAACACCAGGGAGCGGCAGACATCGTTACTAGGCCCCAACCCAGGTAGCAGGGCAACTGCAGTGTTACATTTAAAAATACTTTATGAGAGCCTGAAGGTTGAAGCTCAGACAAGGAAACCAGGAGGAGAACACCAAGGAGCGGCAGACACCGTTACTAGGCCCCAACCAAAGTAGTAGGGCAACTGCAGTGTGACATTAAAAAATACTCAATGAGAGCCTGAAGGTTGAAGCTCAGCTTTTTCAGTGGAGGACAACACCAGGGAGCGGCAGACATCGTTACTAGGCCCCAACCCAGGTAGCAGGGCAACTGCAGTGTTACATTTAAAAATACTTTATGAGAGCCTGAAGGTTGAAGCTCAGACAAGGAAACCAGGAGAAAAACACCAAGGAGGAGGAGAACACCAAGGAGCGGCAGACACCGTTACTAGGCCCCAACCAAAGTAGTAGGGCAACTGCAGTGTGACATTAAAAAATACTCAATGAGAGCCTGAAGGTTGAAGCTCAGCTTTTTCAGTGGAGGACAACACCAGGGAGCGGCAGACACCGTTACTAGGCCCCAACCCAGGTAGCAGGGCAACTGCAGTATTACATTTAAAAATACTTAATGAGAGCCTGAAGGTTGAAGCTCAGCTTTTTCAGTGCAGGACAACACCAGGGAGCGGCAGACACCGTTACTAGGCCCCAACCCAGGTAGCAGGGCAACTGCAGTGTTACATTTAAAAATACTTTATGAGAGCCTGAAGGTTGAAGCTCAGACAAGGAAACCAGGAGGAGAACACCAAGGAGCGGCAGACACCGTTACTAGGCCCCAACCAAAGTAGTAGGGCAACTGCAGTGTGACATTAAAAAATACTCAATGAGAGCCTGAAGGTTGAAGCTCAGCTTTTTCAGTGGAGGACAACACCAGGGAGCGGCAGACATCGTTACTAGGCCCCAACCCAGGTAGCAGGGCAACTGCAGTGTTACATTTAAAAATACTTTATGAGAGCCTGAAGGTTGAAGCTCAGACAAGGAAACCAGGAGAAAAACACCAAGGAGGAGGAGAACACCAAGGAGCGGCAGACACCGTTACTAGGCCCCAACCAAAGTAGTAGGGCAACTGCAGTGTGACATTAAAAAATACTCAATGAGAGCCTGAAGGTTGAAGCTCAGCTTTTTCAGTGGAGGACAACACCAGGGAGCGGCAGACACCGTTACTAGGCCCCAACCAGGTAGCAGTGCAATTGCAGTGTTACATTTAAAAATACTTAATGAGAGCCTGAAGGTTGAAGCTCAGCTTTTTCAGTGGAGGACAACACCAGGGAGCGACAGACACCGTTACTAGGCCCCAACCCAGTTAGCAGGGCAACTGCAGTGTTACATTTAAAAATACTTTATGAGAGCCTGAAGGTTGAAGCTCAGACAAGGAAACCAGGAGGAGAACACCAAGGAGCGGCAGACACCGTTACTATGCCCCAACCAAAGTAGTAGGGCAATTGCAGTGTGACATTAAAAAATACTCAATGAGAGCCTGAAGGTTGAAGCTCAGCTTTTTCAGTGGAGGACAACACCAGGGAGCGGCAGACACCGTTACTAGGCCCCAACCCAGGTAGCAGGGCAACTGCAGTGTTACATTTAAAAATACTTTATGAGAGCCTGAAGGTTGAAGCTCAGACAAGGAAACCAGGAGTAGAACACCAAGGAGCGGCAGACACCGTTACTAGGCCCCAACTAAAGTAGTAGGGCAACTGCAGTGTGACATTAAAAAATACTCAATGAGAGCCTGAAGGTTGAAGCTCAGCTTTTTTAGTGGAGGACAACACCAGGGAGCGGCAGACACCGTTACTAGGCCCCAACCCAGGTAGCAGGGCAACTGCAGTGTTACATTTAAAAATACTTAATGAGAGCCTGAAGGTTGAAGCTCAGCTTTTTCAGTGGAGGACAACACCAGGGAGCGGCAGACACCGTTACTAGGCCCCAACCCAGGTAGCAGGGCAACTGCAGTGTTACATTTAAAAATACTTAATGAGAGCCTGAAGGTTGAAGCTCAGCTTTTTCAGTGCAGGACAACACCAGGGAGCGGCAGACACCGTTACTAGGCCCCAACCCAGGTAGCAGGGCAACTGCAGTGTTACATTTAAAAATACTTTATGAGAGCCTGAAGGTTGAAGCTCAGACAAGGAAACCAGGAGGAGAACACCAAGGAGCGGCAGACACCGTTACTAGGCCCCAACCAAAGTAGTAGGGCAACTGCAGTGTGACATTAAAAAATACTCAATGAGAGCCTGAAGGTTGAAGCTCAGCTTTTTCAGTGGAGGACAACACCAGGGAGCGGCATACATCGTTACTAGGCCCCAACCCAGGTAGCAGGGCAACTGCAGTGTTACATTTAAAAATACTTTATGAGAGCCTGAAGGTTGAAGCTCAGACAAGGAAACCAGGAGAAAAACACCAAGGAGGAGGAGAACACCAAGGAGCGGCAGACACCGTTACTAGGCCCCAACCAAAGTAGTAGGGCAACTGCAGTGTGACATTAAAAAATACTCAATGAGAGCCTGAAGGTTGAAGCTCAGCTTTTTCAGTGGAGGACAACACCAGGGAGCGGCAGACACCATTACTAGGCCCCAACCCAGGTAGCAGTGCAATTGCAGTGTTACATTTAAAAATACTTAATGAGAGCCTGAAGGTTGAAGCTCAGCTTTTTCAGTGGAGGACAACACCAGGGAGCGACAGACACCGTTACTAGGCCCCAACCCAGTTAGCAGGGCAACTGCAGTGTTACATTTAAAAATACTTTATGAGAGCCTGAAGGTTGAAGCTCAGACAAGGAAACCAGGAGGAGAACACCAAGGAGCGGCAGACACCGTTACTATGCCCCAACCAAAGTAGTAGGGCAACTGCAGTGTGACATTAAAAAATACTCAATGAGAGCCTGAAGGTTGAAGCTCAGCTTTTTCAGTGGAGGACAACACCAGGGAGCGGCAGACACCGTTACTAGGCCCCAACCCAGGTAGCAGGGCAACTGCAGTGTTACATTTAAAAATACTTTATGAGAGCCTGAAGGTTGAAGCTCAGACAAGGAAACCAGGAGGAGAAAACCAAGGAGCGGCAGACACCGTTACTATGCCCCAACCAAAGTAGTAGGGCAACTGCAGTGTGACATTAAAAAATACTCAATGAGAGCCTGAAGGTTGAAGCTCAGCTTTTTCAGTGGAGGACAACACCAGGGAGCGGCAGACACCGTTACTAGGTCCCAACCCAGGTAGCAGGGCAACTGCAGTGTTACATTTAAAAATACTTAATGAGAGCCTGAAGGTTGAAGCTCAGACAAGGAAACCAGGAGGAGAATACCAAGGAGGAGGAGAACACCAAAGAGCGGCAGACACCGTTACTAGGCCCCAACCCAGGTAGCAGGGCAATTGCAGTGTTACATTTAAAAATACTTAATGAGAGCCTGAAAGTTGAAGCTCAGACAAGGAAACCAGGAGGAGAACACCAGGGAGCGGCAGACACCGTTAGTAGGCCCCAACAAAGTAGTAGTGCAACTGCAGTGTGACATTAAAAAATACTCAATGAGAGCCTGAAGGTTGAAGCTCAGCTTTTTCAGTGGAGGACCACACCAGGGAGCGGCAGACACCGTTACGAGGCCCCAACCCAGGTAGCAGGGCAACTGCAGTGTTACATTTAAAAATACTTTATGAGAGCCTGAAGGTTGAAGCTCAGACAAGAAAACCAGGAGGAGAACACCGAGGAGCGGCATACACCGTTACTAGGCCCCAACCAAAGTAGTAGGGCAACTGCAGTGTCACATTAAAAAATACTCAATGAGAGCCTGAAGGTTGAAGCTCAGCTTTTTCAGTGGAGGACAACACCAGGGAGCGGCAGACACCGTTACTAGGCCCAAACCCAGGTAGCAGGGCAACTGCAGTGTTACATTTAAAAATACTTAATGAGAGCCTGAAGGTTGAAGTTCAGCTTTTTCAGTGGAAGACAACACCAGGGAGTGGCAGACACCGTTACTAGGCCCCAACCCAGGTAGCAGGGCAACTGCAGTGTTACATTTAAAAATACTTTATGAGAGCCTGAAGGTTGAAGCTCAGACAAGGAAACCAGGAGGAGAACACCAAGGAGCGGCATACACCGTTACTAGGCCCCAACCAAAGGAGTAGGGCAACTGCAGTGTGACATTAAAAAATACTCAATGAGAGCCTGAAGGTTGAAGCTCAGCTTTTTCAAAGGAGGACAACACCAGGGAGCGGCAGACACTGTTACTAGGCCCCAACTCAGGTAGCAGGGCAACTGCAGTGTTACATTTAAAAATACTTAATGACAGCCTGAAGCTTGAAGCTCAGACAAGGAAACCAGGAGGAGAACACCAAGGAGGAGGAGAACACCATGGAGCGGCAGACACCATTACTAGGCCCCAACCCAGGTAGCAGGACAACTGCAGTGTTACATTTAAAAATACTTTATGAGAGCCTGAAGGTTAAAGCTCTGACAAGGAAACCTGGAGGAGAACACCAAGGAGCGGCAGACACCGTTACTAGGCCCCAACCCAGGTAGCAGGGCAACTGCAGTGTTACATTTAAAAATACTTAATGAGATCCTGAAGGTTGAAGCTCAGACAAGGAAACCAGGAGGAGAACACCAAGGAGGAGAAGAACACCAAGGAGTGGCAGACACTGTTACTAGGCCCCAACGCAGGTAGCAGGGCAACTGCAGTGTTACATTTAAAAATACTTTATGAGAGCCTGAAGGTTGAAGCTCAGACAAGGAAACCAGGAGGAGAACACCAAGGAGCGGCAGACACCGTTACTAGGCCCCAACTAAAGTAGTAGGGCAACTGCAGTGTGACATTAAAAAATACTCAATGAGAGCCTGAAGGTTGAAGCTCAGCTTTTTCAGTGGAGGACAACACCAGGGAGCGGCAGACACCGTTACTAGGCCCCAACCCAGGTAGCAGGGCAACTGCAGTGTTACATTTAAAAATACTTAATGAGAGCCTGAAGGTTGAAGCTCAGCTTTTTCAGTGGAGGACAACACCAGGGAGCGGCAGACACCGTTACTAGGCCCCAACCCAGGTAGCAGGGCAACTGCAGTGTTACATTTAAAAATACTTAATGAGAGCCTGAAGGTTGAAGCTCAGCTTTTTCAGTGCAGGACAACACCAGGGAGCGGCAGACACCGTTACTAGGCCCCAACCCAGGTAGCAGGGCAACTGCAGTGTTACATTTAAAAATACTTTATGAGAGCCTGAAGGTTGAAGCTCAGACAAGGAAACCAGGAGGAGAACACCAAGGAGCGGCAGACACCGTTACTAGGCCCCAACCAAAGTAGTAGGGCAACTGCAGTGTGACATTAAAAAATACTCAATGAGAGCCTGAAGGTTGAAGCTCAGCTTTTTCAGTGGAGGACAACACCAGGGAGCGGCAGACATCGTTACTAGGCCCCAACCCAGGTAGCAGGGCAACTGCAGTGTTACATTTAAAAATACTTTATGAGAGCCTGAAGGTTGAAGCTCAGACAAGGAAACCAGGAGAAAAACACCAAGGAGGAGGAGAACACCAAGGAGCGGCAGACACCGTTACTAGGCCCCAACCCAGGTAGCAGGGCAACTGCAGTGTTACATTTAAAAATACTTTATGAGAGCCTGAAGGTTGAAGCTCAGACAAGGAAACCAGGAGGAGAACACCAAGGAGTGGCAGACACCGTTACTAGGCCCCAACCAAATTAGTAGGGCAACTGCAGTGTGACATTAAAAAATACTCAATGAGAGCCTACAGGTTGAAGCTCAGCTTTTTCAGTGGAGGACAACACCAGGGAGCGGCAGACAACGTTACTAGGCCCCAACCCAGGTAGCAGGGCAACTGCAGTGTTACATTTAAAAATACTTAATGAGAGCCTGAAGGTTGAAGCTCAGCTTTTTCAGTGGAGGACAACACCAGGGAGCGGCAGACACCGTTACTAGGCCCCAACACAGGTAGCAGGGCAACTGCAGTGTTACATTTAAAAATACTTAATGAGAGCCTGAAGGTTGAAGCTCAGCTTTTTCAGAGGAGGACAACACCAGGGAGCGGCAGACACCGTTACTAGGCCCCAACCCAGGTAGCAGTTCAACTGCAGTGTTACATTTAAAAATACTTAATGAGAGCCTGAAGGTTGAAGCTCAGCTTTTTCAGTGGAGGACAACACCAGGGAGCGGCAGACACCGTTACTAGGCCCCAACCCAGGTAGCAGGGCAACTGCAGTGTTACATTTAAAAATACTTAATGAGAGCCTGAAGGTTGAAGCTCAGCTTTTTCAGTGGAGGACAACAGCAGGGAGCGGCAGACACCGTTACTAGGCCCCAACCCAGGTAGCAGGGCAACTGCAGTGTTACATTTAAAAATACTTAATGAGAGCCTGAAGGTTGAAGCTCAGCTTTTTCAGTGCAGGACAACACCAGGGAGCGGCAGACACCGTTACTAGGCCCCAACCCAGGTACCAGGGCAACTGCAGTGTTACATTTAAAAATACTTTATGAGAGCCTGAAGGTTGAAGCTCAGACAAGGAAACCAGGAGGAGAACACCAAGGAGCGGCAGACACCGTTACTAGGCCCCAACCAAAGTAGTAGGGCAACTGCAGTGTGACATTAAAAAATACTCAATGAGAGCCTGAAGGTTGAAGCTCAGCTTTTTCAGTGGAGGACAACACCAGGGAGCGGCATACATCGTTACTAGGCCCCAACCCAGGTAGCAGGGCAACTGCAGTGTTACATTTAAAAATACTTTATGAGAGCCTGAAGGTTGAAGCTCAGACAAGGAAACCAGGAGAAAAACACCAAGGAGGAGGAGAACACCAAGGAGCGGCAGACACCGTTACTAGGCCCCAACCAAAGTAGTAGGGCAACTGCAGTGTGACATTAAAAAAAACTCAATGAGAGCCTGAAGGTTGAAGCTCAGCTTTTTCAGTGGAGGACAACACCAGGGAGCGGCAGACACCGTTACTAGGCCCCAACCCAGGTAGCAGTGCAATTGCAGTGTTACATTTAAAAATACTTAATGAGAGCCTGAAGGTTGAAGCTCAGCTTTTTCAGTGGAGGACAACACCAGGGAGCGACAGACACCGTTACTAGGCCCCAACCCAGTTAGCAGGGCAACTGCAGTGTTACATTTAAAAATACTTTATGAGAGCCTGAAGGTTGAAGCTCAGGCAAGGAAACCAGGAGGAGAACACCAAGGAGCGGCAGACACCGTTACTATGCCCCAACCAAAGTAGTAGGGCAACTGCAGTGTGACATTAAAAAATACTCAATGAGAGCCTGAAGGTTGAAGCTCAGCTTTTTCAGTGGAGGACAACACCAGGGAGCGGCAGACACCGTTACTAGGCCCCAACCCAGGTAGCAGGGCAACTGCAGTGTTACATTTAAAAATACTTTATGAGAGCCTGAAGGTTGAAGCTCAGACAAGGAAACCAGGAGGAGAAAACCAAGGAGCGGCAGACACCGTTACTATGCCCCAACCAAAGTAGTAGGGCAACTGCAGTGTGACATTAAAAAATACTCAATGAGAGCCTGAAGGTTGAAGCTCAGCTTTTTCAGTGGAGGACAACACCAGGGAGCGGCAGACACCGTTACTAGGTCCCAACCCAGGTAGCAGGGCAACTGCAGTGTTACATTTAAAAATACTTAATGAGAGCCTGAAGGTTGAAGCTCAGACAAGGAAACCAGGAGGAGAATACCAAGGAGAAGGAGAACACCAAAGAGCGGCAGACACCGTTACTAGGCCCCAACCCAGGTAGCAGGGCAATTGCAGTGTTACATTTAAAAATACTTAATGAGAGCCTGAAAGTTGAAGCTCAGACAAGGAAACCAGGAGGAGAACACCAGGGAGCGGCAGACACCGTTACTAGGCCCCAACAAAGTAGTAGTGCAACTGCAGTGTGACATTAAAAAATACTCAATGAGGGCCTGAAGGTTGAAGCTCAGCTTTTTCAGTGGAGGACCACACCAGGGAGCGGCAGACACCGTTACGAGGCCCCAACCCAGGTAGCAGGGCAACTGCAGTGTTACATTTAAAAATACTTTATGAGAGCCTGAAGGTTGAAGCTCAGACAAGAAAACCAGGAGGAGAACACCAAGGAGGGGCAGACACCGTTACTAGGCCCCAACCAAAGTAGTAGGGCAACTGCAGTGTCACATTAAAAAATACTCAATGAGAGCCTGAAGGTTGAAGCTCAGCTTTTTCAGTGGAGGACAACACCAGGGAGCGGCAGACACCGTTACTAGGCCCAAACCCAGGTAGCAGGGCAACTGCAGTGTTACATTTAAAAATACTTAATGAGAGCCTGAAGGTTGAAGTTCAGCTTTTTCAGTGGAAGACAACACCAGGGAGTGGCAGACACCGTTACTAGGCCCCAACCCAGGTAGCAGGGCAACTGCAGTGTTACATTTAAAAATACTTTATGAGAGCCTGAAGGTTGAAGCTCAGACAAGGAAACCAGGAGGAGAACACCAAGGAGCGGCATACACCGTTACTAGGCCCCAACCAAAGGAGTAGGGCAACTGCAGTGTGACATTAAAAAATACTCAATGAGAGCCTGAAGGTTGAAGCTCAGCTTTTTCAAAGGAGGACAACACCAGGGAGCGGCAGACACTGTTACTAGGCCCCAACTCAGGTAGCAGGGCAACTGCAGTGTTACATTTAAAAATACTTAATGACAGCCTGAAGCTTGAAGCTCAGACAAGGAAACCAGGAGGAGAACACCAAGGAGGAGGAGAACACCAAGGAGCGGCAGACACCATTACTAGGCCCCAACCCAGGTAGCAGGACAACTGCAGTGTTACATTTAAAAATACTTTATGAGAGCCTGAAGGTTAAAGCTCTGACAAGGAAACCTGGAGGAGAACACCAAGGAGCGGCAGACACCGTTACTAGGCCCCAACCCAGGTAGCAGGGCAACTGCAGTGTTACATTTAAAAATACTTAATGAGAGCCTGAAGGTTGAAGCTCAGACAAGGAAACCAGGAGGAGAACACCAAGGAGGAGGAGAACACCAAGGAGCGGCAGACACCGTTACTAGGCCCCAACCCAGGTAGCTGGGCAACTGCATTGTTACATTTAAAAATACTTAATGAGATCCTGAAGGTTGAAGCTCAGACAAGGAAACCAGGAGGAGAACACCAAGGAGGAGAAGAACACCAAGGAGTGGCAGACACTGTTACTAGGCCCCAACGCAGGTAGCAGGGCAACTGCAGTGTTACATTTAAAAATACTTTATGAGAGCCTGAAGGTTGAAGCTCAGACAAGGAAACCAGGAGGAGAACACCAAGGAGCGGCAGACACCGTTACTAGGCCCCAACTAAAGTAGTAGGGCAACTGCAGTGTGACATTAAAAAATACTCAATGAGAGCCTGAAGGTTGAAGCTCAGCTTTTTCAGTGGAGGACAACACCAGGGAGCGGCAGACACCGTTACTAGGCCCCAACCCAGGTAGCAGGGCAACTGCAGTGTTACATTTAAAAATACTTAATGAGAGCCTGAAGGTTGAAGCTCAGCTTTTTCAGTGGAGGACAACACCAGGGAGCGGCAGACACCGTTACTAGGCCCCAACCCAGGTAGCAGGGCAACTGCAGTGTTACATTTAAAAATACTTAATGAGAGCCTGAAGGTTGAAGCTCAGCTTTTTCAGTGCAGGACAACACCAGGGAGCGGCAGACACCGTTACTAGGCCCCAACCCAGGTAGCAGGGCAACTGCAGTGTTACATTTAAAAATACTTTATGAGAGCCTGAAGGTTGAAGCTCAGACAAGGAAACCAGGAGGAGAACACCAAGGAGCGGCAGACACCGTTACTAGGCCCCAACCAAAGTAGTTGGGCAACTGCAGTGTGACATTAAAAAATACTCAATGAGAGCCTGAAGGTTGAAGCTCAGCTTTTTCAGTGGAGGACAACACCAGGGAGCGGCAGACATCGTTACTAGGCCCCAACCCAGGTAGCAGGGCAACTGCAGTGTTACATTTAAAAATACTTTATGAGAGCCTGAAGGTTGAAGCTCAGACAAGGAAACCAGGAGGAGAATACCAAGGAGGAGGAGAACACCAAGGAGCGGCAGACACCGTTACTAGGCCCCAACCCAGGTAGCAGGGCAATTGCAGTGTTACATTTAAAAATACTTAATGAGAGCCTGAAAGTTGAAGCTCAGACAAGGAAACCAGGAGGAGAACACCAGGGAGCGGCAGACACCGTTACTAGGCCCCAACAAAGTAGTAGGGCAACTGCAGTGTGACATTAAAAAATACTCAATGAGAGCCTGAAGGTTGAAGCTCAGCTTTTTCAGTGGAGGACCACACCAGGGAGCGGCAGACACCGTTACGAGGCCCCAACCCAGGTAGCAGGGCAACTGCAGTGTTACATTTAAAAATACTTTATGAGAGCCTGAAGGTTGAAGCTCAGACAAGAAGACCAGGAGGAGAACACCAAGGAGCGGCAGACACCGTTACTAGGCCCCAACCAAAGTAGTAGGGCAACTGCAGTGTCACATTAAAAAATACTCAATGAGAGCCTGAAGGGTGAAGCTCAGCTTTTTCAGTGGAGGACAACACCAGGGAGCGGCAGACACCGTTACTAGGCCCAAACCCAGGTAGCAGGGCAACTGCAGTGTTACATTTAAAAATACTTAATGAGAGCCTGAAGGTTGAAGTTCAGCTTTTTCAGTGGAAGACAACACCAGGGAGTGGCAGACACCGTTACTAGGCCCCAACCCAGGTAGCAGGGCAACTGCAGTGTTACATTTAAAAATACTTTATGAGAGCCTGAAGGTTAAAGCTCAGACAAGGAAACCAGGAGGAGAACACCAAGGAGCGGCATACACCGTTACTAGGCCCCAACCAAAGGAGTAGGGCAACTGCAGTGTGACATTAAAAAATACTCAATGAGAGCCTTAAGGTTGAAGCTCAGCTTTTTCAAAGGAGGACAACACCAAGGGAGCGGCAGACACCGTTACTAGGCCCCAACTCAGGTAGCAGGGCAACTGCAGTGTTACATTTAAAAATACTTAATGACAGCCTGAAGCTTGAAGCTCAGACAAGGAAACCAGGAGGAGAACACCAAGGAGGAGGAGAACACCAAGGAGCGGCAGACACCATTACTAGGCCCCAACCCAGGTAGCAGGGCAACTGCAGTGTTACATTTAAAAATACTTAATGAGAGCCTGAAGGTTGAAGCTCAGACAAGGAAACCAGGAGGAGAACACCAAGGAGGAGGAGAACACCAAGGAGCGGCAGACACCGTTACTAGGCCCCAACCCAGATAGCAGGGCAACTGCATTGTTACATTTAAAAATACTTAATGATATCCTGAAGGTTGAAGCTCAGACAAGGAAACCAGGAGGAGAACACCAAGGAGGAGAAGAACACCAAGGAGTGGCAGACACTGTTACTAGGCCCCAACGCAGGTAGCAGGGCAACTGCAGTGTTACATTTAAAAATACTTTATGAGAGCCTGAAGGTTGAAGCTCAGACAAGGAAACCAGGAGGAGAACACCAAGGAGCGGCAGACACCGTTACTAGGCCCCAACCAAAGTAGTAGGGCAACTGCAGTGTGACATTAAAAAATACTCAATGAGAGCCTGAAGGTTGAAGCTCAGCTTTTTCAGTGGAGGACAACACCAGGGAGCGGCAGACATCGTTACTAGGCCCCAACCCAGGTAGCAGGGCAACTGCAGTGTTACATTTAAAAATACTTTATGAGAGCCTGAAGGTTGAAGCTCAGACAAGGAAACCAGGAGAAAAACACCAAGGAGGAGGAGAACACCAAGGAGCGGCAGACACCGTTACTAGGCCCCAACCCAGGTAGCAGGGCAACTGCAGTTTTACATTTAAAAATACTTTATGAGAGCCTGAAGGTTGAAGCTCAGACAAGGAAACCAGGAGGAGAACACCAAGTAGCGGCAGACACCGTTACTAGGCCCCAACTAAAGTAGTAGGGCAACTGCAGTGTGACATTAAAAAATACTCAATGAGAGCCTGAAGGTTGAAGCTCAGCTTTTTCAGTGGAGGACAACACCAGGGAGTGGCAGACAACGTTACTAGGCCCCAACCCAGGTAGCAGGGCAACTGCAGTGTTACATTTAAAAATACTTAATGAGAGCCTGAAGGTTGAAGCTCAGCTTTTTCAGTGGAGGACAACACCAGGGAGCGGCAGACACCGTTACTAGGCCCCAACACAGGTAGCAGGGCAACTGCAGTGTTACATTTAAAAATACTTAATGAGAGCCTGAAGGTTGAAGCTCAGCTTTTTCAGTGGAGGACAACACCAGGGAGCGGCAGACACCGTTACTAGGCCCCAACCCAGGTAGCAGGGCAACTGCAGTGTTACATTTAAAAATACTTAATGAGAGCCTGAAGGTTGAAGCTCAGCTTTTTCAGTGGAGGACAACACCAGGGAGCGGCAGACACCGTACTAGGCCCCAACCCAGTTAGCAGGGCAACTGCAGTGTTACATTTAAAAATACTTTATGAGAGCCTGAAGGTTGAAGCTCAGGCAAGGAAACCAGGAGGAGAACACCAAGGAGCGGCAGACACCGTTACTAGGCCCCAACCAAAGTAGTAGGGCAACTGCAGTGTGACATTAAAAAATACTCAATGAGAGTCTGAAGGTTGAAGCTCAGCTTTTTCAGTGGAGGACAACACCAGGGAGCGGCAGACACCGTTACTAGGCCCCAACCCAGGTAGCAGGGCAACTGCAGTGTTACATTTAAAAATACTATATGAGAGCCTGAAGGTTGAAGCTCAGACAAGGAAACCAGGAGAAAAACACCAAGGAGGAGGAGAACACCAAGGAGCGGCAGTCACCGGTACTAGGCCCCAACCCAGGTAGCAGGGCAACTGCAGTGTTACATTTAAAAATACTTTATGAGAGCCTGAAGGTTGAAGCTCAGACAAGGAAACCAGGAGGAGAACACCAAGGAGCGGCAGACACCGTTACTAGGCCCCAACCAAAGTAGTAGGGCAACTGCATTGTGACATTAAAAAATACTCAATGAGAGCCTAAAGGTTGAAGCTCAGCTTTTTCAATGGAGGACAACACCAGGGAGCGGCAGACACCGTTACTAGGCCCCAACCCAGGTAGCAGGGCAACTGCAGTGTTACATTGAAAAATACTTAATGAGAGCCTGAAGGTTGAAGCTCAGCTTTTTCAGTGGAGGACAACACCATGGAGCGGCAGACACCGTTACTAGGTCCCAACCCAGGTAGCAGGGCAACTGCAGTGTTACATTTAAAAATACTTAATGAGAGCCTGAAGGTTGAAGCTCAGCTTTTTCAGTGGAGGACAACACCAGGGAGCGGCAGACACCGTTACTAGGCCCCAACCCAGGTAGCAGGGCAACTGCAGTGTTACATTTAAAAATACTTAATGAGAGCCTGAAGGTTGAAGTTCAGCTTTTTCAGTGGAGGACAACACCAGGGAGTGGCAGACACCGTTACTAGGCCCCAACCCAGGTAGCAGGGCAACTGCAGTGTTACATTTAAAAATACTTTATGAGAGCCTGAAGGTTGAAGCTCAGACAAGGAAACCAGGAGGAGAACACCAAGGAGCGGCATACACCGTTACTAGGCCCCAACCAAAGGAGTAGGGCAACTGCAGTGTGACATTAAAAAATACTCAATGAGAGCCTGAAGGTTGAAGCTCAGCTTTTTCAAAGGAGGACAACACCAGGGAGCGGCAGACACTGTTACTAGGCCGCAACTCAGGTAGCAGGGCAACTGCAGTGTTACATTTAAAAATACTTAATGACAGCCTGAAGCTTGAAGCTCAGACAAGGAAACCAGGAGGAGAACACCAAGGAGGAGGAGAACACCAAGGAGCGGCAGACACCATTACTGGGCCCCAACCCAGGTAGCAGGACAACTGCAGTGTTACATTTAAAAATACTTTATGAGAGCCTGAAGGTTAAAGCTCTGACAAGGAAACCTGGAGGAGAACACCAAGGAGCGGCAGACACCGTTACTAGGCCCCAACCCACGTAGCAGGGCAACTGCAGTGTTACATTTAAAAATACTTAATGAGAGCCTGAAGGTTGAATCTCAGACAAGGAAACCAGGAGGAGAACACCAAGGAGGAGGAGAACACCAAGGAGCGGCAGACACCTTTACTAGGCCCCAACCCAGGTAGCAGGGCAACTGCATTGTTACATTTAAAAATACTTAATGAGATCCTGAAGGTTGAAGCTCAGACAAGGAAACCAGGAGGAGAACACCAAGGAGGAGAAGAACACCAAGGAGTGGCAGACACTGTTACTAGGCCCCAACGCAGGTAGCAGGGCAACTGCAGTGTTACATTTAAAAATACTTTATGAGAGCCTGAAGGTTGAAGCTCAGACAAGGAAACCAGGAGGAGAACACCAAGGAGCGGCAGACACCGTTACTAGGCCCCAACCAAAGTAGTAGGGCAACTGCAGTGTGACATTAAAAAATACTCAATGAGAGCCTAAAGGTTGAAGCTCAGCTTTTTCAGTGGAGGACAACACCAGGGAGCGGCAGACACCGTTACTAGGCCCCAACCCAGGTAGCAGGGCAACTGCAGTGTTACATTTAAAAATACTTAATGAGAGCCTGAAGGTTGAAGCTCAGCTTTTTCAGTGGAGGACAACACCAGGGAGCGGCAGACACCGTTACTAGGCCCCAACCCAGGTAGCAGGGCAACTGCAGTGTTACATTTAAAAATACTTAATGAGAGCCTGAAGGTTGAAGCTCAGCTTTTTCAGTGGAGGACAACACCAGGGAGCGGCAGACACCGTTACTAGGCCCCAACCCAGGTAGCAGGGCAACTGCAGTGTTACATTTAAAAATACTTAATGAGAGCCTGAAGGTTGAAGCTCAGCTTTTTCAGTGGAGGACAACACCAGGGAGCGGCATACGCCGTTACTAGGCCCCAACCCAGGTAGCAGGGCAGCTGCAGTGTTACATTTAAAAATACTTAATGAGAGCCTGAAGGTTGAAGCTCAGCTTTTTCAGTGGAGGACAACACCAGGGAGCGGCAGACACCGTTACTAGGCCCCAACCCAGTTAGCAGGGCAACTGCAGTGTTACATTTAAAAATACTTTATGAGAGCCTGAAGGTTGAAGCTCAGGCATGGAAACCAGGAGGAGAACACCAAGGAGCGGCAGACACCGTTACTATGCCCCAACCAAAGTAGTAGGGCAACTGCAGTGTGACATTAAAAAATACTCAATGAGAGCCTGAAGGTTGAAGCTCAGCTTTTTCAGTGGAGGACAACACCAGGGAGCGGCAGACACCGTTACTAGGCCCCAACCCAGGTAGCAGGGCAACTGCAGTGTTACATTTAAAAATACTTTATGAGAGCCTGAAGGTTGAAGCTCAGACAAGGAAACCAGGAGAAAAACACCAAGGAGGAGGAGAACACCAAGGAGCGGCAGTCACCGGTACTAGGCCCCAACCCAGGTAGCAGGGCAACTGCAGTGTTACATTTAAAAATATTTTATGAGAGCCTGAAGGTTGAAGCTCAGACAAGGAAACCAGAAGGAGAACACCAAGGAGCGGCAGACACCGTTACTAGGCCCCAACCAAAGTAGTAGGGCAACTGCAGTGTGACATTAAAAAATACTCAATGAGAGCCTAAAGGTTGAAGCTCAGCTTTTTCAGTGGAGGACAACACCAGGGAGCGGCAGACACCGTTACTAGGCCCCAACCCAGGTAGCAGGGCAACTGCAGTGTTACATTTAAAAATACTTAATGAGAGCCTGAAGGTTGAAGCTCAGCTTTTTCAGTGGAGGACAACACCAGGGAGCGGCAGACACCGTTACTAGGCCCCAACCCAGGTAGCAGGGCAACTGCAGTGTTACATTTAAAAATACTTAATGAGAGCCTGAAGGTTGAAGCTCAGCTTTTTCAGTGGAGGACAACACCAGGGAGCGGCAGACACCGTTACTAGGACCCAACCCAGGTAGCAGGGCAACTACAGTGTTACATTTAAAAATACTTTTTGAGAGCCTGAAGGTTGAAGCTCAGACAAGGAAACCAGGAGGAGAACACCAAGGAGCGGCAGACACCGTTACTAGGCCCAAATCAAAGTAGTAGGGCAACTGCAGTGTGACATTAAAAAATACTCAATGAGAGCTTGAAGGTTGAAGCTCAGCTTTTTCAGTGGAGGACAACACCAGGGAGCGGCAGACACCGTTACTAGTCCCCAACCCAGGTAGCAGGGCAACTGCAGTGTTACATTTAAAATTACTTAATGAGAGCCTGAAGGTTGAAGCTCAGCTTTTTCAGTGGAGGACAACACCAGGGAGCGGCAGACACCGTTACTAGGCCCCAACCCAGGTAGCAGGGCAACTGCAGTGTTACATTTAAAAATACTTTATGAGAGCCTGAAGGTTGAAGCTCAGCTTTTTCAGTGGAGGACAACACCAGGGAGCGGCAGACACCGTTACTATGCCCCAACCCAGGTAGCAGGGCAACTGCAGTGTTACATTTAAAAATACTTTATGATAGCCTGAAGGTTGAATCTCAGACAAGGAAACCAGGAGGAGAACACCAAGGAGCGGCAGACACCGTTACTAGGCCCCAACCAAAGTAGTAGGGCAACTGCAGTGTGACATTAAAAAATACTCAATGAGAGCCTGAAGGTTGAAGCTCAGCTTTTTCAGTGGAGGACAACACCAGGGAGCGGCAGACACCGTTACTAGGCCCCAACCCAGGTAGCAGGGCAACTGCAGTGTTACATTTAAAAATACTTTATGAGAGCCTGAAGGTTGAAGCTCAGACAAGGAAACCAGGAGAAAAACACCAAGGAGGAGGAGAACACCAAGGAGCGGCAGACACCGTTACTAGGCCCCAACCCAGGTAGCAGGGCAACTGCAGTGTTACATTTAAAAATACTTTATGAGAGCCTGAAGGTTGAAGCTCAGACAAGGAAACCAGGAGGAGAACACCAAGGAGCGGCAGACACCGTTACTAGTCCCCAACCAAAGTAGTAGGGCAACTGCAGTGTGACATTAAAAAATACTCAATGAGAGCCTGAAGGTTGAAGCTCAGCTTTTTCAGTGGAGGACAACACCAGGGAGCGGCAGACACCGTTACTAGGCCCCAACCCAGGTAGCAGGGCAACTGCAGTGTTACATTTAAAAATACTTAATGAGAGCCTGAAAGTTGAAGCTCAGCTTTTTCAGTGGAGGACAACACCAGGGAGCGGCAGACACCGTTACTAGGCCCCAACCCAGGTAGCAGGGCAACTGCAGTGTTACATTTAAAAATACTTTATGAGAGCCTGAAGGTTGAAGCTCAGACAAGGAAACCAGGAGGAGAACACCAAGGAGGAGGAGAACACCCAGGAGGAGGAGAACACCCAGGAGCGGCAGACATCACTAGTAGGCCCCAACCAAACTAGGAGCCCAAATGCAGTTTCCTATTTTTTAAAAAAGCCCGAAAACCTGAATTGAGGACAGTTTGAATTAGGGACTGCAGACAGACTTAGTAGGCTGTCCCCTGTGGACCATGCATCCACCACATTAACCCAATGCGCCGTAATGGACACGTAACCTTCCGTGGCCATGCCTACAGGTCCATGCGTCTGTTGTCAGGTGCACCTTTGTACTCACAGATTGCCAGAGTGCATGGACAATGGGGTCTTTTACATACTGGTGGAGGGTTGGGATAGCTTTTCTCGCAAAAGAAGTGTCAACTGGGTAGCTCGTAGCGTGGTACAGCGTAGTCCATCATGGCTTTATTAATATTAAATAAAATAAAAAAATAGGCTCTATGCACTTTAAAATAGGTTCCAGGGGTACACGGGCAGCATTGGTGTGGTCAGCGGAGGACGATTGCAAGGAGGGACCGCAGACAGTCTTACTAGGCCTAAAATATATAAAAATAGGTTCAAGGCACTTAGAGTTATCTCGCAGGGGTACACAGGCAGCATTGGTGTGGTCAGCGGAGAACGATTGCAAGGAGGGACCGCAGACAGACTTACTAGGCCTAAATTATATAAAAATAGGCTCAAGGCACTTAGAGTTATCTCGCAGGGGTACACAGGCAGCATTGGTGTGGTCAGCAGAGGACGATTGCAAGGAGGGACCGCAGACAGACTTACTAGGCCTAAAATAATAAAATAGGCTCTATGCAGTTTTAAATAGGTTACATAGGTACACAGACAGCATTGGTGTGGTCAGCGGAGGACGATTGCAAGGAGGGACCGCAGACAGACTTACTAGGCCTAAAATATATGAAAATAGGCTCAAGGCACTTAGAGTTATCTCGCAGGGGTACACAGGCAGCATTGGTGTGGTCAGCGGAGGACGATTGCAAGGAGGGACCGCAGACAGACTTACTAGGCCTAAAATATATAAAAATAGGCTCAAGGCACTTAGAGTTATCTCGCAGGGGTACACAGGCAGCATTGGTGTGGTCAGCGGAGGACGATTGCAAGGAGGGACCGCAGACAGACTTACTAGGCCTAAAATAATAAAATAGGCTCTATGCAGTTTTAAATAGGTTACATAGGTACACAGGCAGCATTGGTGTGGTCAGCGGAGGACGATTGCAAGGAGGGACCGCAGACAGACTTACTAGGCCTAAAATAATAAAATAGGATCAAGGCACTTAGAGTTATCTCGCAGGGGTACACAGGCAGCATTGGTGTGGTCAGCGGAGGACGATTGCAAGGAGGGACCGCAGACAGACTTACTAGGCCTAAAATATATAAAAATAGGCTCAAGGCACTTAGAGTTATCTCGCAGGGGTACACAGGCAGCATTGGTGTGGTCAGCGGAGGACGATTGCAAGGAGGGACCGCAGACAGACTTAGTAGGCATAAAATATATAAAAATAGGCTCAAGGCACTTAGAGTTATCTTGCAGGGGTACACAGGCAGCATTGGTGTGGTCAGCGGAGGACGATTGCAAGGAAGGACCGCAGACAGACTTACTAGGCCTAAAATAATAAAATAGGCTCTATGCAGTTTTAAATAGGTTACATAGGTACACAGGCAGCATTGGTGTGGTCAGCGGAGGACGATTGCAAGGAGGGACCGCAGACAGACTTACTAGGCCTAAAATAATAAAATAGGCTCAAGGCACTTAGTTATCTCGCAGGGGTACACAGGCAGCATTGGTGTGGTCAGCGGAGGACGATTGCAAGGAGGGACCGCAGACAGACTTACTAGGCCTAAAATATATATAAATAGGCTCAAGGCACTTAGAGTTATCTCGCAGGGGTACACAGGCAGCATTGGTGTGGTCAGCGGAGGACAATTTCAAGGAGGGACCGCAGACAGACTTACTAGGTCTAAAATATATAAAAATAGGCTCAAGGCACATAGAGTTATCTCGCAGGGGTACACAGGCAGCATTGGTGTGGTCAGCGGAGGACGACTGCAAGGAGGGACCGCAGACAGACTTACTAGGCATAAAATAATAAAATAGGCTCTATGCAGTTTTAAATAGGTTACATAGGTACACAGGCAGCATTGGTGTGGTCAGCGGAGGACGATTGCAAGGAGGGACCGCAGACAGACTTACAAGGCCTAAAATAATAAAATAGGCTCAAGGCACTTAGAGTTATCTCGCAGGGGTACACAGGCAGCATTGGTGTGGTCAGCGGAGGACGATTGCAAGGAGGGACCGCAGACAGACTTACTAGGCCTAAAATATATAAAAATAGGCTCAAGGCACTTAGAGTTATCTCGCAGGGGTACACAGGCAGCATTGGTGTGGTCAGCGGAGGACGATTGCAAGGAGGGACCGCAGACAGACTTACTAGGCCTAAAATATATATAAATAGGCTCAAGGCACATAGAGTTATCTCGCAGGGGTACACAGGCAGCATTGGTGTGGTCAGCGGAGGACGATTGCAAGGAGGGATCGCAGACAGACTTACTAGGCCTAAAATATATAAAAATAGGCTCAAGGCACTTAGAGTTATCTCGCAGGGGTACACAGGCAGCATTGGTGTGGTCAGCGGAGGGCGATTGCAAGGAGGGACCGCAGACAGACTTACTAGGCCTAAAATATTTAAAAATAGGCTCAAGGCACTTAGAGTTATCTCGCAGGGGTACACAGGAAGCATTTGTGTGGTCAGCGGAGGACAATTTCAAGGAGGGACCGCAGACAGACTTACTAGGTCTAAAATATATAAAAATAGGCTCAAGGCACTTAGAGTTATCTCGCAGGGGTACACAGGCAGCATTGGTGTGGTCAGCGGAGGACGATTGCAAGGAGGGACCGCAGACAGACTTAGTAGGCATAAAATATATAAAAATAGGCTCAAGGCACTTAGAGTTATCTCGCAGGGGTACACAGGCAGCATTGGTGTGGTCAGCGGAGGACGATTGCAAGGAGGGACCGCAGACAGACTTACTAGGCCTAAAATAATAAAATAGGCTCTATGCAGTTTTAAATAGGTTACATAGGTACACAGGCAGCATTGGTGTGGTCAGCGGAGGACGATTGCAAGGAGGGACCGCAGACAGACTTACTAGGCCTAAAATAATAAAATAGGCTCAAGGCACTTAGTTATCTCGCAGGGGTACACAGGCAGCATTGGTGTGGTCAGCGGAGGACGATTGCAAGGAGGGACCGCAGACAGACTTACTACGCCTAAAATATATATAAATAGGCTCAAGGCACTTAGAGTTATCTCGCAGGGGTACACAGGCAGCATTGGTGTGGTCAGCGGAGGACGATTGCAAGGAGGGACCGCAGACAGACTTACTAGGCCTAAAATATATAAAAATAGGCTCAAGGCACTTAGAGTTATCTCGCAGGGGTACACAGGCAGCATTGGTGTGGTCAGCGGAGGACAATTTCAAGGAGGGACCGCAGACAGACTTACTAGGTCTAAAATATATAAAAATAGGCTCAAGGCACATAGAGTTATCTCGCAGGGGTACACAGGCAGCATTGGTGTGGTCAGCGGAGGACGACTGCAAGGAGGGACCGCAGACAGACTTACTAGGCATAAAATAATAAAATAGGCTCTATGCAGTTTTAAATAGGTTATATAGGTACACAGGCAGCATTGGTGTGGTCAGCGGAGGACGATTGCAAGGAGGGACCGCAGACAGACTTACAAGGCCTAAAATAATAAAATAGGCTCAAGGCACTTAGAGTTATCTCGCAGGGGTACACAGGCAGCATTGGTGTGGTCAGCGGAGGACGATTGCAAGAAGGGACCGCAGACAGACTTACTAGGCCTAAAATATATATAAATAGGCTCAAGGCACTTAGAGTTATCTCGCAGGGGTACACAGGCAGCATTGGTGTGGTCAGCGGAGGACGATTGCAAGGAGGGACCGCAGACAGACTTACTAGGCCTAAAATATATAAAAATAGGCTCAAGGCACTTAGAGTTATCTCGCAGGGGTACACAGGCAGCATTGGTGTGGTCAGCGGAGGGCGATTGCAAGGAGGGACCGCAGACAGACTTACTAGGCCTAAAATATTTAAAAATAGGCTCAAGGCACTTAGAGTTATCTCGCAGGGGTACACAGGAAGCATTTGTGTGGTCAGCGGAGGACAATTTCAAGGAGGGACCGCAGACAGACTTACTAGGTCTAAAATATATAAAAATAGGCTCAAGGCACATAGAGTTATCTCGCAGGGGTACACAGGCAGCATTGGTGTGGTCAGTGGAGGACGATTGCAAGGAGGGACCGCAGACAGACTTACTAGGCCTAAAATAATAAAATAGGCTCTATGCAGTTTTAAATAGGTTACATAGGTACACAGGCAGCATTGGTGTGGTCAGCGGAGGACGATTGCAAGGAGGGACCGCAGACAGACTTACTAGGCCTAAAATAATAAAATAGGCTCTATGCAGTTTTAAATAGGTTACATAGGTACACAGGCAGCATTGGTGTGGTCAGCGGAGGACGATTGCAAGGAGGGACCGCAGACAGACTTACTAGGCTTAAAATAATAAAATAGGCTCTATGCAGTTTTAAATAGGTTACATGGGTACACAGGCAGCATTGGTGTGGTCAGCGGAGGATGATTGGAAGGAGTGTCTGACACAGTTAGTACTCCCAAAAAATAAATAGATGTTAATGTCTCGCAAAACAACAAAACAAAAAAACAAAAGTGTGGCATACTTAGGTACAGGGGTGGGCTCCTCTGCTGAGTTTCAGACATAGTAATTTGGCACTAAGTATTTACTGGTGTCAATATAGGACACTGACCATGACTATTTAAACTAGCATCATACATGTCAACAAATTGGTATTGTCAGTGCCAGGCATTGAAGGATGTCAGCGCATAGACTAAACATTGTTGGAGCTGTGAGAGATAATTTTGCACGTGGTAGAGCCCAGTTTGAGCTGGGGGGGGAACTCTCTTGTGGCCGGCGGTACAGGCCCAGGGCCCCTCATGTTACAACGGTGTGTCTGACGTTGGATGCGCGCCACCACCGCCAGAGACACGTTATTGTACTATGAGGGACCCAGTGGCAGTGCCGTCGACCAAAAGCGGGCACACCCACCTCTTCAGACAAACGGCACTCTAACGGGTGCTTGCGCCAAGTGGCGAGACCACGGCCCCGTGGGGGGAGTTTTCCCATTTAGGGAGGTGTAAACATGTCGTATGCTGGACAAACAGCTGCTGCAAATTAAGAGATTGGAACACTCAGTAAGACCAGTCCACAAGCAAGACCTTTTTATAGGAAAGCTAGGTGTCAGCCGGGAAAGGTGGGGCAAAATAATTTGAAATCCAGGAGTGGTTCATTTTAATGAAGGTTAGGTCATCAACATTTTGGGTAGCCAGACGAGTCCTTTTTTCGGTTAATATTGAACCAGTAGCACTAAATACTCTTTCTGATAGCACACTAGCTGCTGGGCAAGCAAGCTCCTGCAATGCATATTCTGTCAATTCAGGCCAGGTGTCTAATTTGGATGCCCAGTAATCAAATGGGAATGACGGTTGAGGGAGAACATCGATAAGGGCTGAAAAATAGTTAGTAACCATACTGGACAAATGTCTCCTGTCACTTTGAATAGATGCTGCAGTACCTGTCCTGTCTGCGGTCATTGCGAAATCACTCCACAACCTGGTCAGAAAACCCCTCTGTCCAACGCCACTTCTGATTTGTGCACCTCTAACACCTCTGCCCTGTAGCCCCCTGCAGCTTGTGTGAGAACCATCACCGGAGCTGTGTGCTGGGAATGCCTGAATCAAACGGTCTACAAGAGTTGCTTGTTTCGTTGCTAATATTTGATCGAGGTTCTCATGTGGCATAATATTTTGCAATTTGCCTTTATAGCGAGGATCAAGGAGGCAGGCCAACCAGTAATCATCATCGGTCATCATTTTAATAATGCGTGGGTCCCTTTTGAGGATACGTAAGGCATAATCCGCCATGTGGGCCAAAGTTCCAGTTGTCAAATCTGCGGTTGTGCTCGTTTGAGGGGCAGTTACAGGAAAATCTACGTCACTTGTCTCCCTCAAAAAAACGGAACCCGGCCTTGCCACGCCACCAATTTCCATTGGCCCCAGAGAAGCTTCCTCATTTAAAAAATAGTCATCCCCATCATCCTCCTTGTCCTCCTCCTCTTCGCCTGCTACCTCATCCTGTAGACTGCCCTGACCAGACAATGGCTGACTGTCATCAAGGCTTTTCTCTTCCTCGGCTGCAGACGCCTGCTCCTTTATGTGCGTCAAACTTTGCATCAGCAGACGCATTAGGGGGATGCTCATGCTTATTATGACGTTGTCTTCACTAACCAGCCGTGTGCATTCCTCAAAACACTGAAGGACTTGACACAGGTCTTGTACCTTCGACCACTGCACACCTGACAACTCCATGTCTGCCATCCAACTGCCTGCCCGTGTATGTGTATCCTCCCACAAATACATAACAGCACGCATCTGTTCACACAGTGTTGTGAATTTGGATTCTGGGCTCCCCCGGTGGCTACTGGTGGAATTGAACTTGTGACATCATCTTCCCTGTTCACCTGTTCTGATTAGATCTGGGTGTCGCTATATAACCTGGCTTCTCTGTTAGATGCTTGCCGGTCAACAATGTTATCAGAAGCCTCTCTGTGCTTGTTCCTGCTCCCAGACATCTACTAGATAAGTTGGACATTCGTCCATGTTTTGTTTTTGTATTTTGGTTCCAGTTCACAGCTGCAGTTTCGTTACTGTGTCTGGAAAGCTCTTGTTGATCGGGAATTGCCACTCTGGTGTTATGAGTTAATGCCAGAGTCCTAAAGTAATTTCTGGATGTGTTTTGTTAGGGTTTTCTACTGACCATGAAGGTGTGCTTTCTGTCTTCTGCTGTCTAGAGAGCGGACCTCAAATTTGCTAAAACTATTTTCCTGCTGCGTTTGTTGTTTCTTCTAAAATCACCGCCAATATATGTGGGGGGCCTCTGTCTCCTTTTTGGGCGTTTCTCTAGAGGTGAGTCAGGTCTTGTATTTCCCTCTGCTAGCATTGTTTGGTTCTCCGGCCGGCGCTGGGCATATAGGGATAAAAAGTAGGACATGCTACCTGGCTACTTCTAGATGATGCGGTAGGTTTAGTTCATGGTCAGTATAGTTACATCTTCCAAGAGCTTGTTCCTATTGAGGCTTATGCTAGTTCTCTGGCCATGGAGATCATGACAGTTTGACCGGACCACTAAAGGGTTAAAATCCTTGGCTGAGAAAGGAGAGAAATAAGAAGTCTGCTGAAAATTTTTTTTTTTTTTTTTTTTCTCTAGTAGTTAGTGTGCTCTTAATTGGATCACTTGCCAGTCTGTCTATGCTGCAGTCTTTCTTTTTTTTCTCTCTCCTTCTAATCTTTGAATGGCTCTATGTTCACCTGTCTATAATGGATCTACAGAGTGTAACTGCAGGTTTGAATAATCTCGCCACGAAAGTACAAAGTTTGCAAGATTTTGTTGTTCATGCTCCGGTATCAGAGCCGAGAATTCCTTTGCCGGAATTCTTCTCAGGGAATAGATCTAGCTTTCAGAATTTTAGAAATAATTGTAAGTTATTTTTGTCCCTGAAATCTCGTTCTGCTGGAGACCCTGCACAGCAGGTTGGGATTGTGATTTCCTTGCTCCGCGGCGACCCTCAAGATTGGGCTTTTGCATTGGCACCAGGGGATCCTGCGTTGCGCAATGTGGATGCGTTTTTTCTGGCCTTGGGCTTGCTGTATGAGGAACCTCATTTGGAACTTCAGGCAGAAAAAACTTTGATGTCCCTATCGCAGGGGCAAGATGAAGCTGAAATTTACTGCCAAAAATTCCGTAAATGGTCTGTGCTTACTCAGTGGAATGAGTGTGCCTTGGCGGCTACTTTCAGAGAGGGTCTTTCTGATGCCATTAAGGATGTTATGGTGGGGTTCCCTGTGCCTGCAAGTCTGAATGAGTCCATGACAATGGCCATTCAGATCGATAGGCGTCTGCGGGAGCGCAAACCAGTGCACCATCTGGCGGTGTCCACTGAGAAGACGCCAGAAAACATGCAGTGTGATAGAATTCTGTCCAGAAGCGAGCGGCAGAATTTTAGACGGAAAAATGGGTTGTGTTTCTATTGTGGGGATTCTACTCATGTTATATCAGCATGCTTTAAGCGTACTAAAAAGTTTGATAAATCCGTTCCCATTGGCACTTTACAGTCTAAATTTATTTTGTCTGTGACCCTGATTTGCTCTTTGTCATCTATTACCACGGACGCCTATATCGACTCTGGCGCCGCTTTGAGTCTTATGGATTGGTCCTTTGCCAATCGTTGTGGGTATGATTTAGAGCCTTTGGAGACTCTTATTCCTCTGAAGGGGATTGACTCCACCCCATTGGCTAATAATAAACCACAATACTGGACACAAGTGACTATGTGTATTAATCCGGATCACCAGGAGACTATTCGTTTTCTGGTGCTGTATAATCTACATGATGATTTGGTGCTGGGATTGCCATGGCTGCAGTCTCACAACCCAGTCCTTGACTGGAGAGCTATGTCTGTGTTGAGCTGGGGATGTAAGGGGACTCATGGGGACGTACCTTTGGTGTCCATTTCATCATCTATTCCCTCTGAAATCCCTGAGTTCCTGTCTGATTATCGTGACGTCTTTGAAGAACCCAAGCTGGGTTCACTACCTCCGCACCGTGAGTGCGATTGTGCTATAGATTTAATTCCGGGTAGTAAATACCCAAAGGGTCGTTTATTTAATCTGTCTGTGCCTGAACATACTGCTATGCGAGAATATATAAAGGAGTCCTTGGAAAAGGGACATATTCGTCCATCGTCATCTCCCTTAGGAGCCGGTTTTTTCTTTGTGTCAAAAAAAGACGGCTCTTTGAGACCATGTATTGATTATCGGCTTTTGAATAAAATCACGGTTAAATATCAATACCCATTGCCGTTGCTGACTGATTTGTTTGCTCGCATAAAGGGGGCCAAGTGGTTCTCTAAGATTGATCTCCGTGGGGCGTATAATTTGGTGCGGATCAGGCAGGGGGATGAGTGGAAAACCGCATTTAATACGCCCGAGGGCCACTTTGAGTATTTGGTGATGCCTTTTGGTCTTTCTAATGCCCCTTCAGTCTTCCAGTCCTTTATGCATGATATTTTCCGCGATTTTTTGGATAAATTTATGATAGTGTATCTGGATGATATTCTGATTTTTTCGGATGATTGGGACTCTCATGTCCGGCAAGTTAAGAGGGTTTTTCAGGTTTTGCGGTCTAATTCTCTGTGTGTCAAGGGTTCTAAGTGCGTTTTTGGGGTTCAGAGAATTTCCTTTTTGGGATATATTTTTTCTCCCTCTTCCATTGAGATGGATCCTGTCAAGGTTCAAGCTATTTGTGATTGGACGCAGCCCTCTTCTCTTAAAAGTCTTCAGAAATTTTTGGGCTTTGCCAACTTTTATCGTCGATTTATTTCTGGTTTTTCGGATGTCGTTAAGCCATTGACCGATTTGACTAGACAGGGTGCTGATGTTGCTAATTGGTCCCCTGATGCTGTGGAGGCCTTTCAGGAGCTTAAGCGCCGTTTTTCTTCTGCCCCTGTGTTGCGTCAGCCTGATGTGACTCTTCCTTTTCAGGTTGAGGTCGACGCTTCTGAGATCGGGGCTGGGGCAGTGTTGTCGCAGAAAAGTTCTGACTGCGCCGTGATGAGGCCTTGTGCCTTCTTTTCCCGTAAATTTTCGCCCGCTGAGCGGAATTATGATGTTGGGAATCGGGAGCTTTTGGCCATGAAGTGGGCGTTTGAGGAGTGGCGCCATTGGCTCGAGGGGGCCAGACATCAGGTGGTGGTATTGACTGACCACAAAAATTTGATCTATCTTGAGACCGCCAGGCGCCTGAATCCTAGACAGGCGCGCTGGTCATTATTTTTCTCTCGGTTTAATTTTGTGGTATCGTACCTACCGGGTTCTAAGAATGTTAAGGCGGATGCCCTTTCTAGGAGTTTTGAGCCTGACTCGCCTGGTAACTCTGAACCTACAGGTATTCTTAAGGAGGGAGTTATCTTGTCAGCCGTTTCTCCAGACCTGCGGCGGGCCTTGCAGGAGTTTCAGGCGGATAGACCGGATCGTTGTCCGCCTGATAGGTTGTTTGTTCCTGATGATTGGACCAGTAGAGTCATCTCTGAGGTACATTCTTCTGCATTGGCAGGTCATCCTGGAATTTTTGGTACCAGGGATTTGGTGGCAAGATCCTTCTGGTGGCCTTCCCTGTCACGAGATGTGCGAGGCTTTGTGCAGTCTTGTGACGTTTGTGCTCGGGCCAAGCCTTGTTGTTCTCGGGCTAGTGGATTATTGTTGCCCTTGCCTATTCCTAAGAGGCCTTGGACACACATCTCGATGGATTTTATTTCAGATCTGCCTGTTTCTCAGAAGATGTCTGTCATCTGGGTGGTGTGTGACCGTTTTTCTAAGATGGTCCATTTGGTTCCCCTGCCCAAATTGCCTTCTTCTTCCGAGTTGGTGCCCCTGTTTTTTCAAAATGTTGTTCGTTTGCATGGTATTCCTGAGAATATCGTTTCTGACAGAGGAACCCAATTTGTGTCTAGATTTTGGCGGGCATTCTGTGCTAGGATGGGCATAGATTTGTCTTTTTCGTCTGCTTTTCACCCTCAGACTAATGGCCAGACCGAGCGGACTAATCAGACCCTGGAGACATATCTGAGGTGTTTTGTGTCTGCTGACCAGGATGATTGGGTTGCTTTTTTGCCATTGGCGGAGTTCGCCCTCAATAATCGGGCCAGCTCTGCCACTTTGGTGTCCCCGTTTTTCTGTAATTCGGGGTTCCACCCTCGATTTTCCTCCGGTCAGATGGAATCCTCGGATTGTCCTGGAGTGGATGCGGTGGTGGAGAGATTGCATCATATCTGGGGGCAGGTGATGGACAATTTAAAGTTGTCCCAGGAGAAGACTCAGCTTTTTGCCAACCGTCACCGTCGTGTTGGTCCTCGGCTTTGTGTTGGAGATTTGGTGTGGTTGTCTTCTCGTTTTGTC
The DNA here is from genome assembly GCF_051348905.1 of Ranitomeya variabilis. Lineage (NCBI taxonomy): Eukaryota > Metazoa > Chordata > Amphibia > Anura > Dendrobatidae > Ranitomeya > Ranitomeya variabilis. The sequence continues at coordinate 382,907,999 of NC_135232.1, forward strand.
CCTATGAGGGTCTCATCTCCTAAGTTTAAGCCTCGGTTCATCGGTCCGTATAAAATATTGGAGATTCTTAACCCTGTTTCCTTCCGTTTGGACCTCCCTGCATCCTTTTCTATTCATAACGTTTTTCATCGGTCGTTATTGCGCAGGTATGAGGCACCGGTTGTGCCTTCCGTTGAGCCTCCTGCTCCGGTGTTGGTTGAGGGTGAGTTGGAGTACGTTGTGGAAAAAATCCTAGACTCCCGTGTTTCCAGACGGAGACTCCAGTATCTGGTCAAGTGGAAGGGATACGGCCAGGAGGATAATTCTTGGGTCACTGCATCTGATGTTCATGCCTCTGATCTGGTTCGTGCCTTTCATAGGGCCCATCCTGATCGCCCTGGTGGTTCTGGTGAGGGTTCGGTGCCCCCTCCTTGAGGGGGGGGTACTGTTGTGAATTTGGATTCTGGGCTCCCCCGGTGGCTACTGGTGGAATTGAACTTGTGACATCATCTTCCCTGTTCACCTGTTCTGATTAGATCTGGGTGTCGCTATATAACCTGGCTTCTCTGTTAGATGCTTGCCGGTCAACAATGTTATCAGAAGCCTCTCTGTGCTTGTTCCTGCTCCCAGACATCTACTAGATAAGTTGGACATTCGTCCATGTTTTGTTTTTGTATTTTGGTTCCAGTTCACAGCTGCAGTTTCGTTACTGTGTCTGGAAAGCTCTTGTTGATCGGGAATTGCCACTCTGGTGTTATGAGTTAATGCCAGAGTCCTAAAGTAATTTCTGGATGTGTTTTGTTAGGGTTTTCTACTGACCATGAAGGTGTGCTTTCTGTCTTCTGCTGTCTAGAGAGCGGACCTCAAATTTGCTAAAACTATTTTCCTGCTGCGTTTGTTGTTTCTTCTAAAATCACCGCCAATATATGTGGGGGGCCTCTGTCTCCTTTTTGGGCGTTTCTCTAGAGGTGAGTCAGGTCTTGTATTTCCCTCTGCTAGCATTGTTTGGTTCTCCGGCCGGCGCTGGGCATATAGGGATAAAAAGTAGGACATGCTACCTGGCTACTTCTAGATGATGCGGTAGGTTTAGTTCATGGTCAGTATAGTTACATCTTCCAAGAGCTTGTTCCTATTGAGGCTTATGCTAGTTCTCTGGCCATGGAGATCATGACACACAGTCTCTGAAGCATGTGCAGTGTTGAGTTCCACCTTGTTGCAACATCGATGATTAAGCGATGCTGGGGAAGGTTCAAAGACCGCTGATAGTTCTGCATACGGCTGGAGTGTACGGGCGAACGGCGGATATGCGAGCAAAGTCTGAGCACTTTGAGGAGCAGGTCGGGTAACCCCGGATAACTTTTCAGGAAGCACTGCACCACCAGGTTTAAGGTGTGAGCCAGGCAAGGAATGTGTTTCAGTTGGGAAAGGGCTATGGCAGCCATGAAATTCCTTCCGTTATCACTCACTACCTTGCCTGCCTCAAGATGTACAGTGCCCAGCCATGACTGAGTTTCTTTCTGCAACAACTTGGACAGAACTTCCTCGGTGTGTCTGTTGTCGCCCAAACACTTCATTGCCAATACAGCCTGCTGACGCTTGCCACTAGCTGTCCCATAATGGGACACCAGTAGGGTTGAGCGAAACGAGTCGGCCATTTTCAGAAGTCGCCGACTTTTGGCAAAGTCGGGTTTCATGAAACCCGACCCGACCCCTGTGTGGGGTCGGCCATGAGGTCGGCGATCTTCTGAATCTGGGATCGGAATTCCGATACCAAGTTCCAATATGTTTGCGATATCGTGAATCGGTATTGGAATCCATATTTAAGTGTAAAATAAAGAATTTAAAAAAAAAATATTGATATACTCACCTGTCCGGCGGCCCCTCCAACTTACCGAGGGAACCGACGGCCTGCTTTCGTTAAAATGAGCGCGTCCAGGGCCTTCCGTGATGTCACGGCTTTGTGATTGGTCGCGACGGCCCATGTGACCGCCACGCGACCAATCACAAGCCGCGGACGTCATTCTCAGGTCCTAAATTCCTAGAATTCTAAATTCTAGGAATTTAGGACCTGAGAATGACGTCCGCGGCTTGTGATTGGTCGCGTGGCGGTCACATGGGCCGTCGCGACCAATCACAAAGCCGTGACGTCATCTTAAGGTCCTTCATGCGCTGATTCTTAGGAAGGAAGGCTGCCGGAAAGAAGCCGAGGGTGAGTATATACCTAATAGGAATATACTCACCCTCGGACGCGCCCTGCTTCTTTCCGGCAGCCTTCCTTCCTAAGAATCAGCGCGTGAAGGACCTTAAGATGACGTCACGGCTTTGTGATTGGTCGCGACGGCCCATGTGACCGCCACGCGACCAATCACAAGCCGCGGACGTCATTCTCAGGTCCTAAATTCCTAGAATTCTAAATTCTAGGAATTTAGGACCTGAGAATGACGTCCGCGGCTTGTGATTGGTCGCGTGGCGGTCACATGGGCCGTCGCGACCAATCACAAAGCCGTGACGTCACGGAAGGCCCTGGACGCACTCATTTTAACCAAAGCAGGCCGCCGGTTCCCTCGGTAAGTTGCAGGGGCCGCCGGAGAGGTGAGTATATCAATATTTTTTATTTTAATTCTGTATTTTACACTTAAATATGGATCCCAGGGCCTGAAGGAGAGTTTCCTCTCCTTCAGACCCTGGGAACCATAGTATACCATTGCAGTGCATTGGGTTTCGTGTTTCGGCCGACCCCAACCCCGACTTTTTTATAGGATCAGCCGATTTCACTCGACTCGACTTTTGAGAAAGTCGGGTTTCGTGAAACCCGACCCGATCCTATAAAAGTTAAGGTCGCTCAACCCTAGACACCAGGTGTGCAACAGTGGCAGCTGCGGATGGAGTGGTTGTGCGACTGCGGTCTGTGGACGAGCTCTCGCTTCTGCAGGAGGACGAGGAGGAGGAGGGGGGGGCGCGAACACCTACAGCCAACTGTTTCCTAGACCGTGGGCTAGGCAGAACTGTCCCAATATTGCTGTCCCCTGTGGACCCTGCATCCACCACATTCACCCAGTGTGCCGTGATGGACACGTAACGTCCCTGGCCATGCCTACTGGTCCATGCATCTGTTGTCAGGTGCACCTTTGCAGTCACAGATTGCCTGAGTGCATGGACGATGCGCTCTTTAACATGGTGGTGGAGGGCTGGGATGGCTTTTCTTGAAAAGAAGTGTCGACTGGGTAGCTCGTAGCGTGGTACAGCATAGTCCATCAGTGCTTTGAAAGCTTCGCTTTCAACTAACCGGTAGGGCATCATCTCTAATGAGATTAGTCTAGCAATGTGGACATTCAAACCCTGTGTACGCGGATGCGAGGATGAGTACTTCCTTTTCCTAACAAGAGTCTCATGTAGGGTGAGTGTCATGAATCCCCAATGGCTAGGGATAGCACAGGACAAGCAAAGTACAAATAAGTAACGGACGAGCTCTAGGGTGATGGAACCTGGGCTGACCGCTGCCCTACGCCTGACAAACGCAACTAGAGATAGCCAGGGAGCGTGCCTACGTTGGTTCTAGACGCCACGCACCAGCCTAAGAGCTAACTAGTACTGCAGAGAAAATAAAGACCTCACTTGCCTCCAGAGGAATGAACCCCAAAAGATATAGTTGCCCCCTCACATGTATTGACGGTGAAATGAGAGGAAGGCACACACATAGAGATGATATATATAGATTTAGCAAATTGAGGCCCGCTGTAAACTAGAAAGCAGAACGATACAAAAGGGGACTGAGCGGTCAGCAAAAAACCCTAATCAAAAAACCATCCTGAGATTACAAGAACCCATGTGCCAACTCATGGCACATGGGGAGAACCTCAGTCCACTAGAGCTACCAGCTAGCATAGAAACATAATAAGCAAGCTGGACAAAAAACCAAACAACTGAAAATCAGCACTTAGCTTATCCTGAAAGATCTGGGAGCAGGTAGGCAGGAACCAAACAGAGCACATCTGAATACATTGATAGCCGGCAAGGAAATGACAGAAAGGCCAGGTAAAATAGGAAACACCCAGCCTCTGATGGACAGGTGGAAACCAAAGGCCGCAACCCACCAAAGTCACCCAGTACCAGCAGTAACCACCAGAGGGAGCCCACAAACAGAATCCACAACAGTACCCCCCCCCTTGAGGAGGGGTCACCGAACCCTCACGAGAACCCCCAGGACGATCAGGGTGAGCTCTATGGAAGGCGCGAACCAAATCAGTCGCATGAACATCGGAGGCGATCACCCAGGAATTATCCTCCTGACCATAACCCTTCCACTTAACCAAATACTGGAGTTTGCGTCTGGAAACACGAGAATCCAAGATCTTCTCAACAACATACTCCAATTCTCCCTCCACCAGCACCGGAGCAGGAGGCTCAACCGAAGGAACAACGGGCACCTCATACCTCCGCAACAATGACCGATGGAACACATTATGAATAGCAAACGATGCTGGGAGATCCAAACGAAAAGATACAGGGTTAAGAATCTCCGAGATCCTATAAGGACCGATGAACCGAGGCTTGAACTTAGGAGAAGAGACCTTCATAGGGACAAAACGAGAAGACAACCACACCAAATCCCCAACAAGAAGTCGGGGACCCAAGCGGCGACGGCGATTAGCAAACTGCTGAGTCTTCTCCTGAGATAACTTCAAATTGTCCACCACCTGATTCCAAATCTGATGTAGCCTGTCCACCACCATGTCCACTCCAGGACAATCCGAAGACTCCACCTGACCAGAGGAAAAACGAGGATGAAACCCCGAATTACAAAAAAAAGGAGAGACCAATGTGGCAGAACTAGCCCGATTATTAAGAGCAAATTCGGCCAGTGGCAAAAAAGCAACCCAGTCATCTTGGTCAGCAGAAACAAAACACCTCAAATAAGTTTCCAAGGTCTGATTAGTTCGCTCCGTCTGGCCATTCGTCTGAGGATGGAATGCAGACGAGAAAGACAAATCAATGCCCATCTTGGCACAAAACATCCGCCAAAATCTAGACACAAACTGGGATCCCCTGTCAGAAACGATATTCTCCGGAATCCCATGCAAACGAACCACGTTCTGAAAAAATAAAGGGACCAACTCAGAGGAGGAAGGCAACTTAGGCAAGGGCACCAAATGAACCATCTTAGAAAAGCGGTCACACACAACCCAGATAACGGACATTTTCTGTGAAACCGGGAGATCAGAAATAAAATCCATGGAAATGTGCGTCCAAGGCCTCTTCGGGATGGGCAAGGATAACAACAACCCACTGGCCCGAGAACAGCAAGACTTAGCTCGAGCACACACTTCACAAGACTGCACAAAGGTACGCACATCCCTAGACAAGGAAGGCCACCAAAAAGACCTGGCCACCAAGTCTCTAGTACCAAATATTCCAGGATGACCAGCCAACACAGAAGAATGGACCTCGGAGATGACTCTACTGGTCCAATCATCCGGAACAAACAGTCTTTCTGGTGGACAACGATCCGGTTTATCCACCTGAAACTCCTGCAATGCACGTCGCAAGTCTGGGGATACGGCGGACAATATTACCCCATCCCTAAGGATACCAGTAGGCCCAGAGTCTCCAGGAGAGTCAGGCACAAAACTCCTGGAAAGAGCATCTGCCTTCACATTCTTTGAACCTGGCAGGTATGAAACCACGAAATTGAAACGAGAAAAAAACAACGACCAACGAGCCTGTCTAGGATTCAAACGCCTGGCAGACTCAAGGTAAATGAGATTCTTGTGATCAGTCAAGACCACCACACGATGTTTAGCACCCTCAAGCCAATGACGCCACTCCTCAAATGCCCACTTCATGGCCAAAAGCTCCCGATTACCCACATCATAATTGCGCTCGGCGGGCGAGAATTTTCTAGAGAAGAATGCACATGGCTTCATCACCGAGCCATCAGAACTTCTCTGTGACAAAACCGCCCCCGCTCCAATCTCGGAAGCATCAACCTCAACCTGAAAAGGAAGTGAAACATCTGGTTGACACAACACAGGAGCAGAAGAAAACCGGCGCTTAAGTTCCTGAAAGGCCCCCACAGCCGCAGGAGACCAATTAGCAACATCAGCACCCTTTTTAGTTAAATCAGTCAAAGGTTTAACAATACTGGAAAAATTTGCAATGAACCGACGATAAAAATTAGCAAACCCCAAGAACTTCTGTAGGCTCTTAACAGATGTAGGTTGTGTCCAGTCACAAATTGCCTGAACCTTAACGGGATCCATCTCAATAGTAGAAGGAGAAAAAATGTACCCCAAAAAAGAAATCTTCTGGACTCCGAAGAGACACTTTGAGCCCTTCACAAACAGAGAATTGGCCCGCAGAACCTGAAACACCTTCCTGACCTGTAGAACATGAGACTCCCAGTCATCAGAAAACACCAAAATATCATCCAAATACACAATCATAAACTTATCCAGATATTCACGGAAAATATTGTGCATAAAGGACTGAAAGACTGACGGAGCATTGGAGAGTCCAAAAGGCATTACCAAATACTCAAAATGGCCCTCAGGCGTATTAAATGCGGTTTTCCACTCATCACCTTGTTTTATCCGCACCAGATTATACGCACCGCGAAGATCTATCTTAGTGAACCACCTAGCCCCCTTAATGCGAGCAAACATGTCAGTCAATAATGGCAATGGATACTGATATTTGACTGTAATCTTATTCAGAAGGCGATAATCTATACAAGGCCTCAGGGAACCATCTTTTTTTGCCACGAAAAAAAAACCTGCTCCCAGAGGGGACGAAGATGGACAAATATGTCCCTTTTCCAAGGACTCCTTAATATAATTCCGCATAGCAGTATGCTCTGGCAGTGACAGATTAAATAAACGACCCTTAGGGAACTTACTGCCAGGAATCAATTCTATAGCACAGTCACAATCTCTATGAGGAGGGAGCGAATTGAGCTTAGGCTCCTCAAAAACATCCCTATAGTCAGACAAAAACTCAGGGATCTCAGAAGGAGTAGATGAAGCGATAGAAATCGGAGGTGCATCATCATGAACCCCCTGACATCCCCAGCTTAACACAGACATTGTTTTCCAGTCCAGGACAGGATTATGAGTTTGTAACCATGGCAGACCCAGCACTAGTACATCATGTAAATTATACAGTACAAGGAAGCGAATCACCTCCTGATGAACGGGAGTCATGCGCATGGTCACTTGTGTCCAATACTGCGGTTTATTCATAGCCAATGGTGTAGAGTCAATTCCCTTCAGAGGAATAGGGACTTCCAGAGGCTCCAGACTAAAACTGCAGCGTTTAGCAAATGACCAATCCATAAGACTCAGGGCAGCGCCCGAATCCACATAGGCATCAACGGAAATGGAAGACAGTGAAAAAATCAGAGTCACAGACAAAATGAACTTAGGCTGCAGAGTACCAATGGCAAAAGATTTATCAAGCTTTTTTGTGCGTTTAGAGCATGCTGATATAACATGAGCTGAATCACCACAATAAAAACACAATCCATTTTTCCGCCTATAATTTTGCCGTTCACTTCTGGACTGAATTCTATCACATTGCATAGTCTCAGGTGCCTGTTCAGAAGACACCGCCAACTGGTGCACGGGTTTGCGCTCCCGCAAACGCCGATCAATCTGAATGGCCATAGCCATAGACTCATTCAGACCTGTAGGCGTAGGGAACCCCACCATAATATCCTTAATGGCCTCAGAAAGACCATTTCTGAAGTTTGCAGCCAGGGCGCACTCATTCCACTGAGTAAGCACCGACCATTTCCGAAATTTTTGACAATATATTTCCGCTTCATCATGCCCCTGAGAGAGGGCTAATAAAGCCTTTTCAGCCTGAATCTCCAGGTTGGGTTCCTCATAGAGCAATCCCAATGCCAGAAAAAACGCATCCACACTGAGCAATGCAGGATCCCCTGGTGCCAATGCAAATGCCCAATTCTGAGGGTCGCCCCGCAGGAAAGATATTACAATCCTGACCTGTTGAGCAGGGTCTCCAGAGGAGCGAGATTTTAAAGAAAGAAACAATTTACAATTGTTCCTGAAATTCAGGAAGGTAGATCTATCTCCAGAGAAGAACTCTGGAATAGGAATTCTAGGTTCAGACATGGGAGTGTGAACAACAAAATCCTGTATGTTTTGAACTTTTGCCGCGAGATTACTCAGGCTGGAAGCCAAACTCTGGACATCCATGTTAAACAGCTAAGATCAGAGCCATTCAAGGGTTAAGAGGAGATAAGAAGCAGCTAGACAGCAATTAAGGGCTAGGCAGCAAAACTCTGAAGGGAAAAAAAAAAAAAAAAAATTCCCTTAAACACTTCTTTTTCTCCTGCTTCAGCCCAAACAATTAACACTTTGTGGGCCGGCTATACTGTCATGAATCCCCAATGGCTAGGGATAGCACAGGACAAGCAAAGTACAAATAAGTAACGGACGAGCTCTAGGGTGATGGAACCTGGGCTGACCGCTGCCCTACGCCTGACAAACGCAACTAGAGATAGCCAGGGAGCGTGCCTACGTTGGTTCTAGACGCCACGCACCAGCCTAAGAGCTAACTAGTACTGCAGAGAAAATAAAGACCTCACTTGCCTCCAGAGGAATGAACCCCAAAAGATATAGTTGCCCCCTCACATGTATTGACGGTGAAATGAGAGGAAGGCACACACATAGAGATGATATATATAGATTTAGCAAATTGAGGCCCGCTGTAAACTAGAAAGCAGAACGATACAAAAGGGGACTGAGCGGTCAGCAAAAAACCCTAATCAAAAAACCATCCTGAGATTACAAGAACCCATGTGCCAACTCATGGCACATGGGGAGAACCTCAGTCCACTAGAGCTACCAGCTAGCATAGAGACATAATAAGCAAGCTGGACAAAAAAACAAACAACTGAAAATCAGCACTTAGCTTATCCTGAAAGATCTGGGAGCAGGTAGGCAGGAACCAAACAGAGCACATCTGAATACATTGATAGCCGGCAAGGAAATGACAGAAAGGCCAGGTAAAATAGGAAACACCCAGCCTCTGATGGACAGGTGGAAACCAAAGGCCGCAACCCACCAAAGTCACCCAGTACCAGCAGTAACCACCAGAGGGAGCCCACAAACAGAATCCACAACAGGTGAGCTGGACTGGAGAGCTGGAGATCGTGGAACTAGCGGTGGTGCCGGTGGATATGGCAGACTGAGAGAGGGTTGGAGATGGTATTCTTGCCGGTGCCCTACATGCAGTGTTTCCTACTACGAACCTGGTGATTCCCTGACTGCTTTGGCCTGGCGACGAAAGCTGCACAGATACTGCAGGTGGTGCGGTAAATGGTGGGCTTACAGTGAGGGAAGGGATGTAGCATTGCTGACTAGCTTCATTGGCCGAGGGTGCTGCAACCTTTAGGGACGTTTGGTAGTTAGTCCAGGCTTGCAAATGCAAGGTGGTTAAATGTCTATGCATGCAACTTGTATTTAGACTTTTAAGTTTCTGACCTCTGCTTAAGGTAGTTGAACATTTTTGACAGATGACTTTGCGCTGATCATTTGGATGTTGTTTAAAAAAATGCCAGACTGCACTCTCTCTACTATCGGATACCTTTTCAGGCATTGCAGACTGAGCTGCTTTAACCGGATGGCCACGCTGTCCTCCAACTGGTTTTAGTTTTGCCACGCGTTTTTGGCCAGATACGGGCCCGGCAAATGGAACCTGTTGTGATGTTGATGCCTGCTGCGGCTCCTCCTCCTCCGCTTCAGAACTACTGCCGCCTGCACCCTGTTCCCCCAATGGCTGCCAATCGGGGTCAACAACTGGATCATCTATGACCTCCTCTTCTATGTCGTGTGCAACTTCGTCTGTGTCACCGTGTAAGCCGGTGGTATAGCGGTCGTGACGGGGCACCATAGTCTCAGCTGGGTTTGATTCTGGCTCAGTACACTGCGAGGGCAATGTTCTGGTCTGAGTCAAAGGAACAGCATAGTAATCTGGCTGTGGCTGTGCATCTGTGCACTCCATGTCCGATTCAACTTCTAATGGGCATGGCCTGTTAACTGTTTCACTGTCTAACCCAGGAACGGTATGTGTAAAGAGCTCCATGGAGTAACCCGTTGTGTCGCCTGACGCATCCTTCTCTCCTGTTCTGGGTGAAGAAGACAAGGAAGCGACTTGTCCCTGACCATGAACATCCACTAACGACGTGCTGCTTTTACATTTTGCACTTTCAGAAGAGGAGGCAAAAGAGCTAGAGGCTGAGTCAGCAAGGAAAGCCAAAAGTTGTTCTTGCTGCTCCGGCTTTAAAAGCGGTTTTCCTACTCCCAGAAAAGGGAGCGTTCGAGGCCTTGTGTAGACAGACGACGAACCTGGCTCAACAACTCGAGACTTAGGTGCTGTATTGCTTTTACCACGACCACCTGATGCTCCACCACCGCTACCATCATTACCAGCTGACAATGACCGCCCACGGCCACGACCTCTTCCACTAGACTTCCTCATTGTTTGCAAAACGTAACCAAAGTAACGGTATTTGTTACTGTAAAACAACTTATAAGGTGAACTCAAACTTCTGTTGGATTTATATATACCTTTATAGGTGCCTGACACTGAAAGGAAAATCAGGCCCAATGTTACACACTAGGTTTTCTGTGCCCCAATAATTTGAGACAGATGGCACACACAGGACCGGCACTCAAGCAGAAATGCCAATCTTAATCTCCCACTATTTTTTTGGTTTTCAGGGAGAATTTAAAAGAAAAAAAAATTCCCAGTATGACACACTAGGTTTTCTGTGCCCCAATAATTTGAGACAGATGGCACACACAGGACCGGCACTCAAGCAGAAATGCCAATCTTAATCTCCCACTATTTTTTTTTTTTCAGGGAGAATTAAAAAAAAAAAAAAAAAATTCCCAGTATGACACACTAGGTTTTCTGTGCCCCAATAATTTGAGACAGATGGCACACACAGGACCGGCACTCAAGCAGAAATGCCAATCTTAATCTCCCACTATTTTTTTTTTTTCAGGGAGAATTAAAAAAAAAAAAAAAGGGACTGTCCTACAATTACTATCTACCTGCAGTAATCTCAGCAAGGTATGACAGGCAGCAATAACAAGCAGTGGACAGCTGCACAAAAAAAACAAAAGTGTGGACAAACAAACAAGATAGCTGTGCAGAAAGGAAGGAACAACAGGATTTGTGCTTTGAAAAAAGCAGTTGGTTTGCACAGCAGCGTACACACACAGCAACGCAGCTATCAGGGAGCCTTCTAGGGCAGCCTAATGAGCTACAGCGCTGAGGAAAAAAATGTAGCTTCCACTGTCCCTGCAAACAAAAGGTGGTGTTGGACAGTGGAAATCGCTACAGCACAAGCGGTTTGGGGGTGAATGTACCCTGCCTAACACTATCCCTGCTTCTGACGAAGCGGCACCTCTCCCTACGCTCAGATCAGAAGCAGTAAGATGGCGGTCGGCGGGAACGCCCCTTTAAAGCCCCTGTGATGCCGCAGAAAGCAAGCCAATCACTGCAATGCCCTTCTCTAAGATGGCGGGGACCAGGGGCGTAACTACCGCGGTCGCAGCGGTCGCCATTGCGACCGGGCCCGCTAGGTCAGGGGCCCAGGGCCGGCAGGTCAGACGCCCCTGGTCACCGCACTATGTCCGCCTCCTGCTCCCGCACACTTCCGTCACTTACTTCTATCTATAGATAAGCAGCAGTGCGCAGGCTCAGTGACGCTGCAGAGCGGCTCCTTCCATCCATAGCAGGGGGTGGCTCTCTGTATCCGCCGTCACGCCCCTGACGCGCCCACTACACAGACTGGTGAGGCGTCCCGGCACTTCCAGCTCTCGCGTGCGGATGCTTTCTTCAGTTGCCATGTTTCCGGCGGTGCCCGGAAGTGGCAGCACCTGTTTCCATAGTGACCCGCGGCCGTCCTAGCCATGTCCTGTCACGCACTGCGGCTCCGACTCTGCCGCCTGTCCCCGGCCCTCAGGAGCCTTCATTATGTCCAGGGCCAGAATCCCGACCCCCAAACCAAGGAGTACTTCTACTGCATCGACCACCAGGGACAGGTACGGGGGCACAGTGCGGCAGGAGCTCGGGCCCCTGGGGCCCATAGCTGTGATCGGCTGCAGCGTGATTTCTCCTCTTTATTTTACAGCCCGCACAGTGGTATGTATATACCGCACAGTGGTGCTGGATAGACCACTGTGCAGGCTGTGCTGTATATACCACTGTGCGGGCTGTGCTGTATATACCACTGTGTGGGCTGTGCTGGATATACCACTGTGCGGGCTGTGCTATATATACCACTGTGCGGGCTGTGCTGTATATAGCACGGTGTGGGCTGTGCTGTATATACCACTGTGTGGGCTGTGCTGTATATATCCCTGTGCGGGCTGTGCTCTATATACCACTGTGCGGGCTGTGCTCTATATACCACTGTGCGGGCTGTGCTGGATATACCACTGTGCGGGCTGTGCTGGATATACCACTGTGCGGGCTGTGCTCTATATACCACTGTGCGGGCTGTGCTCTATATACCACTGTGCGGGCTGTGCTCTATATACCACTGTGCGGGCTGTGCTCTATATACCACTGTGCGGGCTGTGCTCTATATACCACTGTGCGGGCTGTGCTCTATATACCACTGTGCGGGCTGTGCTGGATAGACCACTGTGCGGGCTGTGCTGGATAGACCACTGTGCGGGCTGTGCTGGATAGACCACTGTGCGGGCTGTGCTGGATAGACCACTGTGCGGGCTGTGCTGTATATAGCACGGTGTGGGCTGTGCTCTATATACCACTGTGTGGGCTGTGCTCTATATACCACTGTGCGGGCTGTGCTCTATATACCACTGTGCGGGCTGTGCTCTATATACCACTGTGCGGGCTGTGCTGGATAGACCACTGTGCGGGCTGTGCTGGATAGACCACTGTGCGGGCTGTGCTGGATAGACCACTGTGCGGGCTGTGCTGGATAGACCACTGTGCGGGCTGTGCTATATATACCACTGTGCGGGCTGTGCTGTATATAGCACGGTGTGGGCTGTGCTGTATATACCACTGTGTGGGCTGTGCTGTATATATCCCTGTGCGGGCTGTGCTCTATATACCACTGTGCGGGCTGTGCTCTATATACCACTGTGCGGGCTGTGCTGGATATACCACTGTGCGGGCTGTGCTGGATATACCACTGTGCGGGCTGTGCTCTATATACCACTGTGCGGGCTGTGCTCTATATACCACTGTGCGGGCTGTGCTCTATATACCACTGTGCGGGCTGTGCTCTATATACCACTGTGCGGGCTGTGCTCTATATACCACTGTGCGGGCTGTGCTGGATAGACCACTGTGCGGGCTGTGCTGGATAGACCACTGTGCGGGCTGTGCTCTATATACCACTGTGCGGGCTGTGCTGGATAGACCACTGTGCGGGCTGTGCTGGATAGACCACTGTGCGGGCTGTGCTGGATAGACCACTGTGCGGGCTGTGCTGGATAGACCACTGTGCGGGCTGTGCTGGATAGACCACTGTGCGGGCTGTGCTGGATAGACCACTGTGTGGGCTGTGCTGGCACCCAACACCATGTTGCAGTGCAGGAGATTCCTCCTGCACGGCAACAGTCCGAGGCGTATCTAGGGGAAGGGGGCAGCCGGGGCACGTGAGAGACAGGAAGCAGCTCCAGTCATCACGATGAGACAGCTTCTCAGTCTGTATTTTCCCCCCCTCATACATCTCATGTACGTCTGAATGAGATCGTATTTAAGAGAAAGCCAAAATAACCCCGGGACAGAAGGCGAGAGCAGGGGGGAGGTGCGGGACAGAGCCGCTTTAGTCAGGAGAAGCTGAGGAGCCGCAGCCGGTTTACATCAGCCACCCCTGTACCAGAGAGGAGATTGTGAGTTGTGTATATGAGCTGGTATCTGGTGTGTGTGTGTGTGTGATATCTGTAGTATGTGTGTGTGTTATCTGTAGTGTGTGTGTGATAACTGTAGTATGTGTGTGTGTAATATCTGTAGTATGATGTGTGTGTGTGATATCTGTAGTGTGTGTGTGATATCTGTAGTGTGTGTGAGGCAGGGGCGTAACTACCACGGTCGCAGCTGCAAGCGGCTCTGGCAGGTCAGGGGGCCGTGTGTCCCCTTGAGCCTGTCTCCGTTATGCTTGTGTCCCTTGTCCCCATGTGCCAGTCTCCCTTGCTCACTAGTCCCTGTGTCCCCTTGTGCCAGTCCCCCTTGTCCACTGGTCCCCGTGTGCCCCTTGTGTCAGTCTCCCTTGCTCACTTGTCCCCGTGTGCCCCTTGTGTCAGGCTCCCTTGCCCACTAGTCCCCTTGTGTCAGTCTCCCTTGCCCACTAGTCCCCTTGTAACCTTCTCCCCTGCCTCCTAGCCCCCATGTGTCCCCTTGTGCCTGTCTTCCTTGCCCTCTCCCCTGCCCCCTCGTCACCATTTGCTCGTGTCTTTCTCACTGCCCCTGTATGGAGGGGCTGCATTATACTATGAGGGGGGCTGCATTGTATTCTATGGGGGTTACATTGAATTGTATGGCGGGGGGGCCCCATTTGGAAGTTCGCACCGGGGCCCATAACTTTGTAGTTACGCCACTGGCGGGGACTGAGATCTATGTCATCACGCTGCCCACACTCTGCGTCCACCTTCATTGGCTGAGAAATGGCGCTTTTAGCGTCATTGAAACGCGACTTTGGCGCGAAAGTCGCGCACCGCGTGGCCGACCCCACACAGGGATCGGGTCGGGTTTCATGAAACCCGACTTTTCAAAAAGTCGGCGACTTATGAAAATGACCGATCCGTTTCGCTCAACCCTAATTACCTCCCTTATTAAATAGTTTGATGACTTATCTGATTTATCCTCTGCAAGACTAACTTACAACACAAGTTTTGCAGAGATTGGATAGTACCCATTTCATTCCTTCTAATTTATGTGTAATATGAAGAGTAATCACCCAATGACACTCATGAAACACATTAATCTTTTCTACTTGTTTTAACTACAATGGATTGATATATACAAATCTTTCTTTGAACCAGGTGATAATACTCAACAAATGTTTAGGTGCAAAATTGCTCACCATAACAATACCAGTTAACTGTTTATCAAAAGCTCCACTATCGCCTGCTGCGGCTCGCATAGTCTCTCCAGCATATGCAAGGTGGAGTTCCACCTTATGGGTATGTCGAATATAAGGTGGGGAGCAGATAGGAGTGAAGCTGCAGGACAGACAGGCCAGTAGCAGCAGGGTAAGAACGCCAAAAGCTCACACTCCCTTTCTGACCAGATGAGACTGTGAAGGAAGCGGAGTAAGAGAAGGCAACATGAACAGAGAAAAGGGTAGGGACCGGTCACGGTGCACAGTAGATGCCAACTTAATGGCTAGGGGCCAGCCTCGGCACTTTTGCACCCTACTCCCTCATTTGCTCTGAAGCTGAGTCAGCGTGACCACCATCTCTTCCGCCAAACTGCCTACGCTTCTCTGATGGCCTCAACTGCATGTGGAGTCTAGGAACTCATCACTTCCCATTGCACCATCACACCTTTCTAGTCTGTTTGTTATTCTGTTGCCCTATTAATTCACTTTTGTCCTTGCTATTCCACTGCTTCTCATTTCTGCAAATCCCCTCATTGTGTCAAAATCCAATGACGTATCCACATCAAGCTACAAACACTGACCTACAAAGCCATCCATAATCTATCTCCCAAATATACCTCTGAACTAATCTCCCGATATCTCCTACCACATAATCTCTAGTCCCCATTGAATTCTATTGGATTTGTGTCCGGGGTTAAGTTGGGACCCAATCTGAACTTTTTACAGTATATTAAGCGAACCCAGTGAATTTGAGCATCCAGTGGATTGCTCGTCACTAGATGTGACCGTACTGAAGTACATATATAATGCATAAGAACCATAGAGAGTTTTAATTATCCTAATGATAGTATGGATGCACCACAAAAGCACATTCAATAATTAATCCACTAAAGACTAAAAAATTATGTAGAAAAAGTCTTTATTAACACAAAACACTAAATAATAACCAATACATGATTAAAAAAAACCCATGCTGAATACAAAAAACTTATGGTAGAGAACAGGCGGGCAGCAATTTAACCATATGAGCAAAGGGAGGGCATATAGCGTAAGGCTATAAGAAAAGCATCCAGGCATATAAGTTGACATTCCTAAAAAGTGCATAGTGCATATTGCTCGGATGTATACAGTACAGACCAAAAGTTTGGACACAGCTTCTCATTTAAAGATTTTTCTGTATTTTCATGACTAAGAAAATTGCAAATTCACATTGAAGGCATCAAAACTATGAATTAACACATGTGGAATTATATACTTAACAAAAAAGTGTGAAATAACTGAAAATATGTCTTATATTATAGGTTCATCAAAGTAGCCACCTTTTGCTTTGATGACTGTTTTGCACACTCTTGGCATTCTCTTGATGAGCTTCAAGAGGTAGTCACCGGAAATGGTCTTCCATCAATCTTGAAGGAGTTCCCAAAGGTTCTTAGCACTTGTTGGCCCTTTTGCCTTCACTCTACGGTCCAGTTCACCCCAAACCATCTCGATTGGGTTCAGGTCTGGTGACTGTGGAGGCCAGGTCATCTGACGTAGCACCCCATCACTCTCCTTTTTGGTCAGATAGCCCTTACACAGCCTGGAGGTGTGTTTGAGGTCATTGTCCTGTTGAAAAATAAATGATGGTTCAACTAAACGCAAACCGGATGGAATAGCATGCCGCTGCAAGATGCTGTAGTAGCCATGCTGGTTCAGTATGCCTTCAATTTTGAATAAATCCCCAACAGTGTCACCAGCAAAGCACCCCCACACCATCACACCTCCTCCTCCATGCTTCATGGTGGGAACCATGCATGTAGAGTCCATCCGTTCACCTTTTCTGCGTTGCACAAAGACACGGTGGTTGAAACCAAAGATCTCAAATTTGGACTCATCAGACCAAAGCACAGATTTCCACTGGTCTAATGTCCATTCCTTGTGTTCTTTAGCCCAAACAAGTCTCCTCTGCTTGTTGCCTGTCCTTAGCAGTGGTTTCCTAGCAGCTATTTTACCATGAAGGCCTGCTGCACAAAGTCTCTTAACAGTTGATGTAGAGATGTGTCTGCTGCTAGAACTCTGAGTGGCATTGTCGTGGTCTCTAATCTGAGCTGCTGTTAACCTGCGATTTCTGATGCTGGTGACTCGGATAGACTTATCCTCAGAAGCAGAGGTGACTCTTGGTCTTCCTTTCCATGTGAGCCAGGTTCTTTGTAGCGCTTGATGTTTTTTGCAACTGCACTTGGGGACACTTTCAAAGTTTTCCCAATTTTTGGGACTGACTGACCTTCATTTCTTAAAGTAATGATGGCCACTCATTTTTCTTTACTTAGAATTTGTAATATGGCAAGAAAAAAGCAGCTAACAGTCTATTCAGTAGGACTATCAGCTGTGTATCCACCAAACTTCTGCTCAACACAACTGATGGTTCCAACCCCATTTATAAGGCAAGAAATCCCACTTACTAAACCTGACAGGGGACACCTGTGAAGTGAAAACCATTTCCGGTGACTACCTCTTGAAGCTCATCAAGGGAATGCCAAGAGTGGGCAAAGCAGTCATCAAAGCAGTAGGTGGCTACTTTGAAGAACCTAGAATATAAGACATAATTTCAGTTGTTTCACACTTTTTTGTTAAATATATAATTCCACATGAGTTAATTCATAGTTTTGATGCCTTCAGTGTGAATGTACAATTTTCATAGTCAGGAAAGTACAGAAAACTCTTTAAATGAGAAGGTGTGTCCAAACTTTTGGTCTGTACTGTATAGACATGGAAAAAATAAATAAATAAAAAAAAATATATATATATATATATACATATATATATATATATATATATATATATATATATATAGCCACAAATCACCAGGGCAGAGATATATCATCAAGGCAAAGATGCTAGTATAACAAAAACAGTTCATGAATTGTTACCAAGATGAAAATAAATACCAATACATAACAGACTGAAACATTATAGTCTCTTACCCTTACTGATGCCCGAACCAGTGAATAGGAGCCCTGACGTGCGTTTCGCCATTGCTTCCTCGGGGCAGTGCATTTGTGTTCAAAGCGCCAATTTAAATATCCCTCCATGATCCCCCACAGACAATGAATGCAATGCAGAAAAGAGCATCTGGCCGCATCATGTGAGCCTATAGAGGCGGAGTCCCTAACCACAATTGTAGGAAGCTCATCCTACCACATCATGTGAGCGTGCAAAGGCGGATACTCCCCACAGTCCAATACGTCACTTCCGGCATCACAGGGTGGTAAGTTAGAAGCAAGTGCTCTTTCTGACGTCAATGAAGCACACAGCCCCGATTGATGCCGTCCGAGACGCATGCTGAGGGATGTCCAGCCGGCACATGCTACCTGTAACAGAACGAAGACTACCATAATGACACCATAATGATTAAGTCCAGTACAAAAAAGAAACAGCATCCCATCCAGGTGATGAAAGATTAAAAGAGCTTTATTCTGCCATTGTATGGCATAAATCATATCAAATTTTGGCAATTCCCTCCTTGAATACAAAAAAGGCACATATTTATAAGTGTCAAACATAATGATGTCAAAAAATATCGTCTTCTATATGTAACGTCCAGCTGATATCATAAATGGCATGTAGCATTTCCCAATCCTGCTCACCATATCCTTCACCATAATGATAAAGGAGGTAAAATCTCTCACTGCATAAGGCATCCAATAGTATATGGTATTACTTCTTCTGTCAGCATTAATCTGATAGGCATCATCATGTGGGATATGGGATGAGGTCCAAAAAGTCAAAACACAAGTTTAAATGCTGAGATAATATACGCTAATAAAAATAAAGAAAGAAAAAAACACAAAAACACCAACACATTAAAAATATTCAAAGGTATAAATCAGATGAATATCACCAAAAGGCCAAAAGACAAATAATGTTATTCAATGTTACAAGAAAGATGAAAAGCTCAATTTTTCATTAAGACCTGAAGGGGTCATAGTTCCCAATTTTACTATCCATCGTCACTCCAATTGTGCCAACCTGCATCTCAAATTACCCCCTCTGATGCCAACATGTACCCGATCAATACCACATATTATTAATAAATTAGGATTACACAAATGGTGCATTCTAAAGTGGCGGAGAAAAGTCTTCAAGGATGCTACATCTTTAATGGTCTGGGCTGCCTTAATGTCTCTAACATGTTCCCTGGCCCTGACACGTAGTTCCCTAGATGTTAATCCTACGTATGTCAGAGCACAGGGATATGTAGCATAATATATGACATAATCACTACTACACGAAATATACTCATTGATCCTAAAAACCTGTCTGCCATCAGATGAAGAAAAATTAGGACCCGCATGGAAAACAACCTAGGTGCGGTTTTCCCGTGTAAAAGGGGAAGGATGGTTTAGCTACATAGTGGCTTTTCACAAGTAGATCCTTCAAATTATTACTCCTCCTGGCAGTCATCAAGGGTCTCTTGAGGAGCAACTCAGCCAGAAGAGGTTCAGTTTTCAAAACTGACCAATGTTTATTAAGGATACTACATATTGTATTCCATTTGTTATTATATGTGGAAATAAATCTAATTTGATGGGACTCATCCAGAGTCCTCCTGGAGCCTGACAGAAGCTGGCCATGGCTAGACGCATTGGCCTTCTGATATCCTCGCTTAACACAGCATTTGCTATATCCTCGTGCCAGGAATCTGTCCTGAGGGTCCAGAGCCTGTACCTCAAACCACTCATCAGTGGAGCATAAACATCTGAGTCGCATGAACTGGCCAATCAGGACAACCTTCATGGTGGATGGAGTGTGGGCCAATGAGGCATGCAGCAGGGCACTCAGACGTCTTCTTCCTAAAAACTTCAGTTTGTACCCTGCCGTTATTCTCAACAACAATCTGGATGTAAAAAAAAATCAATTGAATACCTATGAAATTTGTATGTAAGTTTGATGTTATAGTTATTCATGTCAAGCTGAGAGATAAAACTACCCAAATCCTCACTGGAACCTTGTCAAATAATCAATAAATCATCAATGTAGCGGTACCAGCCTTGTACTGGGGTGGCGGTGCATGCGCCGTCACAAAAAACCTCCCTCTCCCAAAATCAGAGAAAGAGGTTAGCGTACGATGGCGCACACACCACGCCCATCGCAGTACCGCATTTCTGCAGAAAAAAAATGATCTTTAAAAGTAAAAAAGTTATGAGTCAAAATAAAATTAAGTAATTCAAGAACCAAATATTGAAGTTTGACATTCAGATTGCTTGTACTTAAATAAAACTCAGCGGCCCACAGACCATCGTGGTGTGCAATGCCTGTGTACAAGAATTCGACGTCTGCCGTGACCAGCCACATGTCACGCTCCAGAAAAAAGTCATCAAGTCTTCGAAGGACATCAGTAGAGTCTCTGACGTAGGAAGGGAGCGTCTCAGCCAAAGGATGCAGATAGTGTTCGATATATTTGCATACAGGATCGCATAGCCCTCCCATGCCAGAGACAATAGGACACCCCGGAGGGACCAAGGGATCCTTGTGAATCTTGGGTAGTAAGTATAGAGTTGGTATAACTGGGTACTGGATGAGTAAACCCTTAAATACCTTTTTGGTAGTTACTCCCCGAGAGAGTGCACATCAAGAATCTGAAAAAAAAACCTGACAGAAGCTGACCACGGCTGGACGCCTTTGCCTTCTGATAACCACGCTTAACACAACATTTACTATATCCTCGTGCCAGGAATCTGTCCCAAAGGTCCAGAGCCTGTATCTCAAACCACTCATCAGTGGAGCAGAAACATCTGAGTCGCATGAACTGGCCAATTGGGACAACCTGCACGGTGAATGGAAAACTGAACCTGTTCTGAGTGAGTTGCTCCCCAAGAGTCCCTTGATGACTGCCAGGAGGAGTAATAATTTGAAGGATCTACTTGTGAAAAGCCACTATGTAGCTAAACCGTCCCTCTCCTTTTACATGGGAAAACTACGCGTAGGTTGTTTTTCATGCGGGTTCTGTTTGGCGTGCCGAAATGTGGAACGGGCTACTAATTTTTCTTCATCTGATGGAAGGCAGGTTTTTAGGATCAATGAGTATATTTCGTGTAGTAGCGATTATGTCATATCTTATGCTACATGTGTCCATGTGCTCTGATATACGTAGGATTAACATCTAGGAAACTATATGTCAGGGCCAGGGAACAAGTTAGAGACATTAAGGCAGCCCAGACCATTAGTGATGTAACATCCTTGAAGACTATTCCCCGCCACTTTAGGACGCACCATTTGTGCAATCCTCATTTATTAAAAATATGTGGTATTGATCGGGTACATGGTGGCATCAGAGGGGGTAATTTGAGACAGGTTGGCATAATTGGAGTGTCGATGGATAGTAAAATTGGGAACTATGACTCCTTCTGGTCTTTTGAAAAATTGATCTTTTCATCTTTCTTGTAACATTGAATAATATTATTTGTCTTTTGGCGTTTTTGGTGATGTTCATCTGATTTATACCTTGGAATATTTTAATGTGTATTGGTGTTTTTGTGTTTATTTTTTCTTTCTTTATTTTTATTAGCGTGTATCATCTCAGCATTTAAACTTGTGCTTTGACTTTTTGGACCTCATCCCATATCCCACATGATGATGCCTATCAGACTAATGCTGACAGAAGGAGTAATACCATATACTATTGGATGCCTTATGCAGTGAGAGATTTTACATCCGTTATCATTATGGTGAAGAAGATGGAGCAGGATTAGGAAATGCTACATGCCATTCATGACATCAGTCGGACGTTACATATGGAATGCAATATTTTTTGACATCATGATGTTTGACACATTGATATGTAAAATGTAAAATAGTATATACCTGGGTATATACAGATACGTGCTGGGTAATGGCAAATAAGAATGTCCTATAAAATATACACCAGGATGTATACAATAGGCTGTCACGGGTACACCCCCGATAGGCGCAAATGGCATAAAAGAGAAATCGATAAAAAGTACATACAGGTCTTCCTACCTCCAATGATGAGTCTTTTGAGGATTAGAAGACTGTAGTGATGCTGCTGTTATTCCAGATAAATCCAAGCAAAAAAGTAAAAATCCAAGCAAGTGGCTGCCTCGGCTGGCAGCAGCCACCATAAACTAACCTCCGAGTGGAAGCAGGATCCTGCAGAGCCAGCGCCGCGTGAGGTATAAGCGGTGAGTCCGGATGGTACGCAGGACCTTCGTGATGCAATAGATCACGTGACCACTACCAGAGCCCGAGAGTGAGTAAGGAGTGCAGTAAGGACCTAACAACCAACGCGTTTCGGAGATGACTGTCTCCTTCCTCAGGGATCGATTTCTCTTTTATGCCATTTGCGCCTATCAGGGGTGTACCCGTGACAGCTGGTGTTTATTTTATAGGACATTCTTATTTGCCGTTACCCAGCGCGTACCTGTATATACCCAGCTATATACTATTTTACATTTTATATTCATTTCTTACAAACTGTTTGTGTAAGTTTGTTGGTATCGCTGCAGGGACCTATAGCATAGTAACACTTTGCGCCACCATACACAGGTTATATACAGACTTATTGATATGTGCCTTTTTTTATTCAAGCAGGGAATTGCACAAATTTTGATGTTGACATTATTTATTTTTGTTGAGTGTGATTCTCTCGCCCTTCACATTGCCCGTAATCATTATGGTGTCATTATGGTAGTGATTGTCCTGTTACAGGTAGCGTGTGCCGGCGGGACTTCCCTCAGCATGCGTCTCAGACGGCATCATTATCGGGGCTGTGAATTTTGTTGACGTCAGAAAGAGCACTTGCTCCTAACTCACCGCCCCATGATGCCGGAAGTGATGTGTTGGACTGTGGGGAGTCTCCGCCTTTGCACGCTCACATGATGTGGCAGGATAAGCTTCCTACAATTGTGGTTTGGGACTCCTCCTCTAAAGGCTCACATGATGCGGCCGAATTCTCTTTTCTGCATCGCATTCATTGGCTGTGGGGGATCATGGAGGGGTATTTAAATTGGCGCTTTGAACACAAATGCACTGCCCCCGAGGAAGCGACAGCCAAACACGTGTCAGGGCTCCTGTGCACTGGTTCGGGTATCAGTATGGGTAAGAGACAATGATGTTTCAGTCAGTTATATATTGGTATTTATTTTCATCTTGGTAACAATTCATGAACTGTTTTTGTTATACTAGCATCTTTGCCTTGATGATATATCTCTGCCTGGTGATTTATGGCTATATATATATATATATATATATATATATTTCGTGTCTATATACAGTACAGACCAAAAGTTTGGACACACCTTCTCATTTAAAGATCTTTCTGTATTTTCATGACTTTGAAAATTGTAAATTCACACTGAAGGCATCAAAACTATGAATTAACACATGTGGAATTATATACTTAACAAAAAAGTGTGAAACAACTGAAATTATGTCTTATATTCTAGGTTCTTCAAAGTAGCCACCTTTTGCTTTGATGACTGCTTTGCACACTCTTGGCATTCTCTTGATGAGCT
Source organism: Ranitomeya variabilis (assembly GCF_051348905.1). Lineage (NCBI taxonomy): Eukaryota > Metazoa > Chordata > Amphibia > Anura > Dendrobatidae > Ranitomeya > Ranitomeya variabilis. Next base: position 382,931,606 of record NC_135232.1, read on the forward strand.
TCAAGAGGTAGTCACTACATTGTAGTGTCCTACATTGTCGCTGCTCCCTGGCCACCCGGCTTACTACTCATTGTCAGGGAGGCAGTAATTTGCAAAAAGCCAAGATACTATTCTTGCAAATCATGTCATTCATGCCCTCTTGGGTGTGATAGCATGATTATTGGGAAAATTAGTCTGTGGAAAGCAGTCACCCACTAATGTAACAGACCAAAATGATTTATGGTGACAAATTAAGCAATAAACTGCCAAAAAGGGGTTTGTGTGGAAGTGTATAAAAGGGGCTGTCCCATGACCAAAGTTCATTTTAATCAATAGACCTTGGAACAAAAATAAGTTCCACGTTTGGATGTGTTTAAAAAATGTTTCTGTGCTGAGTATCACAAGGGTGTCGTGTTTCTCTGGAAGACATGAATTTAGATGGTCATATTGGGAAGGGAATCACAGGTCTTCTGTAGAGATGGTGCTATATATGTCCTATTTTAACTCCTTAACCCCCGGAGTTATTTTCGTTTTTGTTTTTTGCTCCCCTTCTTCCCAGAGTCATAACTTTTTATTTTTCAGTCAATATGACCATGTGAGGGCTTGCTTTTGCGGAATAAGTTGCAATTTTGAATGACACCATTGCTTTTAACATATCATGTACTGGAAAACGAGAAAAAAATTCCAAGTGCAGTAAAATAGCAAAAAAAGTGCAATCCCACAGTCATTTTTTTTTTAACATGTTCACTAAATGCTTAAACTGACCTGCCATTATGATTCTCCAGGTCATTACAAGTTCACAGACATCAAATATGTCTAGGTTCTTTTTTATCTAAGTGGTGAAAAAAAATTGTGCCATTTTCCAACACCCATAGCATCTCCATTTTAAGTGATCTCGGGTTGGGAGAGAGCTTATATTTTGTGCTCCGTGCTGATGTTTTTTTATTTAAACAGCTGACATGTGCCGGAAAAGATGTGAGCTCATCACAGGAGCCCACATCAAAGGGAGGGAGTCATACATCAGCATACTATTACGCCCGATGTCAGAAAGGGGTTAAATTACTTTCATATCCTTCAGTGCTGAGAGGGTTAAGAACTCTTTCCATGCTGCCTTAGACCATACAGCCTGATGGTTCTCAGCTGCAACTGCTTAGCCTTTACTTACTGTTTATGTAATGGCTTTTGGCATTTATCTTTGCCAGTGAAAGATTTATCTTGTGCCATGTGCTAAAACTGATTAATTGGTGTTGCAGTTGTAGTGATCAGTATTTTGCTGAAGTACATATGCGTTTATTTCCTGGTCCTTATTCCCACTTAGATTATACTTCCCTGTCCCTATTATCCTCCCTATTGTTTGTGAGTTCTTTTGAAAGATATAGCATTTCTGTTATCCCAGTTTTGTCTTTGTTTCTTGCTTACTTTAAATTTATGCCCCATGCCTCATGTGGTGGGAGAGGGGACATAGTAGAGTTTAACAGGAGCATAGTAAGATCGGAGAACCAGGCGTCTCTACCTTCAAGAGTACCCCTGGGACAAGGATAGTAAGGGTTCTCTAGCTTGCAGGGACAGTTTGAGGCCCCTGTTCTTTACCGAAGACAGTCAGAGCATGACACTGAGATTGTCATGGCTCTGAACGGGAATTCCTTTCCCTGTCCTGGGCTGTATGGAGTTAACCTTGCTGGCCTCCTTTTGGTTTTGGGAGGGCTATATTAACCCCCTCTCCTGTGGGGGGTTTATCAGTGATTGCTCTGTCCTCGGCCGAGCAGCTGACCTTACTATAACTGTGTATACTGTTTCTTCCTGTGTGCCTGTCTAGTGTATGATCTGGCTTGTCTTTCATTTTGTGTCTGTGCTCTGATTCTGCACCTCTGATATTTCTCTGGTTCTGATCCCTGGCTTGCTCTCTGACTGCTCTCCTTGTCTGTTCCCTTGGTTTTTGCATTCCTGTCTGGCTTTTCTGACTTTGGCATTCTTTAGTCTGTGCCCTTGGATACTGCATTTTCCCTCTGGCTATTGTACCCGGCTTGTCTGACCACTGTTTGACCACTCTCTCTCTCCCTTGCACGGAGTTTAGCTCCTTCTCCAGCCACTCCACCTGTGATCACATGTCTCAGGTCCTGTTGGTGTGGCTCGTTCTCTGCAGCAGCCATACACTTCTATTAGCTACTGCTGTCTCCCCATTCACTCCCCCTAGTGTTTAATCCCCAGACACAATCTGTGCATCCGTAACATTATCATTGAATCCAAAAAACTTTTTCCCCTTGTGTTAGGGTTGGGTTTTTTTTCCTCTCATGTTATTATGGATCCTCTGCATGCTCTCTCACAGAAGATCACCAATTTAACCCAGATGGTGCAGAAATTGTCTCTGGAGCAGAGGAATCTGGCTCAGTCCCATCAGCAGGTTCAAAGGGAGCTTGCTGATGTTGTTCGGGGTGCTCCTCTCTCTGGGGCTCAGGGTGGGGGAGTTACTGGTGTATTGTTATTTTCCCCTGAACCTCCAGTTAAGTCACCCGATACCTTCCCTGGGGATAAGAGAAAGTTTTGGGCCTTTAAAGAGGGGTGTAAGTTATTGTTTTCTTTGCGACCCCATTCTTCAGGGGATGAGGTTCAAAGGGTGGTGTTTGTGATCTCTTTATTAAGGGGGTCTCCACAGGATTGGGGTTCGGTTCTTTGAGGCCCTTGGGCAAATCTATGATGAACCTGATCATGTGTGACTGGCTGAGGATATTGTTATGAGTCTGTCCCAGGAGAAGCATTTTGCCGAGTGGTACTGTTCAGAATTTAGGTGGTGGGCTGCAGAGTTGTCTTGGAATGATTCGGCCCTCAGGGAATTGTTCCACTGAGGTCTGTCTGAACACCTTAAGGATGCTTTGGCGTATATTGCTGAGAGCCTCTGTAAGGGGCATATTCTTTCTCCTGTGGCAGTCGGGTTTTTCTTAGTTAAAAAGAAAGATGGTGGTTTGCACCCTTGCCTCGACTTTAATAAGATCACTGTGAGTAACACGTACCCGATCCCTCTTATTCCCGATTTGTGTAACCAATTGTCCGGGGCTAAATGGTTTTCTAAGTTAGATTTACGGGGAGCCTATAGCTTGATTAGGGTATGAGAGGAAAATTAGTGGAAGACGGCATTTCTCATGTCCGAGGGTCTTTTTGAAAATCTGGTTATGCCTTTTGGACTAACAAATGTTTTCAGACCTCATCTGTTGCTTTGTAGTTATATACCTAGATGACATTTTCATTTATTCCTCAGACAAACAAGCTCATGTGGGACATTTGCATACCGTTCTCCATTGACTTAGAGAGAATCAACTTTTTGCTAAGTTGTAAAAAGGTTCATTTTTTTGTGCAAGAATTGTCATTTTTGGGGTTTATTGCATCTAAGGAGGGTTTTCCCATGGACCTCAAGAAGGTCCAGGCTATCATTGATTGGGATCAGCCTTGAGACTTGAAGGGGTTACAGCGCTTTCTGGAGTTTGCAAACTATTACCGGAAATGTATCAAAGGATTTTCACAGGTTGTTAAACCCCTTACTGATCTTACACTTAAGGGTGTGGATGTAGAAAACTGGTCACGGTCTGCTGTGGAATCTTTTTTGACCTTAAAAAAGTGTTTTTTGTCCACCCCGATGCTGGTGCAACTGGATTCGTCCAGATCTTTTATTGTGGAGGTTGACGCTTCAGAAGTGGGGGTGGGGGCAGTCTTGTCACAGGGTCCCGCTACTCTTACCAATCTTAAACTATGCGCCTTCTTTTCCAAGAAGTTCTCTCCAGCCGAGAGAAATTATGATGTGGGTAATAGAGAGCTTCTTGCAGTTAAGTTGGCTTTTGAGGAATAGAGGCATTTTTCGGAGGGTGCGCCTCATCCTATCACTGTGATTACTGATCATAAAAATTTAGCCTACATCGATTGACTCCTAGGCAGGCCCGGTGGTCACTTTTTTTTCCTGGTTTCAGTTTTCCATTACATTTCATCCTGGTTCAAAAAATGTTAAAGCTGATGCATTGTCCCGAAATTTTGATCCTTTGTCCCCTCCAAAGCCTCCATCTCCCATTCTTCAACTTGGGGTGGTTGTGGCTGATATCTCATCTCAATTGGAGTGGGAGATCATGGAGGTTCAATGTCTTGCTCCCAGACCTAAACCAGTTGGCAAATTGTTTGTCCCTGAACAATTCCATTTAAGGCTCCTTCTGGAGTTCCATAAGTCTGTTTTGAGTTGGCATCCTGGGATCTCAGCCACTTGTAGGGCGGTGGCTAGGGTCTTTTGGTGGCACTCCCTGATTGTTAATATCAGAAAGTTTGTGTCTGTGTGTGGAACGTGTGCCCATATTAAGAGTCCTCATAGTCAGCTGGCCGGAGAAGTGGTGCCTTTGCCAATTCTTGATAGACCATTGACTCATCTGTCCATGGACTTTATCACCAATCTCCCTCCTTCAAGGGGTAATACATGCTGTGTGGGTGGTAGTGGACAGGTTCTCTAAGCAAGGCCATTTTGTACCTTTATCTGCACTACCTTCTGCAGAGACATTGTCCAGGTTGTTTGTGCAACATGTGGTGCGTTTGCATGGCGTGCTGTTGAATGTGGTGTCTGACAGAGGTGTACAATTTGTCGCTAAAATCTGGAGGGCGTTTTGTAGAAAGTTTGGTGTTTCTTTGTCTTTTTCCTTTGCATATCATCCAGAGTAAAATGGCCAGACTGAACGTACTAATCAGTCTCTAGAACAAATGGTAAGATGTCTAGCCTCCACTCAACAATAGGATTGGTGCGCGACGCTTTGCCTTTAGCTGAGTTCATTTTTAATAATCTTGTTGGCCAGGCCACTGGCTTGTCCCCATTTTTTGCGAAATATGGGTTTAATCTACATTTTGGGGAGTTCTTGGACTCTGGTTGTCCTGGGGCTGAGGGGGCTGTGCAGCGCCTGAAGGAATTGTGAACCGAGGTTCGACAAAACATTACCAAGGCACGGAAAAAGTTCAATTTTTTGCAGATGAGAAGCGAGTGTCTGGTCCCACTTTCCAGGTTGAGTAGAATGTGTGGTTATCCACTCGAAACATTAAACTTAAGGTTCCCTCTGCTGAGTTGGGTCCTAAGTTTATTGGCCAAAAGGAAATTATTGATCCAGTTGCCTTTAGGTTGCACCTCCCAGACTCCTTTAAGATTTCCAATGTGTTTCAAAAATCTCTTATGAAGCCTTTAGGAACTGTAGATGAGGGGTCTTTGTCTGCTACTCCCCAGGTACTTGTTGATGGCCACATGGAGTACGAGGTGGGACACATTGTGGATTCTTGGAGGGCGCGTGGTACTTTACAGTATCTTGTTCACTGGAAGTGGTATGGTTTGGAGAATCGGTCATGGGTGCCAGTTCGTTCTCTTCATGCTGATTGGATGGTCTGAGTGTTTCTTATCAGACATCCTGAGAAACCCGGGGGTCCAGTGGCCCCCCCGTTGATAGGGGGGTACTGTCATGGCTCTGGATGTGAATTCCTTTAACCATTCTGGGCTGTACGAAGTTAACCTTGCTGGCCTCCTTTTGGTTTTGGAAGGGCTATATTACCCTGCTCTCCTGTGGAGGGGGTTGTCAGTGATAGTTCTGTCCTCGGCTGAGCAGCTGACCTTGCTATATCTTTGTATACCGTTTTTTCCCGTGTGCTTGTCTAGTGTATGATCTTGCTTGTCCCTTGTTTTGTGTCTGCACTTTGATTCTGTACTTCTGCTATTTCTCTGGTTCTGATCTCTGGCTTGCTCTCTGACTGCTCTCCTTGTCTGTGCCCTTGGTTACTGAGTTCCTGTCTGGCTTTTCTGACTTCAGCTTGTATTTGACCATTCTTTAGTCTGTGCCCTTGGATACTGCGTTGCCCTCTGGCTATTTTACCTGGCTTTTCTGACCACTCTCTCTCTCCCTTGCATGGAGCTTAGCTCCTTCTCCAGCCACTCCCCTGTTATGATCCTTAGTGGTTGAGGATCATGAATTACTCCAGCTAAGTAACAAACATAGGACAAGCTCTAGGGAGGTGGCAAACTGGACTGACCGCAAATCTGAACCTATCCAAACACACTAGAAGTAGCCGGTGAACGTGCCTAAAAATCCTAGACGTCTCGAGCCAGCCTGAGGAACTAACTACCCCTAGAGAGAAAGAAAGACCTCTCTTGCCTCCAGAGAAATAATCCCCAAAGATATAGAAGCCCCCAACAAATAATAACGGTGAGGTAAGAGGAAGGAACATACACAGGGGTGAAAACAGATTCAGCAAATGAGGCCCACTAATACTAGATAGCAGAAAATAGTTAAGGGGTCTGTGCGGTCAGTAAAAAACCCTTACAAAATATCCACACTGAGATTTCAAGAACCCCTGCACCAACTAACGGTGTGGGGGGAGAAACTCAGTCCCCTAGAGCAACAAGCAAGCGAGGAGATCACATCTTAGCAAGCTGGACAAGAAACATGATGAATGCTGATAATCAAAAAATGAACGGACAAAAACTTAGCTTGTCTTGGAGAGGCTGAGAGCAAGGTAATCACAAGGAATCTGAAGAGCACTGAATACATTGATAGCAGGAAAGGAACTGAGTATCCAGGTGAGCTAAATAGGAAACCAACCAAGGATAACGAACCAGCTGATGCAGCCAACCTGCAGGAAGACAACACTACACAGTACCGCTTGTGACCACTAGAGGGAGCCCAAAAATAGAGTTCACAACAGTACCCCCCCCTTGAGGAGGGGTCACCGAACCCTCATCAAGACCCCCAGGGCAATCAGGATGAGCCGCGTGGAAGGGACGAACCAAATCGGCCGCATGAACATCAGAGGCGACAACCCAGGAATTATCCTCCTGACCATAGCCCTTCCACTTCACCAAATACTGAAGCCTCCGTCTAGAGATACGAGAATCCAAAATCTTCTCCACCACGTACTCCAATTCTCCCTCGACCAGCACCGGAGCAGGAGGCTCAACAGAAGGAACCACAGGTACCACATACCTCCGCAACAAAGACCTATGGAACACATTATGAATGGCAAACCATGCTGGGAGATCCAAACAAAAAGACACCGGGTTAAGGATTTCCAAGATCTTATAAGGACCGATGAAGCGAGGCTTGAATTTAGGAGAGGAGACCTTCAAAGGAACATACCGAGAAGACAGCCACACCAAATCCCCAACACGAAGTCGGGGACCCACACCGCGGCGGCGGTTGGCAAAGCGCTGAGCCTTCTCCTGTGACAACCTCAAATTGTCCACCACATGGTTCCAAATCTGCTGCAACCTATCCACCACAGAATCCACCCCAGGACAGTCAGAAGACTCAACCTGACCTGAGGAAAAACGAGGATGGAAACCAGAATTGCAGAAAAAAGGCGAAACCAAAGTAGCAGAACTAGCCCGATTATTAAGGGCAAACTCGGCCAATGGCAAAAAAGTCACCCAATCATCCTGATCAGCAGAAACAAAACATCTCAAATAAGTTTCCAACGTCTGATTAGTTCGCTCGGTTTGGCCATTAGTCTGAGGATGGAAGGCCGACGAAAAAGATAAATCAATGCCCATCTTAGCACAAAAAGTCCGCCAAAACCTGGACACAAACTGGGATCCTCTATCAGACACAATATTTTCAGGAATGCCGTGCAAGCGAACCACATTCTGAAAAAATAGAGGAACCAAATCGGAGGAGGAAGGCAACTTAGGCAAGGGCACCAAATGGACCATCTTGGAAAAACGATCACACACCACCCAGATGACAGACATTTTCTGAGATACTGGAAGATCCGAAATAAAATCCATGGAAATGTGCGTCCAAGGCCTTTTCGGGACAGGCAAAGGAAAAAGCAAACCGCTGGCACGAGAACAGCAAGGCTTAGCCCGAGCACAAATCCCACAAGACTGCACAAAGGAACGCACATCCCGCGACAAGGAAGGCCACCAGAAGGACCTAGCCACCAAATCTCTGGTACCAAAAATCCCAGGATGACCCGCCAACACTGAGAAATAACTCTGCTGGTCCATCTAACCGGGACAAACAGTCTCTCTGGTGGACAACGGTCAGGTCTATCCGCCTGAAATTTCTGCAGCACTCGTCGCAAATCTGGGGAAATGGCAGACAAAATCACTCCCTCTCTGAGAATACCAGCCGGCTCAGAAACTCCCGGAGAGTCAAGCACAAAACTTCTAGAAAGTGCATCAGCCTTCACGTTCTTTGAACCAGGCAGGTATGAGACCACGAATTTGAAACGGGAGAAAAACAGCGACCAACGAGCCTGTCTAGGATTCAGGCGCTTGGCAGATTCTAGGTAAATCAGGTTTTTGTGATCAGTCAAGACCACCACACGATGTTTAGCTCCTTCGAGCCAATGTCGCCACTCCTCAAATGCCCACTTCATAGCCAACAACTCCCGATTACCAACATCATAATTCCGCTCAGCAGGCGAAAACTTTCTTGAAAAGAAAGCACATGGCTTCATCACAGAGCCATCAGAGCTTCTCTGCGACAAAAGAGCCCCTGCTCCAATCTCAGAAGCATCAACCTTGACCTGGAAGGGGAGAGAGACATCTGGTTGACATAAGACTGGAGCTGAAGAAAACCGGTGCTTCAGTTCCCGAAAGGCCTCCACGGCCGCAGGAGACCAATTAGTCACATCAGAACCCTTCTTGGTCAAATCCATCAAAGGTTTAACCACGCTAGAAAAATTAGCGATGAAACGACGGTAAAAATTAGCAAAACCCAAGAAATTCTGAAGACTCTTAACAGACGTAGGCTGAGTCCAGTCATGAATAGCCTGGACCTTGACTGGGTCCATCTCCACAGTAGAAGGAGAAAAAATAAAACCCAAAAAGGAGACCTTCTGTACTCCGAAGAGGCATTTTGAGCCCTTCACAAATAAAGCATTAGCACGCAGGACCTGAAACACCATCCTGACCTGCTTCACATGGGACTCCCAATCATCAGAAAAGACCAAAATGTCATCCAGATAAACAATCATAAATTTATCCAGATATTCTCGGAAGATGTCATGCATGAAGGACTGAAACACAGAAGGAGCATTAGAGAGTCCAAAAGGCATCACCAAGTACTCAAAATGGCTTTCGGGCGTATTAAATGCTGTTTTCCATTCATCTCCCTGCTTAATGCGCACAAGGTTATACGCACCACGGCGATCTATCTTAGTGAACCAACTGGCCCCCTTAATCCGAGCAAACAAATCAGACAATAGTGGCAAAGGATACTGAAATTTGACTGTGATTTTATTCAGAAGACGATAATCTATACAAGGTCTCAAAGAACCGTCCTTCTTGGCCACAAAAAAAAATCCTGCACCAAGAGGGGAAGAGGATGGGCGAATATGTCCCTTCTCCAAAGACTCCTTTATATAACTCCGCATCGCGGCATGCTCTGGTATAGACAAATTAAAAAGTCGTCCCTTAGGGAATTTACTACCAGGAATTAAATTTATAGCACAGTCACAATCCCTATGAGGGGGCAGGGCACCGGACCTGGGCTCATCAAATACATCCTGGTAGTCAGACAAAAACTCAGGGACCACAGAAGGAGTGGAAGAAGCAATAGATACCAACGGAGTATCGCCATGAATTCCCTGACAACCCCAACTTGACACAGACATAGCTTTCCAATCTAAAACTGGATTATGAGCCTGCAGCCATGGCAGACCCAAAACGACAACATCATGCAAATTATGCAGAACAATAAAGCGAATCACCTCCTGATGTACGGGAGTCATGCACATGGTCATTTGCGTCCAATACTGAGGCTTATTCTCAGCCAATGGCGTAGCATCAATTCCCCTCAGAGGAATAGGAAATTCCAAAGGCTCCAGGACAAAACCACAGCGCCTGGCAAATGACAAATCCATCAGATTCAGGGCAGCACCCGAATCCACAAAAGCCATAACTGGGTAGGACGACAAAGAACAAATCAAAGTAACAGACAAAATAAATTTAGGCTGTATCGTACCAATGGTGACAGGTTTAGCGATTTTTTTTAAACGTTTAGAGCATGCTGAGATAACATGAGTAGAATCACCACAGTAAAAGCACAACCCATTTTGACGTCTATGACTTTGTCGCTCAATTCTGGTCAGAGTTCGGTCACATTGCATAGACTCAGGTCTCTGTTCAGAAAATACCGCCAAAGGATGAGCAGATTTGTGCTCCCGCAAACGCCGATCAACCTGAATGGCTAAAGCCATAGAATCACTCAGACTTGTAGGGGTGGGAAACCCCACCATAACATTCTTAATGGCCTCAGAAAGACCTTCTCTGAAATTTGCAGCCAGGGCACACTCATTCCATTGAGTAAGCACCAACCATTTCCGAAATTTTTGACAATACACCTCTGCTTCATCCTGACCTTGAGAGATTGCCAGCAACGCTTTTTCTGCCTGATTCTCAAGATTAGGCTCCTCATAAAGCAGTCCAAGAGCCAGAAAAAATGCATCTACATTAAGCAATGCAGGATCTCCTGGCGCCAGAGAGAAAGCCCAATCTTGAGGGTCGCCACGCAACAAGGAGATAACAATTTTAACTTGCTGAGCGGAATCACCAGAGGAACGAGGTCTCAGAGACAGAAATAACTTACAATTATTCTTAAAATTCTGAAACCTAGATCTATCTCCAGAAAACAACTCAGGAATGGGTATCTTTGGCTCTGACATAGGGCTATGAATAACAAAATCCTGAATACTTTGCACCCGTGCAGTAAGATGATCCACACTAGAAGTCAGAGTCTGAACATTCATGTCTACAGCTGAGCTCAAAACCACCCAGAGTTCAAGGGGATGAAAGAAGCTAAACAGACTGCAGCAAAGGAAAAGCGAGAGGAAAAAAAAATGTACTCAGGTCTTCTTTTTATCCCACTTCTGCGATGCACTAAACACTTTTTGGCCTGCTATACTGTTATGGTCCTTAGTGGTTGAGGATCACGAATTACTCCAGCTAAGTAACAAACATAGGACAAGCTCTAGGGAGGTGGCAAACTGGACTGACCGCAAATCTGAACCTATCCAAACACACTAGAAGTAGCCGGTGAACGTGCCTAAAAATCCTAGACGTCTCGAGCCAGCCTGAGGAACTAACTACCCCTAGAGAGAAAGAAAGACCTCTCTTGCCTCCAGAGAAATAATCCCCAAAGATATAGAAGCCCCCAACAAATAATAACGGTGAGGTAAGAGGAAGGCACATACACAGGGGTGAAAACAGATTCAGCAAATGAGGCCCACTAATACTAGATAGCAGAAAATAGTTAATGGGTCTGTGCGGTCAGTAAAAAACCCTTACAAAATATCCACACTGAGATTTCAAGAACCCCCGCACCAACTAACGGTGTGGGGGGAGAAACTCAGTCCCCTAGAGCAACCAGCAAGCGAGGAGATCACATCTTAGCAAGCTGGACAAGAAACATGATGAATGCTGATAATCAAAAAATGAACGGACAAAAACTTAGCTTGTCTTGGAGAGGCTGGGAGCAAGGTAATCACAAGGAATCTGAAGAGCACTGAATACATTGATAGCAGGCAAGGAACTGAGTATCCAGGTGAGCTAAATAGGAAACCAACCAAGGATAACGAACCAGCTGATGCAGCCAACCTGCAGAAAGACAACACTACACAGTACCGCTTGTGACCACTAGAGGGAGCCTAAAAATAGAGTTCACAACACTCCCCCTGTGATCACGTGTCTCAGGTCCTGTTAGTGCAGCTTGCTCTCTGCAGCAGACAAACACTTCTATTAGTTACTGCTGTCTCCCCATTCACTCCCCCTAGTGTTCATTCCCTGGACACATTCTGTGTGTCCGTCACAGAGATATTAGAAATGTGCCCATGCTATGTACTGTGTAATGGCTGTGTCTGACCGTACGGGCATGTGGTTTGATTATACCCTATCTCCTGGGCAGGGGAGAACGCAAAAGAGTATACAGACATTACAGCATGGGATCACAAATTAATCTTTCCTTGAGGTAAAACACTGCTTAAAACAGCCAAGGAAGTATTTTACCTTACAAAAAAATCAGCTGTGATCACTTGTTGTTCTGTCTGTATACTCTATATTGTTTCCTTCCCTGCCCAGGAGCTATAATATAATTAGACTTTGTTCCTGCTTGGTCAGACACAGCCATTACACAGTACACAGCAGGGGCACATTTATAAGATTATCTCAGCACTAGTGTTGAGCATTCCGATACTGCAAGTATCGGGTATCGGCCGATACTTGCTGTATCGGAATTTCCGATACCGAGATCCGATACTTTTGTGGTATCGGGTATCGGGTATTGCAACAACATTAATGTAATAATGTGTAAAAAAGAGAATTAAAATAAAAAATATCGCTATACTCACCTGTCCGACGCAGCCGGGACCTCAGCGAGGGAACCGGCAGCGTTGTTTGTTTAAATTTCGCGCTTTTACTTGGTTACGTGAAGTCCCGGCTTGTGATTGGTCAGGGCGGCCATGTTGCCGGGACGCGGACCAATCACAGCAAGCCGTGACAAAATTACGTCACGGCTTGCTGTGATTGGTCCGCGTCCCGGCAACATGGCTGCCATTAACCAATCACAAGCCGGGACGTCACGGGAGGCTGGACATGCGCGTATTTTGAAAAGCGCGCGTGTCCAGCCTCCAGTGACGTCCCGGCAACATGGCCGCCATTAACCAATCACAAGCCGGGACGTCACTGGAGGCTGGACACGCGCGCTTTTCAAAATACGCGCATGTCCAGCCTCCCGTGACGTCACGGCTTGTGATTGGTTAATGGCGGCCATGTTGCCGGGACGCGGACCAATCACAGCAAGCCGTGACATAATTTCGTCACGGCTTGCTGTGATTGGTCCGCGTCCCGGCAACATGGCCGCCCTGACCAATCACAAGCCGGGACCTCACGTAACCAAGTAAAAGCGCGAATTTTAAACAAACAACGCTGCCGGTTCCCTCGCTGAGGTCCCGGCTGCGTCGGACAGGTGAGTATAGCAATATTTTTTATTTTAATTCTTTCTTTTACACATTAATATGGTTCCCAGGGCCTGAAGGAGAGTTTCCTCTCCTTCAGACCCTGGGAACCATCAGGAATACCGTCCGATACTTGAGTCCCATTGACTTGTATTGGTATCGGGTATCGGTATCGGATTGGATCCGATACTTTGCCGGTATCGGCCGATACTTTCCGATACCGATACTTTCAAGTATCGGACGGTATCGCTCAACACTACTCAGCACAGGAACATTTTTTAAACACATCCAACTGTGGAACTTACAGTATTATTATTCCAAGATCTATTAATGAAAATATACATTGTTCAGGAGATTACTCCTTTAAAGTGGACCTTTCAATAAATTTTTCTAGTGAACTAGACACATGAGGTAATACTGGCTGCAGAGTGGAATAAAACATTTTTTTTTTTTTTCAATTTTCCGTCCTCCTTGCTGAGATATTAGCAATCAAAGTATTTGGTATCCAATGAGATAACTTTCTTTTAAGTTAAAGTGGGTGTCATGAAATAGTTTTCACTAGAAAATTGTTATTCTTCCGGTATGAGTTATCTGCTAACACTCATTTTGACTTAACAAAAGTTAACTCATTAGGTGCCAAATACTTTGATTGCTTAATGCTTATAGCTCCGCAATGGAGAGGCAAAATAATAATAAAAACAAAAGTTTTATCACCCTCTGCAGCCTCTGTAGCCTTTGCATCCAATATTACATCAAGTGTTCAGTTCAACATGAAAAATTTGGTGAAAGGTCCTCTTTATTAGATTAATAAAGTCATAGTGGCAGTTTGGGAGGACTGAGGAAGCTAATGTGTTCCCTTTAAGATAACTTAACATTGCACAAGCCATGTACTGAAGTTGTTAGCTGTCAAATTACACTTGTTTTTGTGACATAATATTTCAGTGCTTTGCTATCTGAGGTAAGGTACCATATTCTGAGTACATTACCAGGATGGACAGGGGTAATGAATATATAGGTCTCATTTTTATAAGATGTGGTATACTATGGATAAGTCATCAAGGTTGCTGAAAAGATTTGGCATTCTTCGCACAATATTTTTTCTTTGCATGTAATCCTAGCCTTTAAAGGAGTATTCTTAAGTTTTTTCTTTAGATGCTCAGAACTATGCAGTTTCCTTACTTTCTTGTTGCTTGGGTGAGCGGTCATTCCTCCTTGAGTGAGAATTCTGGCTGGAGCTCAATCCTGTTCAACACATTAATGGTCTGCAAGTGTTTGTTCTGTGTCTGAAGTGTTACCACTATATTTACATACAGTAATAACAGTGCCTTTGAACAAGCCCATGGCTCAGGAAAAAGAAAGCCATGATTAGGAGGACTTCTCAGGAAACTGCTGATGCTGATGGCCAGTGGGTTGTGACTCTACAGGACTGATAAGAGCTAAGGAGCTGAAAAGAAGGGGGATGGAGGTGTGCAGCTAATTGCTGCATAGAAATCAATAGGCTGAAAACATCTATCTGGGATGTTAGGTGGTAACTCCTTCAGGAATGCAACTACTGTGCAGACTCACAGGCTCTAGTGGTCAAGCTCCTTAGAAACAAGCTGTACACTATTTAAGATAAAAGCTCTAATTGCAGGAGAATGACAGCAGGTGGAAAAAGCAAGACACTTGCAAACTTGCTTAGTTTCATACTGCTTAACCTATTAATGCAATTTTATAACTAGGGAATACACACCGACAATTAGATTATAGTGACAGCCAGAGGACCTTCATTTCATAGTGTTAATATAATGAATCCCTAAAACCAATACCAATACATAGCTACAACACACTGAGACACTGAGAACAAGCACATTTCAGACATCCATAAAATAATGTTACTAAATTAATAATGTTCTTGTTGCCAGAAGCTAACACAGCAAACAAAGCACCTTCTGAAGTCAATCTAAATACATGGGTGACCAGTAGTGTTGAGCGATACCTTCCGATATTTGAAAGTATCGGTATCGGATTGGATCGGCCGATATCCAAAAAATATCGGATATCGCCGATACCGATACCCGATACCAATACAAGTCAATGGGACACAAATATCGGAAGTGATCCTGGATGGTTCCCAGGGTCTGAAGGAGAGGAAACTCTCCTTCAGGCCCTGGGGATCCATATTCATGTAAAAAATAAAGAATAAAAATAAAAAATATGGATATACTCACCCTCGGACGAGCCCTGGCTGTCACCGCTGCAACCGGCAGCCTCCGTTCCTAAGAATGCAGAGTGAAGGACCTTCGATGACGTCGCGGCTTGTGATTGGTCGCGTGACCGCTCATGTGACCGCTCACGCGACCAATCACAAGCCGCGACGTCATCGCAGGTCCTACACTCACTGCATTCTTAGGAACGGAGGCTGCCGGTTGCACCGCTGAGGTCCAGGGTCTGTCGGAGGGGTGAGTATATCCATATTTTTTATTTTTATTCTTTTTTTTTTACATGACTATGGATCCCAGGGCCTGAAGGAGAGTCTCCTCTCCTCCAGACCCTGGGAACCATACGCACCGCACATGCCTGGGAACTTATAGGAACTTCCGATTCCGATTTCCGATATCACAAAAATATCGGAACTCGGTATCGGAATTCCGATACAGCAAATATCGGCCGATACCCGATATTTGCAGTATCGGAATGCTCAACACTAGTGACCAGCATCTAGTGGAAGCAAATATGGAGAGGCTCTCAAATTATGCTAGAAATGTCTGTTTGGTCACAATACATAAAATAGCCAATGTGTTTATGTATAATAAAGTTTATGCTTTATTAAGGAAATCCAAGTATCCATAAAGTTTCCATTCAATACTTTCTTTTGTTGAAAAGACATTGTAAAGATTAATAACATATTTATATGAAAAACTTTCTTCACATTACTAGATTATATTGAAGATAATAAAAAATTTTCATCCATTTATATCATATGATTACTCGTCATAGCCAGCGAGGGAAACAAGAACAGTCTGATAGTTCCCTTTTGTTTCAGCCTAAAAGGAAAATAAAAAAGGATCAGTTCCTAAAAATCATGTTTGCTAAATACATAGATACAATTTTCAGCTTGTCATCATAAATACTTTCCTTTCTTTGATTAGCATACAGTTATTAGATATGACTATCTAGCTGAATGTGCATATTATTTCAAAAGATCAGCTTTAGATGTTTCTTATCTCCAAACAAGGTAAAAAAGAAATCATCCTGTGACATTGAAGTTTAACGCCTTAACGGTCATTTTGGTAAACTGTTAACCTGTCTTAAGCTTTGACTTGTGGGAATTAGGGTGCTGCAACCCACACCAATTGCAAAAAGAAAAGAGTAGAAATGTTCACCTGAGTACAGCTCTCCTCCAGCACTCAATATGGTATCAAAAGAAAGTATATGGAACCTATGAGGAAAGTAGCACTTGGGTGAGCACTTCTGCTCATTTATTTCCGCGATTGATGGGCTTCTAACCCCTTGGAATATTTTTTCAAAACAGCAGGTACACTTTAAGGAACTACGTGTATGCCCCCGAAAGACTTTAAATTGTTGGCCAGATAATACCAAAATTGGTGAGATCCGTTGACAAATGCAAGTCCTATGGGCATCTTTAGTTTTTATGAGCAAATACAGGTGCATCTCACAACATTAGAATATCATCAAAAAGTTAATTTACTTCAGTTCTTCAAAAGAAAAAGTGAAACTCATACATTCTATAGCAGTGTTTCTCAACTCCAGTCCTCAAGACCCACCAACAGTCCAAGTTTTCAGGATTTCCATAGGTGATGGAGTTAATGATGAAGCAGGTGATGAAATTATCACCTGTAAAATACTAAGAGATCCTGAAAACTTGACCTGTTGGTGGGTCTTGAGGACTGGAGTTGAGAAACACTGTTCTATAGAGTCATTACAAACAGAGTGATCTATTTCATGTGTTTATTCCTGTTAGTCTTGATGATTATGGCTTACAGACAATGAAAACACAAAAGTCATTATCTCAGTAAATTAGAATACTTTATAACACCAGCTTGAAAAAATGACTGTAAAATCCCAAATGTTAGCCTCCTGAAATGTATATTCAGTAAATGCACTCAATACTTGGTCGGGGCTCTATTGGCATCAATTAGTGCATCAATGCGGCTTTGCATGGAGGCGATCAGCCTGTGGCACTGCTGAGGTGTTATGGAAGCCCAGGTTGCTTTGATAGCAGCATTCAGTTTGTCTGCATTGTGGGGTCTGGTAATTCTCATCTTCCACTTTACAATACCCCAGGGTATAAGGTCAGGCAAGTCTGCTGGCCAATCAAGCACAATGATACTGTTGTTTTTAAACCATACATTTCAGTAGGCCAACATTTCAAATTTTAGAATCATTTTTCAAGCTGGTGTTATAAAGCATTCTAATTTACTGAGATAATGACTTTTGGGTTTTCATTGGCTGAAAGCCATAATCATCAACATTAACAGAAATAAACACTTGAAATAGATCACTCTGTAATGACTCTATATAATATATGAGTTTCACTTTTTGTATTGAAGAACTGAGATAAATTAACTTTTTAATAATATTCTAATTTTGTGAGATGCACCTGTATATTGGCAACTTTACATTCAGTGAATACACTATAAAGAAGAAAAGATAGAATGCCTACCATAATAACATCACGTAGGGGTTTGCCAGTGATCTGCTTGAACTGGGTTTTAATGGCTTTCATATCAATCTCATGCCGTGAAACCATTATCCTGTTGAGAATTTTTTCTCGAGTTCCCAAACCCTATGCAAATAGGATATTGATAAGATTAAGAAGACATATCTCTAAGTTATTGTTCATTTCTGATATTGATGACCTCCCCTGAGGATGTCATTAATATTACCGAAAATAATTATACTAAAGGATATATACAATCCATATATTATTACATATTATCGTTTTTTTTATCCAACAGTAAACATCAGATAAAACAGCAAAGATTCATCACAAGTTGAGATGACTCCATCCCAGCCAATTAAATCCAATTTTGTAATGAAGTTAAGAAAATATGATTTCAGAAAATGTAATTCAGCTAATAACATGTGTTGCTAGGATTAAAAACCAGAGCAATGCTTTAGAGCCTCTTCTCGAAATGAACATAGGTGAATATGTTTGACTTCTTGTTCTTTTGTTGTCTATTAGACTGCCGGTGACAGCTGAATGGGTCCAATAGACATTGAATGGAAACAATTTTGAAAAGCTTTGCTTCTTTTTTATTGATTTGTATGTATCAGGTAAAAAATTGTAAAGGGTTTAGATTAAAAATTGTTATATGTTGCTTATACAACTTGCATACATTACAATACATTGCAAGCTGCTTGATGCTATACAGTGTAAGGCTGGATAGCAAGATAGACTAATAGCTCAGTCTTCATCAAATCCTGTCTTCTAAATAAATGTAAGATCAATTTTTATTTGATATGAACAGAATTGAGCTTAGCTCTTTCAGAAGAAAACAGAAAGTGCGTAGAATATGCTTGTGCCTGTGATTGACTTGGAGCTCAGCTTCTGTAATTGACACTTAATGACACTTAGTAGATTGCAATGTATTGCAATGTACCAAAGTTGCAAAAGTAAAACAGATATACATTTTTAATGAAAACCAATGTATTATTTTTTACATGTCAAATGTATTAGAGTAAACAAATAAAAAATTGATCAGTTAAAAGGGTTGTCTCACAATGGACATTTATCACGTACCAAGAGTGTTCATTAAAGATTTCCCCTGACCCACTTCTATTTATCACAGGACCCTGAAACAGCACATGTGCAATGATATAAGTCTCTATAGTTTACGTGTTAATTTGCAACTCAGAACTGATAACCGTCTTGATTTTACAGGTGCTGAAGTTGTGTGAGGTTTGATAAAGGACCCAGTGGAATACAGAGCAGTCATCAAATTTCCTTCACTTGAAAAGCCGCACACAAAAGGAGGTAAAATGAAAGAGGTTTATGGTTTTGATTCCCTAGCATATCATGTAGTCAAGAACTGGAATTGTCAATATGGTCAGACTTTGGTGCACACAGCTCCAATTCAAGGGCGACCCCACTCTGCTATTGATGAACACACCATCCAGCAAGTGAAGGTCGCCATTTTGGAGAATCGCCATGGAACCATTCAACATCTAGCCCAAAATGTCAAGATTAGTGAGGGGTCCATGGAAAAAATCATCCAAGACCATCTTCATATGCATTAGGTATCCACTCTCTGGGTTCCCCAGCTGCTCACACCTTTCCAGAAGCAGGAACGAGTCGAATGCTCTCAGGCTCTATTGACGATGTGCCATGGATACCAGGAGGACTTTTTCAACAGACTGATCACACAGGATGAAAGCTGGGTCCATCATTATAATCCTGACACTAAAGTCCAGTCGATGCAATGGAAGCATCATAACTCACGGCCTCCGAAGAAGGTACATGCCCAACCCTCGGCAGGCAAGGTCATGCTCACAGTATTTTGGGACCAGCACGGAGTAATATTGATGGATTTCCTAGCAAAGGGTACCATGATCACTGGGGCATACTACGCTTTACTGCTGCAGAAATTTCGGGAGGCATTAAAACAAATAGATGTGGCATGCTCACCAAAGGTGCCCACCTTCTGCAAGACAATACACCAGTTCTCAACTCACATGTTGCCCAAATGGAAGCATGCTTTGAAATTCTACTGCACCCCCTTATTCCCCTGACCTCGCACCATCGGACTTCCACCTCTTTCCAACAATGAAGTTAATTTTGAAGGGTAAGCATTTTCAAGATGATGAGACTCTGATTTCCGAAGTCACAACGTGGCTTTTGGAGCAACCTGTCGACTTCTACAAGCGAGATGTTTACAGTTGCTTAAAGAGATGGGAGAAGTGTGTGTCCCTAGCTGGCACATATGTGGAGAAGGACTAATAACTCTGCCAAGTTACAATACTTTCAGTCCACAGGAAGTGGGTCAGGGGAAATCTTTAATGAACGCCACTCATATAGCTATAGAATATGTAATAAATGTTTGTTTGATTGAAGTTTCATTTGAGATCCCCATTATTGAATATAAGGGAACTAAGCCCTCACTTTACATTGAGGAGTTTAAATATGGGGGTGAGCAGTGATCTTTTATGCACCCTGTGGATCCAATCCAATTTATGAAACTGGTGGTGATATAGTGCAGCACTTGGCTGTTGCTACTCAAAGATACTGAATCAAGTGACAGGGTACATTTGTGAACATTCTATTTATACTTATCATTGTGGTAGCAAGGATGAAATATAGTTAGAGGACCCTTGTTCTATTGAAATGTAGATGTCTCTCTACTCAAATATTTATCAACTAGCCTGTGGATAGGTGATAAATGTCAATTTGGGGAAAACCTTTTGAATTTCTACTTTAGAGTATTATTTAGTCAGTTCATCAAAAATCTAGTGTAACTAGATGAGTTGCTAGGTTTCTAAGTGGTATACTTTTGTATAGCTCCTAATTGTCCCAGATCCAGTTGGACATTTCAGAATTTTGGTCTATGTTCAACTGACTCGGGTGGCGAGCCAAGTGTCACACCCTGCCATCATCAGTGCAGCACCGTGCAGCATGAACTCTGACCAGCTGAGCGCACACTGTGTAGCGCTCCCCTGAGAAGACAGAAGAGAGTTCTGTGGGAAAAATAGAAGCTTCAGCACAACCAAATATTCCATCAGACCAATCATTCCATCATTGGGTCTCTGCCTGATGCAGAGCAGCTGAGTCCTAGTTCACTCAGATCAGCCTTGCTAGTGACAAATCCCTGGATATTT
Organism: Ranitomeya variabilis; assembly: GCF_051348905.1. NCBI lineage: Eukaryota > Metazoa > Chordata > Amphibia > Anura > Dendrobatidae > Ranitomeya > Ranitomeya variabilis. The sequence goes on from NC_135232.1 coordinate 382,952,354, forward strand.
TCCATGTAACTTAGGGTACTGTCTCACAGTGGCACTTTGGTCGCTACGACGGCACGATCCGTGACGTTCCAGCGATATCCATACGATATCACTGTGTCTGACACGCTACTGCGATCAGGGACCCCGCTGAGAATCGTACGTCATAGCAGATCGTTTGAAACTTTCTTTCGTCGTCAAGTGTCCCGCTGTGGCGGCATGACAGAAAGTTGACCTAGCTCAGTATAGTCATTGGAGACAGCCAGGTTCTGCTGTGCATTCAATTACATATCCATCCCCTGCTGCTTTCCGATGTTCTGCTCTTATAATGGACTGGAGAACAAAAAAGTATAGAAGTAGTGTAAACACAGCCTTAAAATGGTTGTCCCTCACTTTCTAAACTTTTCCTAAAGTGGCCAGGTGAGAATAAAATGGTAAGGCTGCCGTCACACTAGCAGTATTTGGTCAGTATTTTACATCAGTATTTGTAAGCCAAAACCAGGAGAGGAACAATTAGAGGAAAAGTATAATAGAAACATATGCACCACTTCTGCATTTATCACCCACTCCTGGTTTTGGCTTACAAATACTGATGTAAAATACTGATCAAATACTGCTAGTGTGACGGCAGCCTAATAGGTGTGGCTATAGTTAAGAACATGGCTTAAAATATGTCCCCCTTTCTCTTCTACAAAAGTTGGGAAGTATGATGATATGTGTTGAGTAGAGTTTGAGTTGAATTTCCTGAAATTTTACAGTTTTATACTCTGTTCCTCTCTCTTTTTTTCAAATGTTAGGAGGTGTGTACTTTTGTATTTATACACTATTTATTAAGTACGGCTGTTGATTAATTTTTATAGTAAAATGTTAATATATATTTTCAAATAATGTGTATTTGACTTACCTTCATTGCAAGGTGCAACTTTTCTGCAAAATATCCGGGTTTGCTTACAGCAACTTTTGCTACATAAAACAGATATGAATTATTGTCTTATCCTCCATTAAAAATAAAAGTATACACAAAAACCCCCAGAAATAATAAGAATAAATAGTAGTTGCAAAACAGGTGATGGAGTATGGTATTTTTTCTCTCAGCCTGACACAGAATTCAGCAGAAAAAAAATCCATTTGCCTCGAAAGTGGGAAGCATATAGAGATGAAGTAGGAACTATGGAAATCAATCGATAGAGAATTATGACTTGGAACTTAGAAGTTATAAGAACCAGGCATGGGTTCTTCTGAGCAACTGCCTTGAATGCTATAAATTCCCCCAAAAAATCTCACCATTAGGCTGGCGTCACACTAGTGAGTTTTACGGACTTAAGAGCGCAGAAAATACGTCCGTAAAACTCGCCAAACAAACGGCACAATTATTCTCAATGGGTCTGGTCCTATCAGCCGTATATTACGGATCCGTATTATACGGCTTTCTACGGCGGTACAAAATCGCAGCATGCTGTGTTTGTCACCGTATTGCGCAAATAATACGCCAATGAAAATCTATGGGGGTGAGAAAAATACAGATTCCACACGGACCACCAGTGTGACATGCGAGAAATACGCAGAGGTGTTAGTGAAAAGCCGGTAATTCAATTGCCGGCTTTTCATTTCTCCTTCCCCAACCCGACAGGATATGAGACATGGTTTACATACAGTAAACCATCTCATATCCCCTTTTTTTTTTGCATATTCCACACTACTAATGTTAGTAGTGTGTATGTGCAAAATTTGGGCGCTGTAGCTTGTAAAATAAAGGGTTAAATCGCGGAAAAAAATTGGCGTGGGCTCCCGTGCAATTTTCTCCGCCAGAGCGGTAAAGCCAGTGACTGAGGGCAGATATTAATAGCCAGGAGAGGGTCCATGGTTATTGCCCCCCCCCCCCCGGCTAAAAACATCTGCCCCCAGCCACCCCAGAAAAGGCACATTGAGTCGCCTCACCGCGACTCAATGTAAGTACAGATCACCCAGCTTTCCTTTCAGCACCCGGGGTTTTTACAGCCACGAGCGAGTGCTTTAGCGCAGCTCCTGGCTGTAAAATGATTTAACCCCTTCAGATGGATTTACTTCGTGGGACCTGACAGTTCATCCGAAGGTATGTATATTGTTGGTTTATTATTTTGCCAAGCGAGGGTCTTCCGGATGGATTGAGAGAGCAATAAAATACTAAAACAACATGTTTGTTTATTTCATTAAAATACTTTTTAATAACGTGTGTGTGTGTTTTTTAACCCTTTCATACAATTGGATTAATAATGAATAGGTGACATAATTGACGCCTCTCCATTATTAATCTGGCTTAATGTCACCTTACAATAGCAAGGTGACATTAACCCTTCATTACCCCATATCCCACCGCTACACGGGAGTGGGAAGAGAGTGGCCAAGTGCCAGAATAGGCGCATCTTCAAGATGTGCCTTTTCTGGGGTGGCTGGGTGTTGTGAATTTGCTTTTTGCTCCCTCTAGTGGTTACTAGTTTTTTGACTCTGGTTTTTCTGTCATTCCTTTTATCCGCACCTGGGTCGTTAGTTAGGGGTGTTGCTATATAAGCTCCCTGGACCTTCAGTTCAATGCCTGGCAACGTAGTTATCAGAGCTGTCTGCTGTGCTCTTGTCTACTGATCCTGGTTCCAGTTATATCAGCTAAGTCTGCCTTTTGCTTTTTGCTATTTGTTTTGGTTTTGTATTTTTGTCCAGCGTTTTCCAAATCTTTATCCTGACCTTAGCTGGAAGCTCTAGGGGGCTGGTGTTCTCCCCCCGGACCGTTAGACGGTTCGGGGGTTCTTGAATTTCCAGTGTGGATTTTGATAGGGTTTTTGTTGACCATATAAGTTACCTTTCTTTATTCTGCTATCAGTAAGCGGGCCTCTCTGTGCTAAACCTGGTTCATTTCTGTGTTTGTCATTTCCTCTTACCTCACCGTCATTATTTGTGGGGGGCTTCTATCCAGCTTTGGGGTCCCCTTCTCTGGAGGCAAGAAAGGTCTTTGTTTTCCTCTACTAGGGGTAGCTAGATTCTCCGGCTGGCGCGTGTCATCTAGAATCAACGTAGGAATGATCCCCGGCTACTTCTAGTGTTGGCGTTAGGAGTAGATATATGGTCAACCCAGTTACCACTGCCCTATGAGCTGGATTTTTGTATTCTGCAGACTTCCACGTTCCTCTGAGACCCTCGCCATTGGGGTCATAACAGTTTGCCAGGCCCGTATTAAATGTTTAATGCATTGCAGAAGAGGGATTATAAGAAAGAAGATTCTGAGTTTTTTTTTTTTTTCTCCTTCCCCTTTACCTCAGAGTGGCTATGCTTGCTGCAGACATGAATGTCCAGACCTTGATTACAAGTGTGGACCAGCTGGCTACTCGTGTGCAGGGCATACAAGACTATGTTATCAGAAATCCTAGGTCAGAACCTAAAATACCGATTCCTGAACTGTTTTCCGGAGACAGGTTTAAGTTTAGGAATTTCGTGAATAATTGTAAATTGTTTTTGTCCCTGAGACCCTGTTCATCAGGAGATTCTGCTCAGCAAGTAAAAATTGTTATTTCGTTCTTACGGGGCGACCCTCAGGATTGGGCTTTTTCGCTGGCGCCAGGAGATCCGGCATTGGCTGATCTTGATGCGTTTTTTCTGGCGCTCAATTTACTTTATGAGGAACCCAATCTTGAGATTCAGGCAGAAAAGGCCTTGCTGTCTATGTCTCAGGGGCAGGACGAGGCTGAAGTGTATTGCCAAAAATTTCGGAAATGGTCCGTGCTGACACATTGGAACGAGTGTGCACTGGCCGCTAATTTTAGAAATGGCCTTTCTGAAGCCATTAAGAATGTTATGGTGGATTTTCCCATTCCCACAGGTCTGAATGATACTATGGCACTGGCTATTCAAATTGACCGGTGGTTGCGGGAGCGCAAAACCGCAAATTCTCTCATGGTGTTGTCTGAACAGACACCTAATTCGGTGCAATGTGATAGAAAAACCGCAAATTCCCTCATGGTGTTGTCTGAACAGACACCTGATTTAATGCAATGTGATAGAATCCTGACTAGAAATGAGCGGAAAATTCATAGACGCCGGAATGGCTTGTGCTACTACTGTGGTGATTCTACACATGTTATCTCAGCATGCTCTAAACGTATAGCTAAGGTTGTTAGTCCTGTCACCGTTGGTAATTTGCAACCTAAATTTATTCTGTCTGTAACTTTGATTTGCTCACTGTCATCTTATCCTGTCATGGCGTTTGTAGATTCAGGTGCTGCCCTGAGTCTCATGGATCTCTCATTTGCTAAGCGCTGTGGATTTACTCTTGAACCATTAGAAAATCCTATTCCTCTTAGGGGTATTGATGCTACACCATTGGCAGCAAATAAACCGCAGTATTGGACTCAGGTTACCATGTGCATGACTCCTGAACACCGCGAGGTGATACGTTTCCTGGTTTTACATAAAATGCATGATTTGGTCGTTTTAGGGCTGCCATGGTTACAGACCCATAATCCAGTCCTGGACTGGAAGGCTATGTCAGTCTCAAGTTGGGGCTGTCGTGGTATTCATGGGGATTCCCTGCCTGTGTCTATTGCTTCTTCTACGCCTTCGGAAGTTCCGGAGTATTTGTCTGATTATCAGGATGTCTTCAGTGAGTCTGAGTCCAGTGCACTGCCTCCTCATAGGGACTGTGACTGTGCTATAGATTTGATCCCAGGCAGTAAATTTCCTAAGGGAAGACTGTTTAATCTGTCGGTACCTGAACATACCGCTATGCGTTCATATATCAAGGAGTCTCTGGAAAAAGGACATATTCGTCCGTCTTCTTCCCCTCTTGGTGCGGGATTCTTTTTTGTGGCAAAAAAGGACGGATCTTTGAGACCTTGTATTGATTATCGGCTTTTAAATAAGATCACTGTCAAATTTCAGTATCCTTTACTGCTGTTGTCTGACTTGTTTGCCCAGATTAAGGGTGCCAAGTGGTTCACCAAGATAGACCTTCGTGGTGCGTACAACCTTGTGCGCATTAAGCAAGGTGATGAATGGAAAACCGCATTCAATACGCCCGAAGGTCATTTTGAGTACTTGGTGATGCCTTTTGGGCTCTCCAATGCGCCTTCAGTTTTTCAGTCCTTTATGCATGACATTTTCCGGAAGTATCTGGATAAATTTTTGATTGTTTATCTGGATGATATTTTGGTTTTTTCTGATAATTGGGATTCGCATGTGGAGCAGGTCAGGTTGGTCTTTAAAATTTTGCGTGAAAATTCTTTGTTTGTCAAGGGCTCAAAGTGTCTCTTTGGTGTACAGAAGGTTCCCTTTTTGGGGTTCATTTTCTCCCCTTCTGCTGTGGAGATGGACCCAGTCAAGGTCCGAGCTATTCTTGATTGGACTCAGCCCTCGTCAGTTAAGAGTCTTCAGAAGTTCTTGGGCTTCGCTAACTTCTACCGTCGTTTTATCGCTAATTTTTCTAGCATTGTGAAACCTTTGACGGATATGACCAAGAAGGGCTCCGATGTATCTAACTGGGCTCCTGCTGCCGTGGAGGCTTTCCAGGAGTTGAAACGCCGGTTTACTTCGGCGCCTGTTTTGTGCCAGCCTGACGTCTCACTTCCCTTTCAGGTTGAGGTGGATGCTTCGGAGATTGGGGCAGGGGCCGTTTTGTCGCAGAGAGGCCCTGGTTGCTCTGTTATGAAACCTTGTGCCTTTTTCTCTAGGAAGTTTTCGCCTGCCGAGCGAAATTATGATGTGGGCAATCGGGAGTTGTTGGCCATGAAATGGGCATTTGAGGAGTGGCGTCATTGGCTCGAGGGTGCTAAGCATCGTGTGGTGGTCTTGACTGATCACAAAAATCTGATGTATCTCGCGTCTGCTAAACGCCTTAATCCGAGACAGGCCCGCTGGTCATTGTTTTTCTCCCGCTTTGATTTTGTTGTCTCGTATTTACCAGGTTCAAAGAATGTGAAGGCCGATGCTCTTTCTAGGAGCTTTGTGCCTGATGCTCCTGGAGTCGCTGATCCTGTTGGTATTCTTAAAGATGGAGTTATCTTGTCAGCTATTTCTCCGGATCTGCGACGTGTGTTGCAGAGATTTCAGGCTGATAGGCCTGAGTCTTGTCCACCTGACAGACTGTTTGTCCCGGATAAGTGGACCAGCAGAGTCATTTCCGAGGTTCATTCCTCGGTGTTGGCAGGTCACCCGGGAATTTTTGGCACCAGAGATCTGGTGGCCAGGTCCTTTTGGTGGCCTTCCTTGTCAAGGGATGTGCGGTCATTTGTGCAGTCCTGTGGGACTTGTGCTCGAGCTAAGCCTTGCTGTTCTCGTGCCAGCGGTTTGCTCTTGCCCTTGCCTGTCCCGAAGAGACCTTGGACACATATCTCCATGGATTTCATTTCTGATCTTCCGCTATCTCAGGGCATGTCCGTTATCTGGGTGATATGTGATCGCTTCTCCAAGATGGTCCATTTGGTTCCTTTGCCTAAGCTGCCTTCCTCTTCCGATCTGGTTCCTGTGTTTTTCCAGAACGTGGTTCGTTTGCACGGCATCCCTGAGAATATTGTGTCAGACAGAGGATCCCAGTTCGTTTCCAGGTTCTGGCGATCCTTTTGTAGTAGGATGGGCATTGATTTGTCGTTTTCGTCTGCTTTCCATCCTCAGACTAATGGACAGACGGAGCGAACCAATCAGACTTTGGAGGCTTATTTGAGGTGTTTTGTCTCTGCTGATCAGGACGATTGGGTGACATTCTTGCCGTTGGCTGAGTTTGCCCTTAATAATCGGGCTAGTTCCGCCACCTTGGTTTCGCCTTTTTTCTGCAACTCTGGTTTCCATCCTCGCTTTTCTTCGGGTCATGTGGAGCCTTCTGACTGTCCTGGGGTGGATTCTGTGGTGGATAGGTTGCAGCAGATCTGGAATCATGTGGTGGACAACTTGAAGTTGTCACAGGAGAAGGCTCAGCGCTTTGCCAACCGCCGCCGCGGTGTGGGTCCCCGACTACGCGTTGGGGATTTGGTGTGGCTTTCTTCCCGCTTTGTTCCTATGAAGGTCTCCTCTCCCAAATTTAAACCTCGTTTTATTGGGCCTTACAAGATATTGGAAATCCTTAATCCTGTATCTTTTCGTCTGGATCTTCCTGTGTCGTTTGCTATTCACAATGTATTTCATAGGTCCTTGTTGCGGCGGTACATTGTGCCTGTAGTTCCTTCTGCTGAGCCTCCTGCTCCGGTGTTGGTTGAGGGCGAGTTGGAGTACGTGGTGGAGAAGATCTTGGATTCTCGCCTCTCCAGGCGGAGGCTTCAGTACCTGGTCAAGTGGAAGGGCTATGGTCAGGAGGATAATTCCTGGGTGGTCGCCTCTGATGTTCATGCGGCCGATTTAGTTCGTGCCTTTCATGCCGCTCATCCTGATCGCCCTGGTGGTCGTGGTGAGGGTTCGGTGACCCCTCACTAAGGGGGGGGGGTACTGTTGTGAATTTGCTTTTTGCTCCCTCTAGTGGTTACTAGTTTTTTGACTCTGGTTTTTCTGTCATTCCTTTTATCCGCACCTGGGTCGTTAGTTAGGGGTGTTGCTATATAAGCTCCCTGGACCTTCAGTTCAATGCCTGGCAACGTAGTTATCAGAGCTGTCTGCTGTGCTCTTGTCTACTGATCCTGGTTCCAGTTATATCAGCTAAGTCTGCCTTTTGCTTTTTGCTATTTGTTTTGGTTTTGTATTTTTGTCCAGCGTTTTCCAAATCTTTATCCTGACCTTAGCTGGAAGCTCTAGGGGGCTGGTGTTCTCCCCCCGGACCGTTAGACGGTTCGGGGGTTCTTGAATTTCCAGTGTGGATTTTGATAGGGTTTTTGTAGACCATATAAGTTACCTTTCTTTATTCTGCTATCAGTAAGCGGGCCTCTCTGTGCTAAACCTGGTTCATTTCTGTGTTTGTCATTTCCTCTTACCTCACCGTCATTATTTGTGGGGGGCTTCTATCCAGCTTTGGGGTCCCCTTCTCTGGAGGCAAGAAAGGTCTTTGTTTTCCTCTACTAGGGGTAGCTAGATTCTCCGGCTGGCGCGTGTCATCTAGAATCAACGTAGGAATGATCCCCGGCTACTTCTAGTGTTGGCGTTAGGAGTAGATATATGGTCAACCCAGTTACCACTGCCCTATGAGCTGGATTTTTGTATTCTGCAGACTTCCACGTTCCTCTGAGACCCTCGCCATTGGGGTCATAACAGCTGGGGGCAGATGTTTGTAGCCAGGGGGGGCCAATAACCATGGACCCTCTCCTGGCTATTAATATCTGCCCTCAGTCACTGGCTTTACAGCTCTGGCGGAGAAAATTGCGCGGGAGCCCACACCAATTTTTTCCGCGATTTAACCCTTTATTTTACAAGCTACAGCGCCCAAATTTTGCACATACACACTACTAACATTAGTAGTGTGGAATATGCAAAAAAAAAGGGGATATGAGATGGTTTACTGTATGTAAACCATGTCTCATATCCTGTCGGGTTGGGGAAGGAGAAATGAGAAGCCGGCAATTGATTTACTGGCTTTTCACATATATCGCGCTGAATTAAATATAAATACAGAATATATATATATGTGTGTCTCAATGACATATATATATATATATATATATATATATATATACTGTATATATGTTTTATCGAACATTTGAGCACATAAATCCATTAGATGTCGGTTTTGCAAGCCTGCGAGAAAATATCGCAGTACGGATGCCATACGGATTACATACAGAGGATGCCATGCGCAAAATACACTGACACACCCTGCCTACGGATGACATACGGACCACTATTTTGGGAACATTTCTCCGTATTACGGCCGTATTACGGCCGTAAAAAACGGACCGTATTGTCTTACGCTGAGTGTGACGCCGGCCTTATTGTTCTAATGACTGCGTTTATTTTTGCAGAAACCGATGGTTAATCAGATATGCTAATTAAGGTGCTCTGTGCACTCTTGGAGTGGCAAGAAGGCTCAGTGCACCATTCTGCCCACTGGCTTTGCATGCATTCATCTTACTCACTGGTGATTGAAATCATTGGTTTGCCCGAAGCAAATAATGTTTCTAAAGAAATATCAGGCAAGCCAGAACTGTCAATCACTATTGCGGGAGTATACAAAACTCATGGCTGGAACGGTACACTGAGACTCTTGGCAAAACTAAGGCTGTGCTGTGCACACTAATTAGCATATTTGGTTAAACTTCAGTTTCTGCACAATAGAAGCAGCTCTAAAGATGCAATTTTTATAGGACCCAACAAGGCTTTGTGTTTAAAGGCTGACAGACTCCCTTTAAGGCTCAGGCTACACTCAAAAAGTCATAATTTGAATAATTTTTTTTTTTTTTATAGAAATAATCTTAAATTATGTCTATACAGAAAAAAGTTTTTTTTTTATTTTTCTGTAATTTTTCTACACAACAGTCTAGCAGTACATACCAATAGCCACCAAACAGCTTTCAATGTCTCCCTTCAGCTTCAAATCCAGTGCCTTAGTTAAGTCATGCTTGCTGTACTTCGCATAGTCTTTAAATACTGAAGAAAATAAATAAAAAAATGGAAAGAAAGTGAATGAATGAATGAATGCAAAATAAAAATAGTTTAAACAGTAGAGGGTCATCACAGGTTGGCTTGATGAATTACCTGCAATAATAACAGGTAGTTTGAAAACCTGACAAGTGGAAGAGATGGTATAAAGCACAAGGACTGAATGTTTGTACTTGAAATAGCAGAGAGTCTCATCATAATCCATTGAATAGAGAAAGGTTTGACAAAAGGAGGAGCATGGGATAACCCCTTAACCCCTGGAGCTTTTTTCGGGTTTTCGTTTTTCGCTCCACTCCTTCCCAGAGCCATAACTTTTTTATTTTTCCGCCAACATGGCCATGTGAGGGATTATTTTTTGCTGAACAAGTTGTACTTTTGAACGACACCATTGGTTTTACCATGTTGTGTACTAGAAAATGGAAAAAAATTCCAAGTGCGGTGAAATTGCAAAAAAAAGTGCAATCCCACACTAGTTTTTTATTTGGCTTTTTTGGTAGGCTCACTAAATTCTAAAACTGACCTGCCATTATGATTCTCCAGGTCATTCCGAGTTCATAGACACCAAACAGGTTCCTTTTTTATCCAAGTGGTAAAAAAAATTCCAAACTTTGCTAAAAAAAAAATAAATTGTGCAATTTTCCGATACCCGTAGCGTCTCAATTTTTCGTGATCTGGCGTTGGGTGAGGGCATATTTTTTGTATGTCGAGCTGACATTTTTAATTATACCATTTTGGTGCAGATACGTTCTTCTGATTGCCCGTTATTGCATTTTAATGCAATGTCGTGGCGACAAAAAAAGATAATTCTGGCGTTTTGATTTTTTTCTCACTACGCCGTTTAGCGATCAGGTGAATCCTTTTTTATTGATAGATCTGGCGATTCTGAATGCGGCGATACCAAATATGGTTTGATTTTTTTTAATTATTTTATTTTGCATAGGGCGAAAGGGAGGGTGATTTGAACTTTTATATATTTTTTTTTCATAATTTTAAAAACAGTTTTCTTTACTTTTGGCATGCTTCAATACCTTCCATGGGAGGCTAGAAGCTGCCACAACTTGATCGGCTCTGCTACATAGAGGCGATGCTCAGACCGCCTCTATGTAGCAGAATTACAGTCCTGCTATGAGCGCCGACCACAGGGTGCTGCTCAAAGCAATCCAGCATCAACAACCATAGATGTCTCAAGGAGACATCTGGTTGTCATGACGACACACCAATGACCCCCGATCATGTGACGAGGGAGTCACCAGATCACGAATTTCCTGCCAGAAGCGCTTGTAAAATGCCGCTGATATGATTCGATATGATATGATAGCGATTCCACCCGCGCCTATTGCAGGCACATGTCAGCTGTCAAAACAGCTGACATGTCCCGACTAGGATGCGGGCTCACCGCCGGAGCCCACTTCAAATGGGGGGTACTGCCATTGGACGTACTATTCCATCCGATGGTAAAAAGGGGTTAAAGAACCACTAGCACACTAGTAAAATTTAGCTAGTCAGTTCTATGGTTCATGCTGTTTGGATGCCTTGTATTTCAATATAGCATCCCAAAGGCTTCTGTATTATAAACACATAGTTACCAATTTCCCCTAAGTGTGCATGTAAACACTTTCTCAATTCGAATAAAAACCTTCAAAATATTAGTTCTATTATTGTGCTCATTTCAAAGTCTTGGCTGACTATTCTGGCAACATGCTCAGGGATACTAGTTTTCTAGAATTACTGTTCTTCTATTTGCCACTACTACATTGCAGTGTTGAATGGGGTCACCTTTGTGACACATACGGTAATGTAACCATGACAAGCAACTCAGAAAAAGTCACAGTCTCATTTTTTTATTATTACCGTAGTTTGTTGTGATCAAAGTATTTTAGTGGTTGCAATGCTACCTTATTCACCTCTATTTCATGCTGCAATGTAGCAGTAGCAATTAAAGAGGTTGTGCACTACTAGTACAACCCCATCTCTGTCTGAGAGTTTGCCTCCGTTGAAATAAAAACACCTATATTCTCCTCCAGCAGTGTGGACACTCGCAATGACAGGGCTCACGTGAGGTTGTTATGTTGTGTGAGCCCTGCAACAAATCAGTGCTGGCGTCACTGTCCTCACTTTCAGACATCTAAGTAATCAAAAGGAAGTGAGCCGCCAGTCACAGCTCTGACTTCGTTTTGATTACTTATTTATCAAGGCGTGGACAATGATGACCATGTTGAATGGGTGCAGGGCTCACATAACAATCTCAAGTGAGGCCCAGGACTTTGCCTTTTTTACCGTAATCTGCTGATGTGCAAATTAATTGAACGACTTGTCTGAGGATTGCTGTTGAACGACACATGTCATTTAGGTGCCCCAGCTTTATTAAAGTTTATAGGAACTCGTAGAAAGAGCCAACAAAGCAGCAGCACAAGCAATAAAAGCCCACACAGTGCTCACAGAGCACCTAAACATACTTAAAATAAGAGAACACCTGTAAAATCTTGAAATTCTTGCATATTAAATGTATATCTGAATTATTATAGTATTATTACCTTGATGCAAATGTGGATAGCTTCTCTGGGTAAGAATGGTTGTGAACACAGACACGTCAGTCTTTTTGCTATTTTCCCCAGCATCAAAAAGTGCCTAGTAAAATGTAGAATAAAGTTATGTATAATAGAACTGTTAATCATACAAAGTGTAATTAGAATACCATTAATATATTAGATAGAAATTAAATTTACTATATAATTTACCTTGGCATCTTTGTCAGCAAGATCTTCATTAACATAGCAATCTTCACTACGACCCCCCTGAAAACAAAGTAATGAAGCTGAAGTCATTGTCCTACAAAGTACATTTTAATCCACAGATCTGGGAATAATGAAACATTACACAATTAGATGTGTTAAAGAAATGTTCCTGTGCAGAGATTACTGTGTCATGGCTGTGTCCGACCATGCAGAGTTCCTCCAGTTCATGGTCGGAACATAGCACAGCTCCTGGCCAGGGAAAGAAGCATAATTCATTCATAATAAGTGAGTATACAGATGAAACAACAGGGACCCACAGATTCTGGTTTCTGAGGTAACACATTTCCCTAACTGAGGTAACACAATGCCTTCCTTGTGGTAACACATTTCCTACCTTGAGATAACACAATAGAGAGTTTTTCTGCCACATCTCCAGTCCGCTGAGTTCGTAATTAATTAAGCCTGTGAGAAAGGAGCTCCAGCTGCCCTTGTGCTCATATGTCACTGACTTGATTTGTGATGACCTGAGGGGCTGTAGATGCAGAAGAAACACTCTAACCGATGTTACCTCAAGAAAAGAAATGTGTTCCTTCAGAAAGCAGAAATTGTGAGCCAGTGCTGTTTTATCTGTGTATTAACCTTATCATAAGTGATTTATAGGAGTTGTCCAGTCTAAAATGAAATGTTTGCAGTCACTCTGTGCAACTGCTGACTTGTAAATTTTTCCAGTGCACACATGGTGAGAATTTGCCATTGTCTGCCACAGGAACAGAGGTCAAGTATGCAATATACATATTCCCGGGCAGAACCTGTCTAGTGGGCAAACCCTTGTTCAATACACTTGTATTGAGCAAGGCCTCGCCCACTGAATGGTTGTGCCCACTAGACAGTTCGGGCCCAGGAGTTTTCATATCGTATACTTGACCACCGTTCCCAGGGCAGACAATGGCGAATCCTTGCAGCACCCAGCGCATGCACTAGGAGTAGTGTTGAGCGATAACGTCCGATACTTGAAAGTATCGGTATCGGATAGTATCGGCCGATACCCGAAAAGTATCGGATATCGCCGATACCGATACCCGATACCAATACAAGTCAATGGGACACCAAGTATTGGAAGGTATCCTGATGGTTCCCAGGGTCTGAAGGAGAGGAAACTCCCCTTCAGGCCCTGGGATCGATATTAATGTGTAAAATAAAGAATAAAAATAAAAAATATTGATATACTCACCCTCTGACGCGCCCTGGTTGTAACCGCCAGCCTCCGTTCATAAGAATGAGCGCTTGAAAGTCCTTAGATGATGTCACGGCTTGTGATTGGTCGCGTGGCAGTCACGTGACCGCTCCGCGACCAATCACAGGCCGCGACGTCATCTAAGGACTTTCAAGCACTCATTCTTATGAACGGAGGCTGGCGGTTACAACCATTGCGCGTCAGAGGGTGAGTATATCAATATTTTTTATTTTTATTCTTTATTTTACACATTAATATCGATCCCGATACCGATTCCCGATACCACAAAAGTATCGGATCTCGGTATCGGAATTCCGATACAGCAAATATCGGCCGATACCCGATACTTGCGGTATCGGAATGCTCAACACTAACTGGGAGGATTCACAGGTCACACAGAGTGACTGCAGACTTTTCATTTTAGACAGAACAACCCCTTTAAGCTTCGTCCCTTGGCGACGAGATGTGGTACGTGTTGACATGCCGACTTGTTCAGAGACAGCCATTACACAGTACATAGCAAGTGCACATTTATAAGATTCTATTAGCATAGGAACATTTTTTTTTTAACACATCCGATTGAGGAACAAATTGTTATCTATAAGATCTATTAATTAAATTGTACTTACTAGTTTTTTGTCTATTTTTTATTATTTCTTGTTTGGTTTATTAGTTAATATATATGTAAACTCGTTTTCAAGTATTATGGTATTAAACTATAAATATAGCATGTATAAAACACTAAACAAACTAGCTTACTGCCTGTAGCGGCTTTGTCATCAATATATTAGTAGTAGAGATGATCAAATCAATTCAGAAATTCAAATTGCAGATTCCAGCTAATGTGAACAATTTGCTAATCGATTAGGACGAGTTTCTAGAAAAATGACTGCCACTTTTTTTGCACATTTCGATTGCACCATCTACTGTTGGCTGACAACGTGGACTTCCCCATAATGCCTTGCAGCTATCTTATAACATGGTATAGCACAGCCAATCAAGAGGAACTATCATAGCCTGTATAAAAGCCTAAGCACTGAATGTAGCAGTCATTTTACACCAGAGTCACACTACCGTATAACACGGCCGAGTGCTATTCAATAAAACATCGCAAAGCACTCGGCCCAGTGTTATACAGTAGGTATAGAAAGTATTCATACCCCTTTAAATTTTTCACTCTTTGTTTCATTGTAGCCATTTGGTAAATTAAAAAAAGTTCATTTTTTTCTCATTAATGTACACTCCACACCCAATCTTTACTAAAAAAACAGAAATGTAGTCATTTTTGCAAATTTATTAAAAAAGAAAAACTGAAATATCACATGGTAACACGTTTTCAGACTCTTTGCTCAGTATTGAGTAGAAGCACCCTTTTGAGCTAGTACAGCCATGTGTCTTCTTGGGAATGATGCAACAAGTTTCTCACACCTGGATTTGGGAATCCTCTGCCATTCTTCCTTGCAGATCCTCTCTAGTTTTGTCAGGTTGGATGGTGAACATTGGTGGACAGCCATTTTCAGGTCTCTCCAGAGATGCTCAATTGGTTTAGATCAGGGCTCTAGCTGGGTCAGTCAAGAATGGCACAGAGTTGTTCTGAAGCCACTCCTTTGTTATTTTAGCTATGTGCTTAGGGTCATTGTCTTGTTGGAAGGTGAACCTTCGGCCAAGTCTGAGGTCCAGAGCACTCTGGAAGAGGTTTTCATCCAAGATATATCTCTGTACATGACCTTATTCATGTTTCCTTCAATGATAACCAGTCATCCTGTCCCTGCAGCTGAAACCCCCCCCCCCCCCATAGCATGACGCTGCCACCACCATGTTTCACTGTTGGGATTGTATTGGGCAGGTGATGATCAGTGCCTGTTTTTCTCCACACATATCGCTTAGAATTATCACCAAAAAGGTCTATCTTCATCTCATCAGACCAGAGAATCTTATTTATCATAGTCTGGAAGTCCTACATGTGTTTTTTAGCAAACTCTATGCAGACTTTCATATGTATTGCACTGAGGAGAGGCTTTCGTAGGGCCACTCTGAGGCCCGACTGGTAGAGGGCTGCAGTGATAGTTGACTTTGTGGAACTTTCTCCCATCTCCCTACTGCATCTCTGGAGCTCAGCCACAGGGATCTTGGGCATCTTCTTTACCTCTCTCACCAAGGCTCTTCTCCCACTTTTCCTAAATTTGGCTGGACGGCCAAGTCTAGGAATATTTCTGGTAGTCCTAAACTTCTTCCATTTAAGGATTATTGAGACCACTGTGCTCTTAGGAACCTTGAGTACTGTAGAAATTCTGTTGTAACTTTAGCCAGATCTGTGCCTTGCCACAATTCTGTCTCTGAGCTCCTTGGCCAATTCTTTTGATCTCATGATTCTCATTTGGTCTGACATGCACTGTGAGCTGTGAGGTCTTATATATACAGACTAGATTGTGGCCCGATTCTAACGCATCGGGTATTCTAGAATATGCATGTCCCCGTAGTATATGGACAATGATGACTCCAGAATTCGCGGCAGACTGTGCCCGTCGCTGATTGGTCAAGGCAACCTTTATGACATCATCGTCGCCATGGCAACCATTATGACATCTACGTCGATACTGTGCCTGTCGATGATTGGTCGAGGCGAATTCGCGGCAGATTGTGCCCGTCGCTGATTGGTCGAGGCAACCTTTATGACATCATCGTTGCCATGCTGTGCCCGTCGCTGATTGGTCGAGGCAACCTTTATGACATCATCGTCGCCATGGCAACCATTATGACATCTACGTCGATACCGTGCCCGTCGCTGATTGGTCGAGGCGAATTCGCGGCAGACTGTGCCCGTCACTGATTGGTCGAGGCAACCTTTATGACATCATCGTCGCCATGCTGTGCCCGTCGCTGATTGGTCGAGGCAACCTTTATGACATCATCGTCGCCATGGCAACCATTATGACATCTACGTCGATACCGTGCCCGTCGCTGATTGGTCGAGGCGAATTCGCGGCAGACTGTGCCCGTCGCTGATTGGTCGCGGCAACCTTTATGACATCATCGTCGCCATGCTGTGCCCGTCGCTGATTGGTCGAGGCAACCTTTATGACATCATCGTCGCCATGGCAACCATTATGACATCTACGTCGATACTGTGCCCGTCGCTGATTGGTCGAAGCGAATTCGCGGCAGACTGTGCCCGTCGCTGATTGGTCGAGGCAACCTTTATGACATCATCGTCGCCATGCTGTGCCCGTCGCTGATTAGTCGACCAATCAGAGACTCGGGATTTCCAGGACAGACAGACAGACAGACAGAAAAACCCTTAGACAATTATATATATAGATGTGTGCCTTTCCAAATCAAGTCCTATCAGTTTAATTAAACACAGCTGAACTCCAATGAAGGACTAGAACCATCTCAAGGAGGATCACAAGAAAATGGACAGCATGTGACTTAAATATGAGTATCTGAGCAAAGGGTCTGAATACTTATGACCATGTGAGATTTCAGTTTTTCTTTTATATTAAATTTGCAAAAATGTCTGCATTTCTGTTTGTTCCAGTCAAGATGGGGTGCAGAATTTACATTAATGTGAAAAAAATGAAATTTTTTGAATTTACCAAATGGCTGCAATGAAACAAAGAGTGAACAATGTAAAGGGGTCTGAATACTTTACGTACCTACTGTACTATGGGACAGATCATATCTGAGATTACATTCTCATGCATATTCAGCATGAGAGAACAATCTCTGCAAGCTGCTATTGGCAGCAAGACTCATCTCACTCGCACCCATACAAGTCTATGGGTGCGTGTGAAACATTGGACTGCACTTGAGTGCAATACAATATATACCGAGTCAGGCCATGGAGAAGATGGAGACATTTTTTTCTTAGTCTCCTCTGCACCTGTGCTGTGATTCTCTCATGCGAGAGGATCGGTGCACAGTAACACTGACATTCGTCTCACAGCCACAGCAGAGCTCGAGCCGAGAGTCATTAGCATATCGCATGTGATGCACTTACATTGGATGCCATGCGCTAGTCTGTTTACAGCCAAATGGTGATTTTAGGACAGTAAGAGGACATTAGACCTCACAGCTCAGCAGTAGAGAAAAGAAAGTCCTAAAATATTGGACAAATACGTCAGACAGTAATGTGTTGTACAGCTACAGAACAGAAGAAGATGAGCATATTGATAGGGAGAGAGAGATAGGACAGGAGCTACCAGCTGTGCCAGCCACAGTGTCATTGATTACTGAAATGCAGTACCTGGCATCTGTCCTGCTGCACTAGAATTACAATTATAATTATAATTTTTTTCTCTATTTTTTCATTACTAATGCACAAAATAGCAGAAGCAAAATTGCACAATTGCTTCTACAGTAAAAAAAAACTAAATCTAAGATCAGTGTCAAACAGTGTGCTTGCTTGTCAGAAGCAACCCTACTGATTTTTTGCATTTTTTTGTGCAATCTTTATTGAGAAGGGAAAATAATAGATCTTTAAAAATACAACAGAAAATATTTCACATTTCTCAAAGTGTATGTGTGGTAAATATTTTTTTTTTAGTTTTGCATTTTAAATTAAGAGACCACTGCAAAATTTTCAGTTTGTCTGATTTTTCTCTTTATAGGTATATTTTTGAGTAAAATGTAAATTGTTCTTTTAATCTATAAACTACTGACAACATGTCTCCAAAGTTCCAAGCAATGCATTTTGTATTTATTTTCTGAAAATGAGAAATGGTTAAAATAACGCAAAAATGCTTTGCTTGCAGACCTCAAATAATGCAAAAAAAAACCAAGTTCATAATCATTCAGAAACAACAATGCTAATGACGGAGACCTGAAGAGGCGTACAAGCCACAGTGTCTTGCAATTGAAATTTGGTGGCGGATCGGTGATGATCTGGGGATGCTTCAGCATTGATGGAATTGGGCAGGTTGTTCTTTGTGAAGGACATTTGAATCAAGCCGTATACAAGGTTATCCTGGAAAAACAGTTGATTCCTTCTGCTCTGGCAATGTTCCCCAACTTTGAGGACTGTTTTTTCCAGCAGGATAATGTGCCATGCCACGCAGCTGGGTCAATCAAAGTGTGGATGAAGGATCACCACATGAAATCCCTGTCATGGCCAGACCAATCTCCAGACCTGAACCCCATTGAAAACCTCTGGAATGTAATAAAGAGGACGATGGATAGTCACAAGCCATCAAACAAATAAGAACTGCTGAAATTTTTGTACCAGGAGTAGCATAAGGTCACAAAGAAGCAGTGTGAAAGACTGGTGGAAAGCATGCCAAGACGCATGAAAGCTGTGATTAAAAATCATGGTTATCCCACAAAATATTGATTTCTCAGCTCTTCCAGAGTTAAGACATCAGTATTGCTGTTTCTAAATGATTATGAACTTGTTTTCTTTTTGCATTATTTGAGGTCTGCAAGCAATGCTTTTTTTTGTTATTTTGACCATTTCTCATTTTCAGAAAATAAATACAAAATGTATTGCTTGAAACTTTGGAAACATGTTGTCAGTAGTTTATAGAATAAAAGAACAATTTACATTTCACTCAAAATTATACCTATAAAGAGAAAAATCAGACAAACTGAAAATTTTGCAGTGGTCTCTTAATTTTTGCCAGAGCTGTATAAGCCCTTCCCAGCAATACATTCCTCTATTGCAAGTGCTGGCATTTTGGTTATGTACCTAACTAGCATTTCATGCTTTGTCATTTTTTTGGGAAACTGTGCATGTCCATTTTTGCTCGTCTGTCTTACTAGTCCTATATGACAATTGTATCTACCTACCTAGTATTTCTTGTTACATCCTTTTTCTCAAGAGAAGAATAATTTTGGGTGAAGAGATTGTTAAAAATTACTTATAGTGCTGTAAAAAAATGTATGATAAAATGTTGCATTGGCGATGGATGGGGTGTTGTAAAAAAAAAAGAAAAACATACCACAGCTAAGAATGTGAGAGTCACTGCTACTAGCAGGAAAGTGCTACCACTAAATGCTGACTACAATTGGCCACCTTTGCTTCCAGAAAGCATGATGCGAAGAAGTGGAAGACATTTTGGGCGTTAATGGAATTAATGGAGCATCAGTCGTCCAAATAATGCATGAAAATATCAGTTCTAACAGTGACACCATCAGCTTGAATCAATGCACTGCACAGTACAATCTGCCTGATCACAAATTGGACTGGCGGAACACACCGAATAATAATTGGAGATGATATAAGGTGTCCGGGGTCCACCGTGCAGCTAAGACACCTGCTGCTTGGTAATGATGAACTCTATGATGGTATAATGTGAATGTGTGGCATGAAGGAAGCGAACCCTATTGCGTCACAGGGCTGCTATACCGCACAGAGAGCGAAAGCAAGGTGACACAGAACTCTGCCCCAAAGCTCAGGGTAAGAGTCCCTCTAGATCTCTTGCGCTCGACACCGCTACTGTGGTGCCAGGGAAACTAAAGTAAATATTTACCACACAGGAGTTCCGACCTTGAGCGTCCTTTTGGAAAAGGACCGCTCCAGCACCGACGGATGAGGCATCCACCTCAATAATGAAGGGCTTATCTACATCGGGACAATGCAGAATGGGAGAGCTAGCAAAATGGGACTTAACAGATAAGAAGGCCTTGGAAACCTCATCCTACTGCAATTTGGGATTTGCACCCTTCCTTGTGAGGGCTGCCAAGGGAGCTACTAAAGTGGAGAAGTGGGGAATGAGCTGGCGATAATAATTAATGAACCCCATAAAGCGCTGCACTGCTTTGAGAGAATGAGGTTTCTGCCAGTCCATCACTGCTTGTAGCTTGGCAGGATCCATAGCTAATCCCCGGGCTGAGATGATATAGCCCAGGAAAGGCAAGGGCTCCTGCTCAAACAGACACTTCTCCAACTTGGCATAGAGGGAGTTTGCCCGTAGGAGGCCGAAGACTCTGCAAACATCTCTCCGGTGGGAATCTATATCTGGAGAGTAGATGAGAATATCATCCAGATAGACTACCACCGAGGTGGAGAGCATATCCCGGAAGATGTCATTCACAAAGTCTTGGAAGACGTCTGGGGCATTACAGAGCCCAAAGGGCCCATACTCATAGTGCCCAACCCTTGTATTAAAAGCCATCTTCCATTTGTCCCCCTCTCGGATGCGAATCAGGTTGTAAGTATCCCGCAGATCTAACTTAGTAAATACTCTCGCCCCTCATAGTCTATCGAAGAGCTCAGATATCAAAGGCAGAGGGTATTCTTAACAGCGATGGTGTTAAGACCCCAGTTGTCAATACATGGACGCAATTCTCCGTTCTTCTTTTGCACTAAGAAGAACCCTGCCCCCGCAGGTAACACTGACTTCCTAATGAATCCTCTTGCCAGATTCTCCTGGATGTATAGTGACATTGCCTCCATCTCCGGGAGAAACAGGAGATGGACTCATCCCCGAGGAGGCTCTGACCCAGACAAGAGATCAATAGGACACTCATAGGGGCTGTGAGGCAGAAGAGTCTCTGCAGCTCTCTTGGAGAATACGTCCGCATAAGACCAATAGTGTTTGGGGAAAGAGGTAAGATCTGCGGGTACCTGTGTTGTGGCAACCTGAACGCACTCCCTCAGACAACTGCCCTCACAAGATTTACTCCATTCCAGAATTCTCCCAGAGGATCACTGGTGGGTTGGAGACATAAATAATGTAAACGGGATAGTCTTTGTGAGGGCAGTGTCGACCCATTCACCACTCTTACGGTCACTGGTTTGGCTAGCATAACCAGGGGTATTGTGTGCAGTTGAGCTAAGGCTGAGGACATGAAATTTCCCTCTGCCCCGGAATCCACACAAAGCTTGACCATAAAAGTGGAAGGGCCAAAGGTAATTGTCCCCTTGAAGGACAATTTGGAGGAAAACGCCGCTGTGTCTAGTGAACCTCCTCCTACAGTTACTAGACGCGGTCGTTTCCCCTGCCGCTGTGGACATTTCTTGGTATAATGTCCTGACTGCTGGCAGACATTACAGACCATGGGCATTCAAGCTGCCCGAGACTTAAAACCCGCTCGAGAAACCTCCATGGCCTCATAGGGCTCAGACGCCTGAACAGGGGACTCCAGAGGCTTGGTGAAGGTAGGTGCCAGCCGAAACCCCTGCCTACACTGGGCTCACTCCAACCCCCGCTCGTGAAAACGGAGGTCAATGCGAGTGGATATGGCTATCAGCTCTTCCAGTGAGGTGGGAATCTCCCTAGTGGCCAAGGCATCCTTCACTTGGTCAGCCAGTCCTCTCCAGAACACAGGGATAAGGACTTTATTTGGCCACTCCAGCTCAGATGCCAAAGTCCAGAAGTGAATGGAAAAATGAGTGACCATGGATGAACCCTGTGTCAAAGCCAGCAGTTTAAGCGTCGAATCATGGGTGACATGAGGTCCCAAAAAGACCTGTCTCAGAGAGTCCAGAAACCTTGGAGCATTCTGCACCACATGATCGTCACGCTCCAACAGCGGCATTGCCCACTCCAACGCCCTGCCCGACAACAGGGATAAAATAAATCCCACCTTCGCCTGCTCCATGGGAAAACATGCAGCCAGGAGCTCAAGGTGTATGGCACACTGACTCACGAATCCCCGACACAGCTTACTGTCACCAGTAAACTTATCAGGTAGCGGGAGACAGGATAAGGTTGGAGCAGGGGTGGCAGTGGACAAACTGGCTGCAGCTACGCTAGCAGCCTGAACAGTGACCGCGGTAACATCCACAGCCAAGGTTGTACGGTCAAGAGCCGCCAACCTACCCTCCAGTTGCTGGATGTACAGGTGTAGACGCTGTTCATCCACCATTACAAGCCAGACCCTGGCGCTAGCGTAATGTTAGGACTGGCGGAATGCACCAAATAATAATTGGAGATGATATAAGGTGCGTTCGCAGTCTGGGGTCCACCGTGCAGCTAAGACACCTGCTGCTTGGTAATGACGGACTATATGGCGGTATAATGTGAGTACACACATGGGTTAGCTTCACCCGGTATGAAGGAAGCAAACCCTGCTGCCTCGCAGGGCCACAATACCGCACAGAGAGCGCAAGCAAAGCAACACAGAACTCTGCCCCAAGTCTCAGGGTAAGAGTCTCTCTAGATCTCTTGCGCTCAACACCGCTCCTGCGGTGCCAGGGAAACTAAAGTAAATATTTACCGCACAGGAGTGCGTGCAGCGCCGCTCTGGTGGTCGCTGCTAACTGAATTCAGCAACTTGTGCAATTGTGCAGGATAGCACTGTCGGGCGCTAGGTAGCTCTACCATTTGTAAGCAGGCAACAACACTAGGGATGGGAATGATTTGGAGCTTTCATCCATCGATAGTCATACATCCACACACACAAGTTAATAAGTTTACACTAGCGCATGGCCGAGTGGCCATGCAAACCTTTTATAGCAGTAGCGCTCCAGGACCTTCCTGATGGTCCAATTGGAGCCGCAACAGGACCTGAGCATGTGACCCCCGACCTCCAATGGGAGATTGTCCCATGGGCATGCTCAGTGTGGGAAAAGCAGGACTTAGTCCCTGAAACACCTGCTCGCTGCTGAACAGTGCTGGCTACAAAGGCAGAGCCTGGAAAGGTAGCAGTACCCAAGCGCACTGTATCAGCTTGAGCCAGATGCTGGGATCGACGTCTCTGCTGAGCAGGTTCCACTGTGGCTGGAGGAGAATGGGAGTCCGCAGTGGACATGGTTCGAGATTCCCCCTGTGCAGCGGCGGGAAATTGACACCTAACACAAATGACTAAAATGGATAACTTTTGGACCATTTCTTACATTTTTAAATAACATGAAAAGTCTGTTAGTGCACTGTAGTATTTCATGGGCTATTAGTTCCTGCTAGGTTAGCATCTGTTTCTATCGTGAGTAGTGTTGAGCATTCCGATACCGCAAGTATCGGGTATCGGCCGATATTTGCTGTATCGGAATTCCGATACCGAGATCCGATACTTTTGTGATATCGGGAATCGGTATCGGGATCGATATTAATGTGTAAAATAAAGAATAAAAATAAAAAATATTGATATACTCACCTCTCCGACGCAGCCTGGACCTTACCGATGTAACCGGCAGCTTCCGTTCCTAAGAATGAGCGCTTGAAAGACCTTAGATGACGTCGCGGCCTGTGATTGGTCGTGTGAGCGGTCACGTGAATTTTACACATTAATATGGATCCCAGGGCCTGAAGGAGAGTTTCCTCTCCTTCAGACCCTGGGAACCATACAGGATACCTTCCGATACTTGGCGTCCCATTGACTTGTATTGGTATCGGGTATCGGTATCGGCGATATCGGATACTTTTCGGGTATCGGCCGATACTATCCGATACCGATACTTTCAAGTATCGGACGGTATCGCTCAACACTAATCGTGAGTTTTTTTTACATTACCAAGGCTGTGTTTGCATTAAAATTATTGAAAGGGGTTGACACAGTCTTGGGAGACCTCAGAGTGTTATAGACATTTTTTTAAGGGAAATTGGGTCATCTGTGATTTGCAGTGAAACTATTCACCACAAAACACATTTTTTTTATTTTACGAAACCTCGAAAATTCTAATAAAAAAAATGTGATCACGTCTATTTAGTAGTCTTAATAAGATTTAGTAATTTTTCAGTAGTTGACTATACCTTCAAAAGGGCCAGCAAAGCCTTCTGAAAATCTCCAGATGTATCATCAATGATATCCTTTTCAAGATCAGTTTTATAATCTAGAAAATTAAAATTTCCCATCAGTAATATTATTTTTAATTTAAATACAATCAATGCATATGAAAAATGTTATTTTTAAACTTTCAGAGTGTTTCCCAAACGTTTGTAAATGCACCATGTTTACACTTATCAGATAGGCTGGAGCCTTGTTGGATACATTTTCACAGATTTCCATAAACTTGTATTGCTAAAACACATGCAAACACACATTTTCCTTATTAACTTTCAATTAAATTTGGCATTTCCTTCTAATACGAAATTATTCAACAAATCATAGTATCAACAAAACCTGTTCCCAATACAAATATTACATTGTATATCTCAACTACAGTTAGCACTATTTTACAATGTAAAACATTTTTCTAAGGAGTCTATGAATTTCACATGAATGCCAATATGGCGTGAGTCACATTTAATAAGACTAATTTTTATACACCAGTCTTCAAGTGACATTCGTTTGAGTAAATTGCACCAAATTAATTATAAGTTATAAAACTCTTAATAAATTTGTTGCATTTTGGATTATCCTACAGACAGACAATGTAATCTACATCTGCGATGAGTTGGTATAAATTTGGACTAAAATTAACACTGCTTTCTGCCGCTACTAATAAATTTTCAAAAAGTTGCTTGTTACCTTTTTCTAGAAAATACAGCTGTATTATGACAATGTGCATAAGCCCTTAGGTTCAATGTAAAATATATTAACACTAGTCATAGTGCAATTTGTGATGCAAATGACCCACAACACAATACTGTATACTGTACTGTAATAAGCAAAAAATGTTTCTGTGCTGTAGATTTAGCAGTGATCAGAATGCTGAGCTCTGCATAACCCTGCCCACACCACTTATTGACATTTTCTGTGTATACTGTACATTAACAGAAAGCTTCTAATTAGTGGTGGGTTACACAATACAGTTGTCTTGTAGAGATAATCTCCTGCTGATAAAACACTGATTTTTAGTGAAACGGCAACACACAACCCAATAAGTTACACATCACTGGAATAAGGCTCTCAGTCCCTTCATCATCCTGCTCTTAGATTACATGGCAGAAAAAAGCTGATAGATTCCCTATTTAAAAGATTAGTTACCGTATATACTCGAGTATAAGCCGACCCGAGTATAAGCCGACCCCCTAATTTTGCTACAAAAAAACTGGGAAAACTTATTGACTCGAGTATAAGCCTAGGGTGGGAAATGCAGCAGCTACCGGTAAATGTCAAAAATAAAAATAGATACCAATAAAAGTAAAATTAATTGAGACATCAGTAGGTTAAGTGTTTTTGAATATCCATATTGAATCAGGAGCCCCATATAATGCTCCATACAGTTCATGATGGGCCCCATAAGATGCTCCATATTAAAATAAACCCCATATAATGCTGCACAAAGGTTAATAATGGCCCCATAAGATGCTCCATAGAAACATTTGCCCCATACAATCCTGCATAAAGGTTAATGGCCCCATAAGATGCTCCACACATTATGGCCCCATAAGATGCTCCATACATTATGGCTCCATAAGATGCTGAAAACATTATTCCCCATAAGATGCTCCACACATTATGGCCCCCTAAGATGCTCCACACATTATGGCCCCATGAGATGCTCCATACATTGTGGCCCCATGAGATGCTCCATACATTATGGCCCCATGAGATGCTCCACACATTGTGGCCCCATGAGATGCTCCACACATTGTGGCCCCATGAGATGCTCCATACATTGTGGCCCCATGAGATGCTCCACACACTATGGCCCCATATGATGCTCCATACATTGTGGCCCCATGAGATGCTCCACACATTATGGCCCCCTATGATGCTCCATACATTGTGGCCCCATGAGATGCTCCATACATTGTGGCCACATGAGATGCTCCACACATTGTGGCCCCATGAGATGCTCTACACATTATGGCCCCATACGATGCTCCATACATTTGCCATATTTGCTGTTGCTGCCATTAAAATAAAAAAAATCACATACTCACCTCTCTTCGCTCAGGCCCCCGGCACTTGCGACAGTCACCTTCCCCATTCCTTCGCTGTGCGCTGCTCTGTCTTCCATCCTCTGCACTGACTGTTCAGGCAGAGGGCGGCACACACACTAATCGCGTCATCGCGCCCTCTGACCTGCACAGTCACAGCCAGAGGACGGAAGACAGAGCAGCGAGCAGCGATGGAACGAGGAAGGTGACTATCGCGCAATGCTCACCTCCCCTGATATACTCACCTGCTCCCGGCGCGGTCCCTGGCAGCGTCTCACTGTCAGATGGTCTCTGGGAGCCGGCAGCATCTTCCTGTGTTCAGCTGTCACGTACCGCTCATTACAGTCATGAATATGCGTGCATATTCATGACTGTAATGAGCGGTACCACATGACCGCTGAACACAGGAAGAGCTTCCCGGAGACCATCGGACATGCAGGGACCGCGCCAGGAGCAGGTGAGTATGTGACAGCCGCCGCTCCCCCTCACCCACCGACTCCACGCCGACACTGACTCGAGTATAAGCCAAGAGGGTCACTTTCAGCCCAAAAAAGTGGGCTGAAAATCTCGGCTTATACTTGAGTATATACGGTACATTTTCAGAATTAAAATATAACTAGCATCTTATTTTAATTAACCAGACATGTAAATTCAGTAAGCCAGGAGAAATAGACTGTTATCTATATGTTGACTTTTGAATTTATGTGTTTCTTTCTTGTTGGTCAAGAGTCTGAACTGTTGAATCTTCTTGTAGGTTAAATTGATTTTTAAATGGATGAATGGCTAATGTTTTTCAGCTAATATCAGCTTCTACAACTTATTGTCTGCTTTGTTTGCAAAACAGTGATACTGGGTTATTGAACAATGATGTTTGTTGATATGTTGATTACACAGTGTCCAGGCCAGCTAGTTTGTTGAGTTGTAAAACAGAGGAGGAAAAACTATGCAAATAGATTACTTAAACAATGTGAGCTGATTTTTTCACCATTTTTCCCCTTTACCTATGAATCCTGAATGAAGGACAGTTGTTAACTACAAAAATAGTCTATATGCCTCTGTAATGAGAGACAGATATTCAGCCAAGACATCCAAAGAACCAGAGACTTTCTACAGCACAGCAGCCAAGACATCATGGCTCCATCACGAGGGACACAGATTTGTCATTCTGCAGGATGTCAGCTTAGCGAACTATGACCCCAGCTGAAATATTGCAGATCTGCTCCATTGACCATCGTGAATCCATGGATACGTTTGGGGTAGTCAGGATTTGGACCCACCTGTTGACTGAGCCCATGGATAAGTCTGTGGGGGCCAGGAATGGGACCCGCTGGTTGTCTGGCTCCATGGAGATGTTCGAAGAAGCCAGGATGTGACCCTCCGGACAACTGGCTTTGTACCTGATTGGGCAGTCATCTTCCTAAGCTTGTCGTTACCTCCTCTTTGTGCGTGCCACAGGTGGGGTAGTTGACCCTGGAAACTCTGAAGTAACAGCTACTCTTATCCCAGCGAATCAGCGGAAGGGTGAGACTCTGTAATTTTACAACATCTTGGGTATTTTGCTGGGACAGTTCTACATGTTATTTGCCTGTAATGTGGTTCAGTAAATTATTGCCACACTGTTTTACCCTCACACTGTGTTGTCTGAGTAGTATTATGCCCATGGTAAAAGGAGAGCGGATGTTTGGTGGGATCATCCTTGATCCATGTGGTTTCGGCTAGCAGAGCAGGGCAACCGCTGACCCCCCATGTCTCCAATGCTTGGTTATCTGACTAAATACCTGCTTTGTAGGCTTCCTTAATCTGCTTCATTTGTTGATTAGTCCGTGTCACCAAAATCTCAATGATTGTGTCTTCATTTGTTCCAAGACCCTTTAAAAGAGGTACATCATATTATGCATTGTTGTTTATTGTGTGATAATGTGTCCTTAAATACAAGTAGTAAAATTTCAATGTCATAAGGTACTGTATTAGAATTTATCATAAACTATTGTACTTTTCTATATCTTCTTGAATTTTAACATATGACATCATTGCAATTAAAAAATGTTCTTTTTTGCAAATTTTTTTCCAATAGTGAAAACTTATAATAATGAAAATGTGGAATAAAAAGAGCTGGTGAAATTGATTTTGGAACTTTTAGAATAAAAGTCTGTATATACTCAAGCATAAGTCAACCCAAGTATAAGCTGAGGCGCCTGATTTTGCCACGAAAATCTGGGAAAATTTATTAACTCAAGTATGAGCCAGGTGTGCATTGTCCCCTCATCCCTATCTTGGTATGCATGGCTCCCCATCGCTGTCCTTGTGTGCATGGCTCCCCATCCCCATTCTTTTATGCATGGCTGGCTCCCTGTTTCCATATGCATGGCTCCCCATCCCTGTCCTTATATGCATGGCTCCCCATCCCTGTCCTTGTATGCATGGCTCCCCATCTCCGTCCTTGTATGTATGGCTCCCTGTATGCATGGCTCCTTATCTCAGTCCTTGTATGCATGGCTCCCTTGTCCCGGTCCTTGTATGCATGGCTACTAATCCCCTATCCTTGTATGCATGGTTCCTATAAAGAAAACACATCCTACTTACCTTTCCTGTGCCCCCTTGCTGCATCTTGTTCTGGCTCTAGCAACTCTTCTGGCTGAGCGATCACGTGTGCCTGCTCATTAAAGTAATGAATATTCACTCCACGCCTATGGGAGTGGAGAATGGTGAATATTCATTACCTTAATGAGCGAGGGGAAGAGTGATCGCTCGGCCGGAAGGAGATGCAGCGAGGACATTCAGGGAAGGTAAGTAGGATGTGTGCTGGAAGTCAGCGGCTGAGGCTATAACTACTGTGCGTGCTATAAGAGAAATGAATATTCACTGCCAGTGTAGTGAATATTAATTTCTCTTTAGTAGCAGGCACAGTTACAGCCACTGCTGCCGGCTCCTGCCTCTGTGACCCGCTACTCTGCCGCTCCCTCTCCCCCATAGTTTTTTCGGGACAATGACTCATGTATAAGACAATAAAATGTGCTGAAAAACTCGGCTTATACACGAGTATATAAAAGTGTATTTATCTAAATCTAAATGCTTAACGTTTTATACCTCAATGGACAAAACAACAGCGCCCTGCAATACCTTTGTTGCAGCTTTTAGCTCTGAGGCATCAAATTGAGCTGGAGTTTTCAACATATCCAGTATCACATCCTCAAGTTTACCACTTAAAGCTTTCTTTAGTGCTTCTTCCAAAGACTAAAAAACACAAGAAAAATTGGATGAAAGACAGTTTAGTGTATACTGAAAACAACCCTAGTTTTTATGCTGTATCAGGATTTATGGATGTCCTGAATCGTCTACGCATTACATGGACAGACATTTATCCTAAGGGTACCGTCACACATTGAAATTTCCATCGCTACGACGTTACGATTCGTGACGTTCTAGCGATATCGTTACGATATCGCTGTGTCTGACACGCTACTGCGATCAGACACCCTGCTGAGAATCGTACGTCGTAGCAGATCGTTTGGAACTTTCTTTCGTCGCTTGATCACCCGCTGACATCGCTGGATCGTTGTGTGTGACAGCGATCCAGCGATGTCTTCGCTTGTAACCAGGGTAAACATCGGGTAACTAAGCGCAGGGCCGCGCTTAGTAACCCGATGTTTACCCTGGTTACAAGCGTAAACGTAAAAAAACAAACCGTACATACTCACCCGTCGGTGTCCTTCAGGTCCCTTGCCGTCTGCTTCCTGCTCTGAGTGCCGGCCGGAAAGTGAGAGCAGAGCGCAGCGGTGCTGCGCTCTGCTCTCACTGTACGGCTGCACTCAGAGCAGGAAGCAGACGGCAAGGGACCTGAAGGACACCGACGGGTGAGTATGTACTGTTTGTTTTTTTACGTTTACGCTGGTAACCAGGGTAAACATCGGGTTACTAAGCGCGGCCCTGCGCTTAGTTACCCGATGTTTACCCTGGTTACCCGGGGACTTCGGCATCGCTCCAGCGCCGTGATTGCAACGTGTGACCGCAGTCTAGGAAGCGGGAGCAATGATCATACGACGCTGCGACGTCACGAATCGTGCCGTCGCAGCGATGAAAATTTCAATGTGTGACGGTACCCTAAAATGATGAAATACTACATTGTTCTTACAGCAGAAAGACTCGCCAGATATCACTAACAGGCTATGTAGTCCTTTGTATAGAATTCTTTTCTTAGTGTTTATGTGCTTCCAAATGCAAAATTAGACCACTTTTTCCGTAGTCTTTATTTAAAGTGTTTCACCATGTTGTTGCTGTAGAGTATCTATAAGATCATTATCTAAATGTTACGAAACCATCAAATCTCCTGCTTAGTTTTGACCACACACTCTATTAACCCCCCCTCCCCCCCCCCGGTAACCAGTTGTTGCAGTGGCATTGCTTTCCTCTCGGAAAGGGTGATACTCTGATCTGGGATCTGAATTCTTGAGATCTGGGGTGTAAATTACAAAGTCTGTAGTCAGTATTTTAGTATAATCAAAGGTCTGAATATTTGTATTTGGTCTGAAGACTGTGTTCTCGGTTCTGAGATTGGACTATTGGGGTCCAGTAAGGGGAATGACCTGAAGGCCTGAATTATGGAGTCTGACCTGGGTTTGAATTTTTGATGTTATTTCCCTTAGGAAATTTTCAGAAATAAATGTATGTGCAGGTAAACCCATCTACATGGTGGTAAGTCATGGCCCAACAAGCCTCACACACAACAAGTTCAACCATGATAAACCACACCCTGTCAAAGCCAAGTGTCTATAACAAAATTGAAAAGATATTATGTTCATGTATGTGTTTTTAAATCCCAATTAAATTATTTTCCACCATTTTTTCCATACAGTCTCCATGGACGCAGCATAAAAAATATGGTACCACAGCAGGAACCTCTGTAGCATAACACAGCATTTATGTAGATCCACAACAAGGTAGTAGCATGAAGCCCAATACTACTTCATATAACTGCTCTCCTTATAGGAAATTCTTCAATTTTACTATTCTACATTAAAAGATATATTATTGTTTTCTTACCTTTCCTGTTTGTTTTTGATAAGCTGCTTTTATCTCCTGGCGCTGTTCATTAGTTCTCTTAGTTAGGATATCGATAATAGATCCTTCATCAATTTCTAGGAAAAAAAATTCTTACAAGTAACATCTGTATTTTATTATAGAAGCAGTAGCACATATAATTAATAAACTGTAAGCTTATTACAAAGACAAGATCATAGGAATTAACTATGGTAAATATGTGTTCATGGGAAATATCATACAGTTTACATAAAGACTATCTACTCTACTTATAAATTCAATAATAACATGCTACAACAGACCTTTTTCAGCTAATAATTACATTATCATGATCGTTATCCTCTTACCTTTTGCAGTTATCGCCTTTTCCAAAGCATTTACATCTTCTGCAGGGTTAAACCGAGGACGAGGTTTCAAATCTGCGCCTCCTTGTAATCCTGTGGCTTCCTAAGGATATACATATCGTACAATTCAACATCATTTTTGCTAAATGAAATAATGGAAAAAAATCTTACAAATTTGTTTATTTTTAAATAGATTTTACAAGAAAAAGGAATAAAATAAACCTGCATCTATTTATGTGGCATAGGATATATCCATGAGCGACACTTGATTTTTACTTTCATTGTTATTTTTTTCTATTTCATATATACTTCAAATTATTTTACATTTATGACAGATGGGATACTTTTTCACATGGCTTTCAGAGGATTTTGGTATTTTTAAAACTTTTTGGACAAGGTGCTACATGGTACTGAATTACTTATGAATCACTTCAAAACAACCCACTGGTTAACAATTAAAATTATAATTTAAATGCATAATGCATAGAAGTACATTAAAAATTAAGTCTGTTAACCCCAAATAAAAATTAAATGATCTTAGTTATATAGTTGGGCTTAGCCCATATAATATTCATTCTAGCACTGTTAGATTTACGGTGCCTGAGAAAAATACTTTTAATTTGCATGAAAATGAATGGACTTTGGTGCACCATTGGTGCAGCCAAGATCTTGATGCACCGCTACTCCCGCTCATCTTCCACATATAGGGCCTACCCCATGTTCTGATTGACAGTGCTTGTGTTCCATTGTGAGCACAGTCTGAACTCAGCTCATGTGTATGTTCAAGCACACTAGTCTGCAAGGAAGAATAAATATGCTGGCTCCGTGCTCTGGACAGCATAGGAACTATTAAAGGTGAGCTGGAGTCTCTTTTCCTATGCACACTAGTCTGACTGAGCCTGGCCATGTAGACAGTTTCAGTCGCACACAATGTGGGTAGGTACGTTCTCCTCCTGGGTTCTTCTTTGGAGATGTAATTCGCTACAGTTCGACAAAGAGAAGCCAAGGAGGCAAAAAGCACCCTGCCAACACTGTGAGCTCATAATGGGGACGGTGAACATGCGCACACATATGGGCTGAGTTTAGATAGTGATCACTCTCACAAGCGAGTACTGTCAATGATAAGTGGAGGGGAAAGCACTCAACATGTAAAATGAGGGGGTATAATAGTGCACCGAACTCTTGCCCATGCCAAGGGTGTCCCAAACCTCCTCATTTGTATGGGAATGACAAGTATTTTTCCCAGGCACTAACAGTTATAGCACTAGTAGGATTTTTGTAAGGGTTAAGTCCACTACATACCTGTATACATCGTTTAATATTGATTTTAGGATGATAGACTCCCTTTAATCTACAGTATCTGACATGGTTCTTCCTATTTTTATTCCAGTCTTTGGTAGTCTGAAAAACTTTCCCCTGCTCTCAGTTGATCCATCCAAGAACAGGGGGAAATATAAAGCACAGCATGCATAGAGTAGTCAAGAAGTTGTTAGTTTATAGAAATTAAAAGAAAGAGGCAGGGACAACAACTGGGCATTGTTCGTTTATATTAAAATTGTTGTGGTGACCTGCAGGACAGCTTTAAAGTGGATCTTTCAACAGATTTTCCAGTACAAACTGCATACATTAACAAATATTATCTCTTTCCCCTTATGAGGCTGATCTATATACTTTTAAAAATGAAAAAATGCATAATCCTTTCCGGTAGTTTAAACTCAATCTCTCTCTATTTAGCCTGATTGACAGCTACTCAATGTCCCTCCTCCCTCTTTTGCAAAATTCTCAGGCAGCTCAATACCAGCTATTATTCTTCATGGGCGGAGATTGAATACACTTGAGCTCTAGAGATGAGAAGATTGTGATACTAGACTGAGGTCATAGGCAAAAAATAGTTTACAGCTCTCCCTGAGTGCCTTAAACTAGTCTTTCTCCTCCGAAAATTTATCAGAAAGTGCTACTACTGGTACTGGGACATCATCTGCACATCGGGAGGTACACAAGTTATAACTA
The DNA here is from genome assembly GCF_051348905.1 of Ranitomeya variabilis. Classification (NCBI taxonomy): domain Eukaryota; kingdom Metazoa; phylum Chordata; class Amphibia; order Anura; family Dendrobatidae; genus Ranitomeya; species Ranitomeya variabilis. The sequence goes on from NC_135232.1 coordinate 382,985,931, forward strand.
CAGTTAGTTGTGGAGAGCTTTGCGTGAAGCACCCATAGTACTAGAAAATTGACCCCGCAACTTGGAATTGGGAAGATTTTAGCTTCTCGTGCTCATTGACCAGATTTTGGAACATCTGAATCATATTCGCCAACTTATCACATAGTGTATCAACTGGATCCATTGGTGGGGAGAAAAAATTTATATGGCCAGTAGTAATGTGATGATAGACACTACTCATGGACAAGCGATGAGGCAGGTTAATCAAATGTTCCAGGTTAATGTAACCAAGTGATAACATCATAAACTAAAGGGGAAAGACAAAGTCATAATCAAGTCACATTCCGATGTCAGAATACAAGGAAAATAGCGGATCAGAGCAAAGTGACTAGGCCATCAGATGGTCAGAATGAGGTCCAAGGTCAAGCAGCTATAGATTAACAAACAAAGCACAGGAATACAAGGCTGAGACTGACAGCTTAGCTAAGTAGCCGGGCAATCACTTAGAACAGGGAACACCTGAAGGGAGGTCATAATACCAGTCTCATTTTGGATAGCTGAGCTGTCTGTGAAAATACCAACAGCCCAGCATGCCCCTGCAGCATCAATTGGAGGAAGCGTGGCACAAATCTTTTGAAATTCAAATTCACCGGCTTAGCGAAATTTTCCCTTAAGAAATCGATTCACTGAGAGTAAATTTGATCAAATCTCAGAACTGTAATGCTTGTAATTAGTCGTAAAATACACGTGGGGGAGAGTAGAGAGAGAGAACCCTGCTGACCATTATAAATACGTTCTATAGGAGAGAGAGGACAATGCTGACCATAGTAAAATGCATCAAGTCTAACAGATGTATATAGTAATGCTGTCAAGTAATAATATGGAGTCAGTTTCATTTTAAAGCAAAACAAGTAGTAGTTTTTAATATTACTTTTGAAATGATTATAGTAAAAGTACATAATAATACTTACAGTACAGCTCTCCTGTGATGTCTGCTGGGCTGCTTGAAGCATTTGTTGGACTATAGAATACTGTTGTTCCTCCATTTTTCTAATGCAGCAAAACATATTTAACATTTATTGTTGTTTGTATTAGGATATCATATAATTACACAAATTGTAACATGGAGACAAGTCAAAACATAACACCCCAAAAAAGAGAAAAAAGCCAAACATTCGGGCCAACCTAGTTTAACAGTTTAATTATCCTCAAACGCTCTTTTACAGGAAGGGAGGCATAATTACAATACAAAGACACAGTCTCGGAGATTATTAAAAGGTGTACGACCCTTAATACATTTGGTGCATTTAGAATGGTCAATTTTAATTTTGTTTAATACTTCAGGTGAGCAGGCATACTTTTATGCGTTTAGTCTATAACTTTTTTTTAACATTTTCCTTTGTTAATTGAGTATAAAGCTACATTTAAAGCAAAACATCACTCACATTTGTTGGCTTTTTGGTGCAATGGTTATTGAATTTCAGATGCCCCGTTTTAACCCCTTAATGACATATGACATAAATATACATTTACTGGTTCCCTGCCTTTGATGGAGGCTCCAAAGTTGAGCCCGCATATTTGCTGGCAGATGATGGCTGTAATAATAAGCCATCATATACTTGTAAGCGCCACAGGTGGAGCGTAACTATGTTGATAAAAAATAAAAAAAAGTGATGGTTCTGCAAATAAGGGGAAGGGAGGGAAACGAAAGCAAATATGCAAAATTGCCTGGTCCTTAAGGGGTTAAGACCCTCCACCGCTTATATTAAATGGATTCTTGAACCTCTCAAACACGTCTTCCATGCATTTTTCTGCCCTTGAATGAATTCAGCAAAAAAATCATTCCTGCTGGTCCATTTTATATTAAAAATCAGGGAAGGCATGAGTCAGAGTTTCCACAGTGCTCCCCGTGCCTCTGTTGGGACCATTTTTTAGATCAGGAAAACAGAACAACAAAAAAAGCAGCACAGAGGACATTAGGTAAAGTGACTATATATACCGTAGTAAATGTATAGTCCCATTTAATGTGGTGGGTGAAAAAATTCTATAAATGGAGCAATTTCTGCCAAAGACGTCAATTTGTACTTCTCAATCAATAAGAATATGGATCATCCTGTTTTGGAGAAAACTGTGTGTATTAAGGCATGAATAGATGAAGACAAAGCCTCAGTGAAATGAGTGTCAGATGGGGCTTTCCTAGGTGGGTATATATACAGTATATTGTATGGTGTGACTACATTTTCTTTCCTTAAACATTTTTATTTTCTTCCTTTTAGTTGCTGAGGTATCCATATATTATTAATAACTGTCTGAACTAAATATTTATGCCATCTCATATTTTGATGATGCCCCTTATATACAATGGGTACAGAAAGTATTCAGACCCCTTTAAATTTTTCACTCTTTGTTTCATTGCAGCCATTTGGTAAATTCAAAAAAGTTATTTTTTTTCTCATTAATGTACACTCTGCACCCCATCTTGACTAAAAAAAAAGCAGAAATGTAGACATTTTTGCTCATTTAAAAAATTAAAATATATATATAATTTGAAAAACTGAAATATCACATGGTCATAAGTATTCAGAAAAATAAAAGAGTTATGGCTCTGGGAAGAAGGTAAAGAAAAAACGGAAATGCAAAAACAGAAATCGGTCCTGTCGCGAATGGGTTAAAATAAAGAGAGTTTTTTCTACAGCGAACACAGAGAGACACACCTACTGGTTAGATGTTAGCATCTTAGCGTGCTCTGAAATAATATCATGCATAAGATTGCTGAGGCATCAATAGTAGCTTTTACTGCCACCCTAATACGCACATTAATCTAACAAGAAATTCCCATAACCTATCTTCTGTATAATACAAGCTTTCTTTGAAGCACTGTAAGCTCCATTATATGTAAAGTATGATGTCAAATATATTACACAAGTAATTATGCAAGTTGATTTTATCCACTACACCCCATCATGAGTCACTTTAGTTTTACTTCACTTATTAAGGATTATTGTTCAAATTTTCCCATGGTTTAATATTCTTTATTTTATTTTAAATCACACATATTACTATATATATATCTGTCGGTGTCCCACAGGGTTCAGTCCTAGGGCCCCTGCTCTTCTCCATTTACACCTTTGGCCTGGGATAGCTTATAGAATCTCATGGCTTTCAGTATCACCTCTATGCTGATGACACACAGATCTACATCTCTGGACCAGATATCACCTCCCTACTAACCAGAATCCCTCAATGTCTGTCCACTATTTCATCCTTCTTCTCCGTTAGATTTCTGAAACTTAACATGGACAAAACAGAATTCATCATCTTTCCCCCATCTCTCATGACCCCCTCAACGAACCTATCCATTACAGTAAATGGCTGCCCACTCTCCCCAGTCTCACAAGCTCGCTGCCTCGGGGTAATCCTTGACGCTGATCTCTCCTTCAAACCACATATCCAAGCCCTTTCCACTTCCTGCCGCCTTCAACTCAAAAATATTTCACGAATCCGTTCATTCCTCAACCAAGAATCTGCAAAAACCCTAGTCCATGCCCTCATCATCTCTCGCCTCGACTACTGCAACCTCCTGCTCTGTGGCCTCCCCTCTAACACGCTTGCACCCCTCCAATCTATTCTAAACTCTGCTGCCCAACTAATCCACCTGTCCCCCCGCTATTCCCCAGCTTCTCCCCTCTGTCAATCCCTTCACTGGCTCCCCATTGCCCAGAGACTCCAGTACAAAACTCTAACCATGACGTACAAAGCCATCCACAACCTGTCTCCTCCATACATCTGTGACCTCATCTCCAGGTACTTACCTACACGCAACCTCCGATCCTCACAAGATCTCCTTCTATACTCCCCTCTTATCTCCTCTTCCCCCAATCACATACAAGATTTGTCTCGCGTATCACCCCTACTCTGGAACCCTCTACCACAACACATCAGACTCTCACCTACCATCGAAACCTTCAAAAAGAACCTGAAGACTCACCTCTTCCGACAAGCCTACATCCTGCAGTAACCACCAATCGACCAAACCGCTGCATGACCAGCTCTATCCTCACCTACTGTATTCTCACCCATCTCTTGTAGATTGTGAGCCTTCGCGGGCAAGGACCTCTCTCCTCCTGTACCAGTTATGACTTGTATTGTTTAAGATTATTGTACTTGTTTTTATTATGTATACCCCTCCTCACATGTAAAGCGCCATGGAATAAATGGCGCTATAACAATAAATAATAATATATATATATATATATATATATACAGTATATATATAAATATATGTATATTTCATAATTTCATATACCTATGAAGTAAAGAAATGTGTCATTATTTTGCTGAAAAAACTAGATTTGACAACATTTGTGTTTTAGTCAATTGCAATAAAAAATAAATAAAAAAGGGAAATGGGGGATGTGGTGAAGACTCAGAACTTCTTTCCTCTAGATTTCTCAATAAGTAAAAAATGAAATAGTCTCCTATGAGCTACTGCAATTCATGATTTGGTCCTTAGCTGTCATTGTCCAAATCCTGAAGGAACATTATTTACGTACAAAATTGATAAACATAATATTAGGCATATTGGAAAATATTCACAAGTTAGTAAAGTTTAGATCTGAAGTTCACTGAAACCCTGTGTAATCCAAGGAACCTCCTACTGAAAAAGTAACAATGCTTACTCCTGTTGTCTTTTGGTGAATCTCAACATAAGATTCCTAGAAAAACACAGGATAGTTGGCTGCTGGTAGTAACTAACATCCTATACAGTAATGTATTCCTTGTACAATGTTTAATACTAATGAGTCCATTATTAATGAACCAATAAACAATTACCAGGAAAAGAGATGTAAATACCTAATCCATTTAAAAATAAAGAAATGAACCAATCTTGTGGAAATACACGCATTAAACGTACCTTTCTGTAACAGTAGCCTTCTGTTTTCTGTGTTGGGTGTCAGCCTGACAAATGTTACGGCATTCTCTGAAGAGCTGAGTTTTTATAACTTTTATGAGCCACACCTATGATGCTTTAGTAATAACATAAGGTCGAAAACATGTTCTAGCAGAAAAGTGTCCACTCCTGTTGTTTGCTGCAACACTGGAAGAGTAGATCAATTGAAGTGATTTATACCTTTAGGTATTTTTTGCTTATAGATATTTTCTAAAATTAAATAGGCTTAATGTACTGTGTGTACTTTGTGCATATATATGTACTCAATGAAATTGTGCTAAATGACAATCTCTTTGAGAAGGACAGATTTTAATTTTCCATTATCTCATATGCCTATTGGATAGAAATGATTAAAATCATTCTATAAGAATTGAGTTTGTTCAGAATTTCTCAGAATGATGGATTCAAGGGAATCAGAATTTTTGAAAAAATGATGGCTAGCCGGGCACCATTTTTCTGGATTCATATATGCTTGAAAGGGTTAAAAACAATAAAATATTATACACAGCTATCCCCTCACCTTCCCCTACTGTAACAGCTTCCCATAGGTCTTCTGCTTGCCTTCACCCTGCGCTAAACTCTTATTCAGATTTTCCAGCAATTGAGGCACTGGCTAGTCTGTGACTTACACTCTGAGGTACAATCTCTTATTGTGCCCATGCAATGACATTAGCAGCACATGTAATGATATCATAACATACATCGAGGCCTCAATGGCACCAACACCATAAGAAGACAGCAGATGATTGATGGGGAGCTATGGTGGTGCGCAGCAGTGTAGCTACTGGGGGAAGGCCCCCAAACTCAGAGGAGCCCACCCAGAGATAAGCTACTCTTAACTGTATCAGCTTGCGCATTGATAAAGTGCTTTAAACATGCGGTCTACAGAATGCCCTACGTATGCACAGAACGTCAAAGTCCTGGCATGGTAATGTCATAATTGAAGTGTCGTGACTGATATCTTGTGCGTGTGTCGGCTGCTATGACAATGTGTTGGTTCACCTGAGCCTCTCCAGTGAAGTCCCCAGGATCCTGGATTAGGTAAGTACTGTATATGTTTTTTTTATCTTAATTAAAACTTGTGGAGGCATCATAAACAATGGGGGACCTTGAAAAAGTGGAGGGCCCTCATACATTATGGGGAGTACTGTGGGGCCAATTATTTAGTTTGTGGGCTAACATGGAGCCCATTATACAGCTAGGAGCTAATGTGAGGCCATTGTACAGCGTGGAATATAATGTGAGGGCTGTTATACAGTTTAAAGAGAACCTGTCATCGAAGTTATACATATTAACTAGTCATGAGCAAATAGTGAAATATTTGGATTCGAGAATGCACTCAACAAACTGGTCTGTGGCATGAGAAAAAAAGCTGAAATTAATGGGATAGATAGATAGATAGAGATGAAAAGCCAGCAATTCACCTGCCTTGTACAGTAAAATCACAGTGTGACAGGTTAGAATAGAATGGATAAAAAATATACATACACATAGAATAGATAGATATATAGAGGTCAGTGACACACACATACAGTGGGGCAAAAAAGTATTTAGTCAGTCAGCAATAGTGCAAGTTCCACCACTTAAAAAGATGAGAGGCGTCTGTAATTTACATCATAGGTAGACCTCAACTATGGGAGACAAACTGAGAAAAAAAAAATCCAGAAAATCACATTGTCTGTTTTTTTTATCATTTTATTTGCATTTTATGGTGGAAAATAAGTATTTGGTCAGAAACAAAATTTCATCTCAATACTTTGTAATATATCCTTTGTTGGCAATGACAGAGGTCAAACGTTTTCTGTAAGTCTTCACAAGGTTGCCACACACTGTTGTTGGTATGTTGGCCCATTCCTCCATGCAGATCTCCTCTAGAGCAGTGATGTTTTTGGCTTTTCGCTTGGCAACACGGGCTTTCAACTCCCTCCAAAGGATTTCTATAGGGTTGAGATCTGGAGACTGGCTAGGCCACTCCAGGACCTTGAAATGCTTCTTACGAAGCCACTCCTTCGTTGCCCTGGCGGTGTGCTTTGGATCATTGTCATGTTGAAAGACCCAGCCACGTTTCATCTTCAATGCCCTTGCTGATGGAAGGAGGTTTGCACTCAAAATCTCACGATACATGGCCCCATTCATTCCTTCATGTACCCGGATCAGTCGTCCTGGCCCCTTTGCAGAGAAACAGCCCCAAAGCATGATGTTTCCACCACCATGCTTTACAGTAGGTATGGTGTTTGATGGATGCAACTCAGTATTCTTTTTCCTCCAAACACGACAAGTTGTGTTTCTACCAAACAGTTCCAGTTTGGTTTCATCAGACCATAGGACATTCTCCCAAAACTCCTCTGGATCATCCAAATGCTCTCTAGCAAACTTCAGACGGGCCCGGACATGTACTGGCTTAAGCAGTGGGACACGTCTGGCACTGCAGGATCTGAGTCCATGGTGGCGTAGTGTGTTACTTATGGTAGGCCTTGTTACATTGGTCCCAGCTCTCTGCAGTTCATTCACTAGGTCCCCCCGCGTGGTTCTGGGATTTTTGCTCACCGTTCTTGTGATCATTCTGACCCCACGGGGTGGGATTTTGCGTGGAGCCCCAGATCGAGGGAGATTATCAGTGTTCTTGTATGTCTTCCATTTTCTAATTATTGCTCCCACTGTTGATTTCTTCACTCCAAGCTGGTTGGCTATTGCAGATTCAGTCTTCCCAGCCTGGTGCAGGGCTACAATTTTGTTTCTGGTGTCCTTTGACAGCTCTTTGGTCTTCACCATAGTGGAGTTTGGAGTCAGACTGTTTGAGGGTGTGCACAGGTGTCTTTTTATATTGATAACAAGTTTAAACAGGTGCCATTACTACAGGTAATGAGTGGAGGAAAGAGGAGACTCTTAAAGAAGAAGTTACAGGTCTGTGAGAGCCAGAAATCTTGATTGTTTGTTTCTGACCAAATACTTATTTCCACCATAAAATGCAAATAAAATGATTAAAAAAACAGACAATGTGATTTTCTGGATTTTTTTTTCTCAGTTTGTCTCCCATAGTTGAGGTCTACCTATGATGTAAATTACAGACGCCTCTCATCTTTTTAAGTGGTGGAACTTGCACTGTTGCTGACTGACTAAATACTTTTTTGCCCCACTGTATACAGTGGGTATGGAAAGTACTCACACCCCTTTACATTTTTCACTCCTGGTTTCATTGCATCCATTTAGAAAATTCTAAAAAGTTTTTTTTCACATTAATGTACACTCTGCACCCCATCTTGACTGAAAAAAACAGAAATGTAGAAATTTTTGCAAATTTAATAAAAAATAAAAACTGAAATATCACATGGTCATAAATATACAGATCCTTTGCTTAGACACACATATATGAGACAGATGCTGTCCATTTCCTTGTGATCCTCCTTGAAATGGTTCTACTCCTTCATTGGAGTTTAGATGTGTTTAATCAAAGTGACAGGACTTAATTTGGAAAGGCACACACCTGTCTATGTAAGACCTCACAGCTCACAGTGCATGTCAGACCAAATGACAATCATGAGGTCAAAGGAAATGGCCAAGGAGCTCAGAGACAGAATTGTGGCAAGGCACAGATCTGGCCAAGGTTACAACATAATTTCTGCAGTACTCAAGGTTCCTAAGAGCACAGTGGCCTCCATAGTCCGTAAATGGAAGAAGTTTATGACCACCAGAAGTCTTCCTAGACCTAGCTGTGTATCTATTGACAACACAATAAATAATTTTTAATCAAATTTATTTTATTTATATTAAAAGGACATTACACAACAATTATCAATATTTTATTAAAAAGTTTACCGTTAAAATAACTGAAAATGTATAAAAGATATATATATAAATATCTAGACTGTATGCGGGGGGCTGTAGTACACAAAATTCGACTGGCAAAATAAATAACAATAAATCACATAAAGTGCTAATGCAAATAAATCAAGGTAATATGTGCAATAAATATACAGTCATAAACCGGCCAAAATGTGCAAACAATATGCAAAAGAATTGGAGGAAAAGTTTTTTATACATATATACACATATATATACACAACCACACATATATATACATATATATATATATACATATATACACACATATATATGAGCAACACGAATATGAGCACCTATCTATTAAACAACTGAAAAAATAAAATATAAATAAAAAATAAAAGATATGATGTGAAAGAAAATGAGTGATAAATAAAAACTAAATATTTAATGAATAAAAAGTGATATGACAATATAGTATATTGAAATAAATCCTGTGCAATAAATTAATACACATAGGTGTATATATACCAGTAATTAATCAAAGTGAAAGTTGCAATTAACACACAATATGCAAAATCATATGTGAAAAAATCTGAAAAAGCCAAAACTCAATATTCAATAAAACATCAAAATGCCTGTGAGTGAATAAAAAAATATATATATAATATAAATGTGTGCATCAAAAATGTGAGCAGTTGATAACAGAGTAATGAATAATATTATAACCAGTTGTATATATATATAGTGCTATCATAATATGTTATTAGCCCTCCACTAATTTAGAGTGTGATAATGCTGTTGCTGAGTTGTAGCACACTCTTAGAATAAAGCACAAAAATAGTAAAAATATATCCACAAATATGAGCCGGACCTTACCAAACGGACAAGTGCACCGCAGCCCCCACACACACCACTCCAACGCGCGTTTCGCACCTGCTTCGTCAGGGAGTGGTATGTGCAGGGTGCAAGCTATTAATATAGTTACCCGACAGCTGCAACATATGAAAAATCAGGATAGCGCCTTGTTTACATGGCGCCGATACAGCGCACACACGCACCGCCGCCCCCGAAGCCGGAACCCGGAAATACGTCACCGAGTGCGGCCAAAAGGTCACAGTCAGCGACGCACCAAGATCCCTGGCTCCGGGGCAGAGCGCGCGCATGCGCCGCCCGGCGCTCAGCGTTCCTGCAGCCATTTTAACAAAGGGAATAATTAAGGGAAAGAAAATGTTCTTTTAAACTACGGAAAAAATGTTAGATACCAATAATATATGCCATTATCACATTACAAGCTAATGTTTTTATATATGTGCGAAGCAACTGTATAAAAAATGTATAAACATACAATTAATCCATGTCATATTAATGAGTCCATACAAACCAAACGAATCTACAATTTATATATAAAACAACAGACACCATTTATACTCATTTATACCATTCATACGTCAATCAACACAATATCAGCATACAATAAAGAAATAAAAATCAACAGAAATAAAAATGAGACAATTGAAAATGAAATAAAAATAACAATAATAACAAAAGTGTAGAAAATTATAAAAGATAAGTAAAAAAATATAATAAATAGTCTGGAATAATAATATTAATGAAAAATAATAATGAATAAAAATTAATTAAAATAATTGATTAATAAAACTAATTAATAACTAATAATAATAATACATAATGATAATAATTAATGATGCTGAAAGATATTGTATGACAAGTAAAAAGATTAATAACAATAATGAGAATAATAAAAATATTAATAATAATAATAATAATAACATATGAATGTAGATATAAATATATATTTTTTATATATACAAAAAATTATAAATATAATAATATATATATATATATATATATATATGTGCACAAAAAACAAAATATAATATAGTGGTGCATGTCAGTTTTCTACAAAATAAAAATCAATAACCAAAAATGTGAGTATAAAATTAATATATTAGTATGCATAACACACATATATGCAACCTAAGAAAATGCGCATGCACACATATATATGTGCACAGCCGCATAACAGCATAATAAATCCATAGTGTTAATAAAAATTATAATGCTAAAATATTGAATATATATTATTAATTTTTAATATTTAATAAGCACCCTGCAAACCTAAGGAAAGAACAAAAGATGAAACGCTGCGAGGATTTATATTCATATATAAAGAATAAAATAATAATAAAAAATAACTAGATTTGATTAACATACTTGAGAGGATAAAAGGAAAAAGAAAAGCGACCATGGAAAATTTGAACTTCATGAAGAGGTAAAACCTAAAGAAAACTGGAGAAACCCCATTGTTCGTTGAGGCCTGTAGGAGTCATACTCTGTAGTAAGGTGATCCACTTGCATTCCAACTGAGCAAGTTTCTTACCAACGTCTCCCCTTCTATTGCCTATATGTAATCTATCTATTCCTCTGACTTGAAGTGTATGGGACTGATGCGGATGGTGATTCCGAAAGTGTCTTGCTACCGGTTTCAGTCTAGAAATGGCTTCAGCATCATTATTCTCAATTTTATCTGCCGCTCTTATGTCCTTTAAATGTTCTAAAACCCGAACCCGCAATTCTCTTGTCGTCATGCCCACATAAATGCGACCACATGGGCAAGTGGCTTGATAAACCACCATCGATGTACGGCAATTGATATAATGTAAAATCTTATATTCCCGAGTTCTCATAGAGTTACTAAAAACTTCTGTTTTTGTCATGTGTCTACATGCCTTACATGATCCACAGCTATATGATCCCCATTTAGGACCCTTCGAGTTAAAAATAAAATTAGAAGTTGGGGGAACATAATGACTATGGACCAATGACTCACCCAAAGTTTTACAACTTGGGTCTTGTAAGAGTATAGGCCAAAATTTTGAAAAAATGTCCGTCATTTCTCGCCATCTCGAATGGTAGTTAGTCACAAAACGTATTTGTCCATCCGTTCCTCTATTCCTCTTTTGGGAAGTCATTAATGATTGTCGTTCAGTTCCCCTTGCTCTTGTATAAGCTTTATGTATAACGTTACTCTCGTATCCCCTTTTCAAAAATCTGTGGGTAAGATCTTGAGCCTGTTGTTCAAAGGTGAGTAAAGAAAATTGGCGCGCACTCAGAGTAATGGGGGAGCGAGGTGCAGGTGTAGTGGGCTGTATAAGCCCTACGTACATAGAGAATATAGTACACCGCACACTCAATATGTGTATTTGCAAAAAAAGTGAAAAATTTATTTGACATGAAAAGCGACCAGAGGTAATTATAATGACGTTTCGGCCCTACCAGGGCCTTAATCATACAATCGCTATGGAAAAAAATAAAGACAGAATGTATAAACATGTGATATATACAATAACTCATATTCCAAAAACAAAAATAAAGTTCCCAACCTGGATAAAAGAAACAAAGGATAGGTAAAACAAAGGGGTATAAAATATGACATCAGTGGCATGGCATGATACATATGTCTAAAGTAATATTATACAGATCTCCACCTGGAGATATAATCAGAAGTAAGTTTACAGGGCCAGACTAAGGCTCCTGAAGCCAGTACATATGACAATCAACATAAAAGATGCACAGGAAGGAAAAGTATTACCTTAAATGTGCACATAGAAGAGGGAAGAGTCCTTGTAGTTAGAGGCATACACTGTAAAGAGGATGATATATGTATATGAGATAAAGCAGGTATATAGAGAATAAAAAGTGGTAAAGGTATGTGATGTACCTTAAATGCCGGGTAATAATGCGTGTATTGACGCAATGACCGCCCTGAGGTGGGTTTTGTGGACCTGTGGGAGATGAGCATTATCAGGGGAATGCCATGACCAAAGTTATACTGCGGTACAGGTGACAGTCACCTCAGGGCGGTCATTGCGTCAATACACGCATTATTACCCGGCATTTAAGGTACATCACATACCTTTACCACTTTTTATTCTCTATATACCTGCTTTATCTCATATACATATATCATCCTCTTTACAGTGTATGCCTCTAACTACAAGGACTCTTCCCTCTTCTATGTGCACATTTAAGGTAATACTTTTCCTTCCTGTGCATCTTTTATGTTGATTGTCATATGTACTGGCTTCAGGAGCCTTAGTCTGGCCCTGTAAACTTACTTCTGATTATATCTCCAGGTGGAGATCTGTATAATATTACTTTAGACATATGTATCATGCCATGCCACTGATGTCATATTTTATACCCCTTTGTTTTACCTATCCTTTGTTTCTTTTATCCAGGTTGGGAACTTTATTTTTGTTTTTGGAATATGAGTTATTGTATATATCACATGTTTATACATTCTGTCTTTATTTTTTTCCATAGCGATTGTATGATTAAGGCCCTGGTAGGGCCGAAACGTCATTATAATTACCTCTGGTCGCTTTTCATGTCAAATAAATTTTTCACTTTTTTTGCAAATACACATATTGAGTGTGCGGTGTACTATATTCTCTATGTTGTTCAAAGGTGGCGTCTTGGTCACAAATACGTCTTGTTCTGAGGAATTGTCCGGTTGGGATTGCACGAATCACATGGGCAGGGTGGGCAGATCGTGCATGCAAAAGTGAATTAACGCTGGTCTCTTTCCGATGTATAGATGTATGAAGATGGCCAAATTCGTCGATTTTAATTCTGAGGTCCAAAAAGTTGATGGTATCCTGTGTAATCATCCAGGTGAGTTTGATATTATCATTATTTCTATTCAGATATTGAAGATAATTATTGAGTTCCTCCTGTGGACCCTGCCAAACAAAAAGAATATCATCTATAAATCTGATCCACAGTACTACTGCACCAGTCATGGTATAATCCTCATTTTGGACATGATCATGCTCCCATGATCCCATAAATAAATTGGCGTAGGAGGGCACGAAAGCCGCGCCCATCGCTACGCCTCTCTTTTGTAAATAAAACCGATCCTTAAAAACAAAGTAATTATGAGATAAAACATACTCTAAAAGTTCCATTAAAAATTCCATAAAAGATGTCTCAAAATTACGACTGGTTAGATAACGTCTAGCAGCTGATAAACCACATTCGTGAGGTATTGACGTATATAAAGATTCGACGTCACATGTTATAATGAACATGTCAGGACTCATGTGTATACCATCCAATCTTTGGAGAGCTTCAGTGGTATCTCTGATATATGATGGTAATTCCACAACTATGGGTTTCAAATAAAAATCCAAAAATTTCGAAATTGGTTCCAATAAACTTCCATTCCCAGATATGATGGGACGCCCAGGTGGGTCTAACATATTTTTATGGACCTTGGGTAATAAATATAATGTTGGAACTGTTGGTGATTCGGTCCTTAGTCCCTCCCAGATAGATTTGGGAATTATACCATCTTCTAATGCTAAATCCAAAATGCTAAATAATTCTTTCTGATACTTAAAAGTGGGGTCCTGAGATAGTCGCTCATAACATAATGGGTCACCTAATTGTCTAAATGCTTCTTTTTCATATTTTGTGCATGGCCAAACCACAATATTACCACCCTTATCAGAGGGTTTAAAAACAACCTCTTTCATTTTAGTAAGCTCATCAAGTGCTCTCCTCTGTTCATACTGAAGATTATCATAAGGTCTATGTACAGATATCTTAGTAACCTCATCACACACCATCTTGACAAAAATTTCCACTGAGGAATTTTGTGATAGTGAAGGAAACGTTTTAGACTTCTTTTTTATAAATTCAGGAAAATTACCTGATGTATCCTCCTGTTCTGCAATTAAGGCTTCAAGTGCCTGTAATGCTTCCAATTCCTCTTCTGTGGAAAAAACGTTAGACATCAATTTGTCAGTATGGAATTTTTTTAAAAGTATCTTGCGAGCAAATAGGAAAATATCCTTAATGACCGGAAATTGTTGTAATTTTGCTGTAGGGCAAAAACCCAAACCAAGGGATAGTACAGAAATATGAGCAGATGTTAATTGTATATCAGATAAATTAATTACCTTTAGGGTACCCTCATTGCTGGAGTCCTGTTCTCGATGGTTTTTCCTTTTCACACCCATAAATCTTGTATTATATCCATTGAATACCTCTGATGAATCTCCAATTGAAGTGTTCATTGCTCCTGATATGAGCAAATACTTGACAACGAGGTAGTAGATACAGATCTCTTCATGGTTGGTTTGCCACGCCATTTGTAGATCTTTCCGTTTTGATAATCATGTATATCTCTCTGAAATTTAGTCACCTTCAATTTCTGGATTTCTGACTCCCATTTAGTAAAAGATGCATTAAGGTCATTATCAAAATTTAATAATTGTTCAGCAGAGAGATTCTTCTGAATTTTTTCCTGAGTGATTTTAATATCTCCTTCCAATTTTTCCACAGTCCTTTTATCAATCTCAATTAATATTTCCATAAATGTGCGTGAACAAGAGTTACACGCATCCTCCCATTTTTTCAGCAGTATTTCATCTTCCAGTGAAAATGCTGGAAAAACCTGAATACGAAGACCACGGGGTATCAAATTTCGTTGTATATATTGTTCAAGTGAATTTTTGTTCCACCAAGATTTTGTCCTTTCATATAATAATTCTTTCAAATATATTTTGTCTTCCTGAATATTATCAGGTATTCCATCATTATTATTCCTTCCTACTTCTTTAAAGATGTTATTCAATTGTGACATCCAATTAGTATCTCGATTTTTGTAGTCCATATTAATTGGTCTTTTCAAACAAACAAACCCAGAAAAAATCCTATATAGAAAAGAAATACCAAAATAATTTTCAAAGTATAATTCTATACAGTAAATATTACACAACAAGCATATATCCCCCAAAAAATATTTACTGACAACACAATAAATAATTTTTAATCAAATTTATTTTATTTATATTAAAAGGACATTACACAACAATTATCAATATTTTATTAAAAAGTTTACCGTTAAAATAACTGAAAATGTATAAAAGATATATATATAAATATCTAGACTGTATGCGGGGGGCTGTAGTACACAAAATTCGACTGGCAAAATAAATAACAATAAATCACATAAAGTGCTAATGCAAATAAATCAAGGTAATATGTGCAATAAATATACAGTCATAAACCGGCCAAAATGTGCAAACAATATGCAAAAGAATTGGAGGAAAAGTTTTTTATACATATATACACATATATATACACAACCACACATATATATATATATACATATATATATACATATATACACACATATATATGAGCAACACGAATATGAGCACCTATCTATTAAACAACTGAAAAAATAAAATATAAATAAAAAATAAAAGATATGATGTGAAAGAAAATGAGTGATAAATAAAAACTAAATATTTAATGAATAAAAAGTGATATGACAATATAGTATATTGAAATAAATCCTGTGCAATAAATTAATACACATAGGTGTATATATACCAGTAATTAATCAAAGTGAAAGTTGCAATTAACACACAATATGCAAAATCATATGTGAAAAAATCTGAAAAAGCCAAAACTCAATATTAAATAAAACATCAAAATGCCTGTGAGTGAATAAAAAAAATATATATATAATATAAATGTGTGCATCAAAAATGTGAGCAGTTGATAACAGAGTAATGAATAATATTATAACCAGTTGTATATATATAGTGCTATCATAATATGTTATTAGCCCTCCACTAATTTAGAGTGTGATAATGCTGTTGCTGAGTTGTAGCACACTCTTAGAATAAAGCACAAAAATAGTAAAAATATATCCACAAATATGAGCCGGACCTTACCAAACGGACAAGTGCACCGCAGCCCCCACACACACCACTCCAACGCGCGTTTCGCACCTGCTTCGTCAGGGAGTGGTATGTGCAGGGTGCAAGCTATTAATATAGTTACCCGACAGCTGCAACATATGAAAAATCAGGATAGCGCCTTGTTTACATGGCGCCGATACAGCGCACACACGCACCGCCGCCCCCGAAGCCGGAACCCGGAAATACGTCACCGAGTGCGGCCAAAAGGTCACAGTCAGCGACGCACCAAGATCCCTGGCTCCAGGGCAGAGCAACAATTTCCGGTCATTAAGGATATTTTCCTATTTGCTCGCAAGATACTTTTAAAAAAATTCCATACTGACAAATTGATGTCTAACGTTTTTTCCACAGAAGAGGAATTGGAAGCATTACAGGCACTTGAAGCCTTAATTGCAGAACAGGAGGATACATCAGGTAATTTTCCTGAATTTATAAAAAAGAAGTCTAAAACGTTTCCTTCACTATCACAAAATTCCTCAGTGGAAATTTTTGTCAAGATGGTGTGTGATGAGGTTACTAAGATATCTGTACATAGACCTTATGATAATCTTCAGTATGAACAGAGGAGAGCACTTGATGAGCTTACTAAAATGAAAGAGGTTGTTTTTAAACCCTCTGATAAGGGTGGTAATATTGTGGTTTGGCCATGCACAAAATATGAAAAAGAAGCATTTAGACAATTAGGTGACCCATTATGTTATGAGCGACTATCTCAGGACCCCACTTTTAAGTATCAGAAAGAATTATTTAGCATTTTGGATTTAGCATTAGAAGATGGTATAATTCCCAAATCTATCTGGGAGGGACTAAGGACCGAATCACCAACAGTTCCAACATTATATTTATTACCCAAGGTCCATAAAAATATGTTAGACCCACCTGGGCGTCCCATCATATCTGGGAATGGAAGTTTATTGGAACCAATTTCGAAATTTTTGGATTTTTATTTGAAACCCATAGTTGTGGAATTACCATCATATATCAGAGATACCACTGAAGCTCTCCAAAGATTGGATGGTATACACATGAGTCCTGACATGTTCATTATAACATGTGACGTCGAATCTTTATATACGTCAATACCTCACGAATGTGGTTTATCAGCTGCTAGACGTTATCTAACCAGTCGTAATTTTGAGACATCTTTTATGGAATTTTTAATGGAACTTTTAGAGTATGTTTTATCTCATAATTACTTTGTTTTTAAGGATCGGTTTTATTTACAAAAGAGAGGCGTAGCGATGGGCGCGGCTTTCGCGCCCTCCTACGCCAATTTATTTATGGGATCATGGGAGCATGATCATGTCCAAAATGAGGATTATACCATGACTGGTGCAGTAGTACTGTGGATCAGATTTATAGATGATATTCTTTTTGTTTGGCAGGGTCCACAGGAGGAACTCAATAATTATCTTCAATATCTGAATAGAAATAATGATAATATCAAACTCACCTGGATGATTACACAGGATACCATCAACTTTTTGGACCTCAGAATTAAAATCGACCAATTTGGCCATCTTCATACATCTATACATCGGAAAGAGACCAGCGTTAATTCACTTTTGCATGCACGATCTGCCCACCCTGCCCATGTGATTCGTGCAATCCCAACCGGACAATTCCTCAGAACAAGACGTATTTGTGACCAAGACGCCACCTTTGAACAACAGGCTCAAGATCTTACCCACAGATTTTTGAAAAGGGGATACGAGAGTAACGTTATACATAAAGCTTATACAAGAGCAAGGGGAACTGAACGACAATCATTAATGACTTCCCAAAAGAGGAATAGAGGAACGGATGGACAAATACGTTTTGTGACTAACTACCATTCGAGATGGCGAGAAATGACGGACATTTTTTCAAAATTTTGGCCTATACTCTTACAAGACCCAACTATATCAAAAATAATCCCAAAAAAACCTCTCTTAGTTGCCAGGCGTTGTAAAACTTTGGGTGAGTCATTGGTCCATAGTCATTATGTTCCCCCAACTTCTAATTTTATTTTTAACTCGAAGGGTCCTAAATGGGGATCATATAGCTGTGGATCATGTAAGGCATGTAGACACATGACAAAAACAGAAGTTTTTAGTAACTCTATGAGAACTCGGGAATATAAGATTTTACATTATATCAATTGCCGTACATCGATGGTGGTTTATCAAGCCACTTGCCCATGTGGTCGCATTTATGTGGGCATGACGACAAGAGAATTGCGGGTTCGGGTTTTAGAACATTTAAAGGACATAAGAGCGGCAGATAAAATTGAGAATAATGATGCTGAAGCCATTTCTAGACTGAAACCGGTAGCAAGACACTTTCGGAATCACCATCCGCATCAGTCCCATACACTTCAAGTCAGAGGAATAGATAGATTACATATAGGCAATAGAAGGGGAGACGTTGGTAAGAAACTTGCTCAGTTGGAATGCAAGTGGATCACCTTACTACAGAGTATGACTCCTACAGGCCTCAACGAACAATGGGGTTTCTCCAGTTTTCTTTAGGTTTTACCTCTTCATGAAGTTCAAATTTTCCATGGTCGCTTTTCTTTTTCCTTTTATCCTCTCGAGTATGTTAATCAAATCTAGTTATTTTTTATTATTATTTTATTCTTTATATATGAATATAAATCCTCGCAGCGTTTCATCTTTTGTTCTTTCCTTAGGTTTGCAGGGTGCTTATTAAATATTAAAAATTAATAATATATATTCAATATTTTAGCATTATAATTTTTATTAACACTATGGATTTATTATGCTGTTATGCGGCTGTGCACATATATATGTGTGCATGCGCATTTTCTTAGGTTGCATATATGTGTGTTATGCATACTAATATATTAATTTTATACTCACATTTTTGGTTATTGATTTTTATTTTGTAGAAAACTGACATGCACCACTATATTATATTTTGTTTTTTGTGCACATATATATATATATATATATATTATTATATTTATAATTTTTTGTATATATAAAAAATATATATTTATATCTACATTCATATGTTATTATTATTATTAATATTTTTATTATTCTCATTATTGTTATTAATCTTTTTACTTGTCATACAATATCTTTCAGCATCATTAATTATTATCATTATGTATTATTATTATTAGTTATTAATTAGTTTTATTAATCAATTATTTTAATTAATTTTTATTCATTATTATTTTTCATTAATATTATTATTCCAGACTATTTATTATATTTTTTTACTTATCTTTTATAATTTTCTACACTTTTGTTATTATTGTTATTTTTATTTCATTTTCAATTGTCTCATTTTTATTTCTGTTGATTTTTATTTCTTTATTGTATGCTGATATTGTGTTGATTGACGTATGAATGGTATAAATGAGTATAAATGGTGTCTGTTGTTTTATATATAAATTGTAGATTCGTTTGGTTTGTATGGACTCATTAATATGACATGGATTAATTGTATGTTTATACATTTTTTATACAGTTGCTTCGCACATATATAAAAACATTAGCTTGTAATGTGATAATGGCATATATTATTGGTATCTAACATTTTTTCCGTAGTTTAAAAGAACATTTTCTTTCCCTTAATTATTCCCTTTGTTAAAATGGCTGCAGGAACGCTGAGCGCCGGGCGGCGCATGCGCGCGCTCTGCCCCGGAGCCAGGGATCTTGGTGCGTCGCTGACTGTGACCTTTTGGCCGCACTCGGTGACGTATTTCCGGGTTCCGGCTTCGGGGGCGGCGGTGCGTGTGTGCGCTGTATCGGCGCCATGTAAACAAGGCGCTATCCTGATTTTTCATATGTTGCAGCTGTCGGGTAACTATATTAATAGCTTGCACCCTGCACATACCACTCCCTGACGAAGCAGGTGCGAAACGCGCGTTGGAGTGGTGTGTGTGGGGGCTGCGGTGCACTTGTCCGTTTGGTAAGGTCCGGCTCATATTTGTGGATATATTTTTACTATTTTTGTGCTTTATTCTAAGAGTGTGCTACAACTCAGCAACAGCATTATCACACTCTAAATTAGTGGAGGGCTAATAACATATTATGATAGCACTATATATATACAACTGGTTATAATATTATTCATTACTCTGTTATCAACTGCTCACATTTTTGATGCACACATTTATATTATATATATATTTTTTTATTCACTCACAGGCATTTTGATGTTTTATTTAATATTGAGTTTTGGCTTTTTCAGATTTTTTCACATATGATTTTGCATATTGTGTGTTAATTGCAACTTTCACTTTGATTAATTACTGGTATATATACACCTATGTGTATTAATTTATTGCACAGGATTTATTTCAATATACTATATTGTCATATCACTTTTTATTCATTAAATATTTAGTTTTTATTTATCACTCATTTTCTTTCACATCATATCTTTTATTTTTTATTTATATTTTATTTTTTCAGTTGTTTAATAGATAGGTGCTCATATTCGTGTTGCTCATATATATGTGTGTATATATGTATATATATATATATGTATATATATGTGTGGTTGTGTATATATATGTGTATATATGTATAAAAAACTTTTCCTCCAATTCTTTTGCATATTGTTTGCACATTTTGGCCGGTTTATGACTGTATATTTATTGCACATATTACCTTGATTTATTTGCATTAGCACTTTATGTGATTTATTGTTATTTATTTTGCCAGTCGAATTTTGTGTACTACAGCCCCCCGCATACAGTCTAGATATTTATATATATATCTTTTATACATTTTCAGTTATTTTAACGGTAAACTTTTTAATAAAATATTGATAATTGTTGTGTAATGTCCTTTTAATATAAATAAAATAAATTTGATTAAAAATTATTTATTGTGTTGTCAGTAAATATTTTTTTGGGGATATATGCTTGTTGTGTAATATTTACTGTATAGAATTATATTTTGAAAATTATTTTGGTATTTCTTTTCTATATAGGATTTTTTCTAGCTGTGTATCTAAACTGAGCAATCGTGGGAGAAGAGCCTTGGTGATAGAGGTAAAGAAGAACCCCAAAATCACTGTGGCTGAGCTCCAGAGATGCAGCAAAGAGATGGGAGAAGGTTCCACAAAGTCAACTATCACTGCAGCCCTCCACCAGTCAGGCCTTTCTGACAGAGTGGCCTGACGGAAGCTTCTCCTTAGTGCAAGACATATGAAAGCCTGCATAGAGTTTGCTAAAATACACATGAAGGACTCCCAGACTATGAGAAATAAGATTCTCTGGTCTGATGAGAAGAAGATAGACTTTTTTGGTGATAATTCTAAGCAGTATGTGTGGAGAAACCAGGCATTACTCATCACCTGCCCAATACAATCCCAAAAATGAAACATGGTGGCAGCATCATGCTATGGGGGTGTTTTTCAGCTGCAGGGACAGGACGACTGTTTGTCATTGACAAAAACATGAATGTGGCCAAGTACAGAGATATCCTGCATGAAAACCTCTTCCAGAGTGCTCTTGGACCTCTGACTTGGCCAAAGGTTCACCTTCCAGCAAGACAATGACCCTAAGCACACAGCTAAAATAACCAAGGAATGGCTTTAGAACAACTCTGTTGCCATTCTTGACTGGCACATCTATAGTCCTGACCTACAGCCAATTGAGCATCTCTGGAGAAACCTGAAACTAGCTGTCCACCAATGTTCATCATCCAACCTGACGGAACCGGAGAGAATCTGCAAGGAAAAATGGCAGAGGATCCCCAAATCCAGGTGTAAAAAATTTGTTGCATCTTTCCCAAGCATACTTATGGCTGTACTGGGTCAAAAGGGTGCTTGTACTCAAAACTTAACAAAGGGTCTGTATACTTATGACCATACAATATTTCAGTTTTTCATTTTTAATAAATTTGCAAAAATTACTACATTTCTGCTTTTTTCAGTCAAGATTGGGTGCAGAGTGTACATTAACAAGAAAAAATAAAATTTTTTGAATTTACCAAATGGCTGCAACGAAACAAAGAGTGAAAAATTTAAAGGGGTATGTTATGGTTGGCGGAACGCACCGAATATATGTATATATGAGACAGTAGGTGCGTTTGCAACCTGGGGTCCACCGTGCAGGAGAGAAACCTGCTGCTAGTAACAGGCGGTACTGTATGGCAGTATAAGCAAACTCTGATACTTCACAGATTCACTACAAAAAGAGAACGTCGTGCCCTGTTAAGTGTTAACCTCACAGGAGATCACAGCTACCTAACAGAGTCAATACTCAATAGTGGTCATGCAGTCAGAATAGCAAACAAGTAACTCCTCTCCGGTGGAGCCCGAATTCTAATGGCTATACGCCAGCCCTCAATCCACATACACAAAACTCCTCACCGGAGGTGCCGGTATTCTAGGGGATTATTTCAGCCAAACCCTGACCACATGCAACCATGACCACACTGGCGCTGAGACCATAACATAGGATTGATACCAACGCATGGCCGTGCGGCCATGTGGACCTTTTATAGTTTTAGCACTCAAGGACCTTCCTAGTGGTCCAACAGGAACCGCTTCAGGACCTGCGCATGTGACCCCCGACCTCCAATGGGAGGTCATCCCGTGGGCATGCCCAGTATAGGAAAAGCAGGACTTAGTTCCAGAAAGATCTGCTTGCTGCTAATCAGCTCTGGCTACAAAGGCAGAGCTTGGAAGAACAGTAGTAACCAATCGCCCAGTATCAGCCTGAGTCAGACGCTAGGACCAACGTCTCCACTGTGGCTGGAGAGGAATGGGAGACTGCAGTGGAGATGGTTCGAGATTCCCCCTGTGCAGAGGCGGGAACTCGACACCTCACATTACCCCCCTCCTAGGGCCCCTCCCTCCCTGGACCTCACTACACTCGAAGGCAGCAATGAGCTGCGGTGCTCGAATGTGCTCAACAGGCTCCCAGGACCTGTCCTCTGGGCCATAACCCTTCCAGTCCACCAAATAAACTTTTTTGCCACGTATCACCTTGCACCCCAAAATAGCGTTCACCTCGTAATCGTCCATAGACAAATCCGATGTCCGGGTAGATGACTCGGAAAACCGGGACATGTATATGTGCTTTAAGAGGGACACATGAAAGGTGTCGGTGATACCTAGTTGTGTAGGAAGGGCCAGACGGTAGGCCACAGGGTTAACCTGTTCGAGGACCTTGAAGGGACCCAAGAAGCGAGGTGCAAACTTTGTGGACTCAACTCGCAGCCTGATGTTACGAGTGGAGAGCCACACTAAGTCGCCAGGAGCAAAGGTCGGAACCGGGGTGGCAGTGGACAAGGTTGCTGAAGCCACGCTAGCAGCCTGAACAGCAACTGCGGTAACATCCACAGCTGAGGTTGTGCGCTCGAGAGCCGCCAACCTACCCTCCAGCTGCTGGATGTACCGCAAGGATTGCTGTTTGTCCGCCATTTACTAGCCAGACCCTGGCACTAGTATTCTGTTAGGGTTGGTGGAATGCACCGAATATATGTATATATGAGACAGTAGGTGCGTTCGCAACCCGGGGTCCAAAGTGCAGGAGAGAAACCTGCTGCTAGTAATTGGCGGTACTATATGGCGGTATAAGCGAACTCTGTTACTTCACAAATTCACTACGAAAAGAGAACACCGTGCCCTATTAACCTCACAGGAGATCAAAGCTACCTAATAGAGCTAACAGTGGTCATGCAGTCAGAATAGCACACAAGCAACTCCTCTCTGGTGGAGCCGGAATTCTAATGGTTATACGCCAGCCCTGAATCCACATACACAAAACTCCTCACCGGAGGTGCTGGTATTCTAGGGGCTTATTTCAGCCAAACCCTGACCACATACAACCATGACCACACTGACGCTGAGCCCATAACATTGGTTTCATACTAGCGCATTGGCTGTGTGGCCATGCAAACCTTTTATAGTTTTAGCACTCAGGGACCTTCCTAGTGATCCAACAGGAACCGCTTCAGGTCCTGAGCATGTGACCCTCGACCTCTAATGGGAGGTTGTCCCGTGGGTAGTGTTGAGCGATACCGTCCGATACTTGAAAGTATCGGTATCGGAAAGTATCGGCCGATACCGGCAAAGTATCGGATCCAATCCGATACCGATACCCGATACCAATACAAGTCAATGGGACTCAAGTATCGGACGGTATTCCTGATGGTTCCCAGGGTCTGAAGGAGAGGAAACTCTCCTTCAGGCCCTGGGATCCATATAAATGTGTAAAAGGAAGAATTAAAATAAAAAATATCGCTATACTCACCCTCCGACGCAGCCTGGACCTCAGCGAGGGAACCGGCAGCGTTGTTTGTTTAAAATTCGCGCTTTTACTTGGTTACGTGAAGTCCCGGCTTGTGATTGGTCAGGGCGGCCATGTTGCCGGGACGCGGACCAATCACAGCAAGCCGTGACGAAATTACGTCACGGCTTGCTGTGATTGGTCCGCGTCCCGGCAACATGGCCGCCATTAACCAATCACAAGCCGGGACGTCACGGGAGGCTGGACACGCGCCCATTTAAAAAAGCGCGCGTGTCCAGCCTCCAGTGATGTCCCAGCTTATGATTGGTCACGGCGCCATGTTGCCGGGACGCGGACCAATCACAGCAAGCCGTGACGAAATTACGTCACGGCTTACTGTGATTGGTCCGCGTCCCGGCAACATGGCCGCCATTAACCAATCACAAGCCGTGACGTCACGGGAGGCTGGACACGCGCGCTTTTTAAAATGGGCGCGTGTCCAGCCTCCCGTGACGTCCCGGCTTGTGATTGGTTGCGCCGCGGTCAACCAATCACAAGCCGGGAGGCTGGACACGCGCGCATTTTAAAATTTTAAAATGCGCGCGTGTCCAGCCTCCCGGCTTGTGATTGGTTGATCGCGGCGCAACCAATCACAAGCCGGGACGTCACGGGAGGCTGGACACGCGCCCATTTTAAAATGCGCGCGTGTCCAGCCTCCCGTGACGTCACGGCTTGTGATTGGTTGCGTCTCCCATGTGACTGCGACGCAACCAATCACAAAGCCGGGACGTAATTTTAAAATCCTTAAGGACCTGAAATTACGTCACGGCTTGCTGTGATTGGTTGCGTCGCCCATGTGACTGCGACGCAACCAATCACAACGCCGGAACGTAATTTTAAAATCCTGAAGGACCTGAAATTACGTCACGGCTTGCTGTGATTGGTTGCGTCCCGGTCACATGGGCGGCACGCAACCAATCACAAGCCGGGACTCACGTAAAGGAAAGAAAAGCGCGAATTTTAAACAAAGAACGCTGCCGCTTCCCTCGGTAAGGTGCAGGCTGCGTCGGAGAGGTGAGTATAGCAATATTTTTTATTTTAATTCTCTCTTTTACACATTTTTACATTAATGTTGTTTCGATACCGATACCCGATATCACAAAAATATCGGATCTCGGTATCGGAATTCCGATACAGCAAGTATCGGCCGATACCCGATACTTGCAGTATCGGAATGCTCAACACTACCCGTGCGTATGCCCAGTATGGGAAAAGTAGGACTTAGTCCCAGAAAGATCTGCTCGCTGCTGATCAGCGCTGGCTACAAAGGCAGAGCCTGGAAGAACAGTAGTAACCAGTCACACAGTATCAGCCTGAGTCAGACACTGGCACCAACGTCTCCGCTGTGCAGGCTCCACTGCAGCTGGAGAGGAATGGGAGATCGCAGCGGAGATGGTTCGAGAGTCCCCTTGTGCAGAGGCGGGAACTCAACACCTAACAGGGTGTGAATGCTTTCCGTACCCACTGTATATACAGCTCTGGCAAAAATTAAGAGATCACTGCAAAATGTTCAGTTTGTCTGATTTTTCTCTTCTAGATATTTTTTTGAGTAAAATGTAAATTGTTCTTTTATTCTATAAATTTATGACAACATGTCTCCGAATTTCCAAGCAATAAATTTTGTATTTTTTTTCTGAAAATGAGAAACAGTCAAAATAAAAAAACAGTGCTTTCAGCCCTCAAATAATGCAAAGAAAACAAGTTCATAATCATTTAGAAACAAAAATACTAATGTTTTAACTCGGGAAAAGATCAGAAATCAATATTTTATGGAATAACCAAGATTTTTAATCACAGCTTTCATGCGTCTTGGCATGCTTTACACCAGTCTTTCCCACTGCTCCTGACACAAACTTTTAGGCAGTTCTTTGTTTGATGGCTTGTGACTATCCATCATCCTCTTGATTACATTCCAGAGGTTTTCAATGGAGTTCAGTTCTGGAGATTGGGCTGGCCATGACAGGGTTTTGATGTGGCGGTCTCATAATTTTTGCCACAGCTGTATGTATGTATATATATATGTATATATATATATATATATATATATATATATATATATATATATATATATATATACTGTATATATATATATATATATATATATATATATATATATATATATAACATCTATCTATCCATCCATCTGTTTATCTATCCATCTATCCATCTAAGAAAAGACGGCAATTCAGCAGCCACATATTGTAAAATCACAGCAGGAGCCGACAGCATAGAATAGAAAGCTGGTGGCAGATGTCTATAGCCTGGGAAGGGGGTAATATCCATAGAGCTTCCAGGCTATTAATATCAGCTCACAGCTGTATAGCCTTTACTGGCTATTAAAATGGAAAACCCACCCAAAAAATGACGTAGGGTCCCCCTATAATTAATAACCAGCAAAGGCTATGCAGACAGCTGTGGGCTGATATTAATAGCCCAGGAAGCCGTCATAGATACTGCCCCCCCAGGTTAAAAACATCAGCTCTTAGCTGCACCAGAAAAGGCACATATCTAAAATGTGCCAATTCTGGCACTTAGCCTTGCTCTTCTAACTTGCACTGTAGCAGTGGGAAGTGGGGTGATATTTTGGGGGGTTGATGTCACCTGTATTGCCAGGTGATATCAAACCCAGAGGTTAGTAATGGAGAGGTGTCAATAAGATGCCCCATTACTGACCCCATAGCCATATTGTAGAAAAACACAGACACACAGAAAAAAAGTCCTTTAATTGAAAGAATGACACAGTCTCCTTTAATTTATCTTAATTAAACCATATTTATGACATTGCCCACTCTACTGATGCCAGTCTTTTGCAAAAGAGTTAAAAATAAAGCAACAATATTCCTCACCTTTCCACAGAGAAGATGGTAATCCATTTGTCCTGCTACATCTCTATGGCAGGCTGCATGGTTGCATGATGCGAAAGTACAGCCTGTTATCCAGCAGAGACACTGAGCAACATCTGCTACCACTGCCCAGTGTCTCCCTGTGAACTCCTATTACCTGTCTGACATCACCTCTAGGGTGAGAAAGTACTCATGGATCGCTGTGCCCTTAGAAAGGTCTTGGTGGCTCACAATCAATGAACTCACTTCACCTATCTGACGTCAGCATCAGCGCCGATAGTAATTTTCCCACGGCGCTCACACTAACGTCAAATCGGTACCGGGGATGTCAGTGTCCGTGCATCAAAAATGGGGAGACATTATGCCATTTTTAAAAATTATTTATTTAAATAATTAAAAAATAATGCATGGGGACTCCTCTATTCTTGATAACCAGACTTACTGAAGCTGACAGCTGAGGGTCGCAGCCCCGGGCTGTGAGTTTTGCCTTTCTGGTTATCAAAAATACAGGGGAATCAACCCCAATTTTTTTAAACGATATGTTTACAGCACAGGAGCCGGCTGATGAATACTACCATCTGCCGCTCCTGCGCTCATTCTTATCAGCGGCAGCAGGTGTCGGCTGATGGGAGCTGACACCAGTGACCAGAGGTGTACTTTATACTTCCAATACATCAGGACCACCATCATTACAGAAATACATCCCCAGAACCACCATCAGTACAAAAATACATCACCAGAACCACAATAACTACATAAATGCATCACCATAACTACCATTAGTACAGAAGCATATAATCAGAATTACCATCAATACAAAAATACATCACAAGAATCACCATCAATACATGAATACTGCATTGAAACCGCTATCAGTAGTAAGATACCACCATTAGCATAGAAATAGATCACCAGAGCCACCATTTGTACATAAATACATCAGCAGAACCATCACCAGTACAGGATAACATAACCAGAACCACAATCATTACAGAAATACATTATCAGAACCACGATCAGTATAGGAATGCAGCAACATAAGCACCATAGTACATGAATACATTATTAAACTTAGTAAATGAATCAATTACAGTGTCAGTTCATCCTGTATATGATTGTAACTCATAAACCTAAAATTCCCAGCATGTCCAATGGTAAGGGTATACTGGGAATTGTTACCAGCCATTATCAGGCTGTGAACCTTACAGGAACCACTAGGCCCCCTTCTCAAACTGTCCCCTCACTGTGTTCTCCTTCTACTATCCAGTCTGTACTGTACCACCTCTTCATATTCCACCCTTCTGCACACTGGCCCCTCCATGCTGTGCTCCCACACTGTCTCCCAATGGCTCCCCCTCTTTACACTGCCCTCCACACTACACAGTTTGTATTCTGTGTCCTCTCACAAATTTCTCTCACATAATGTCTTTTCATGCTCCACCTACTAACACCTCACACATTTCTTCTCTCTACTGTAGTCTCACACATTACCCCAACCTTTCCCATACTGTTTTTTCATACATTTCTCCACACTGTAAGGAGTCTAATGGCCGCGTAGTCGATGGGAGGTATGTGTCACAGAGATGGCTGCGCTCTGTGATGTAACCCAGAGTATCTTCTTTAGTGCACGTAAGCACTAAGAGGTTCGTTTATTGCACCTGAGACCGAGTTGCAGGTAGCTATGAGAGATGGGTGGGTCTGGCTACCCACATACCTCACCTCTGAGTGTGGTTACAGCCTATATAATGGAGAAAGTTGTTTGGCACATGGTCTGTGTGTTGGGAGGGAGAAGGTCTCCTATGTGTTTGGCTCCAGCCAAGCCTGAGAACTGGACACTAACCCAGCCTCTGTGCCCACAGGCCAGATGGAGCAGAGCTCTGTTTTGGACATTGTGACTTTGTTTTGCCTGACCTAAAGGCTGTTTTTTATTTCTTCTGGGGTTTATAAAGCAATAAACCCCCATGAACTTTTAAAGGAACGAGCCTCCTGTTTTCCTCCCATTGCATCCAAGTGAGTAAAACCCCTACAACACCCTCTCCATATTATCCCCTCACACATTTTCCTTTTCCTTCCACATACTGTCTCCTCACATTTCTACCTTTTTTCCTCCCCCTACTGTCTCTTCACACTTCCCCCTGCTCCCCTTACTGTCTCATCACACATCCTCCTCATATTTTCCAACACCTCATTTCACAAATTGTCTCTCCACACATTTCCCATCCTCCTACACCTGCTCACCACATTGTCTCCTCACATATTGGTCCACTCACCTCACACACTGTCCTCTCCTCACACATTTACCCCCGCTCTCATACTGTAATCAATCTCCCCTCACATTTACCAATTCTTGCACATACTGTCATCTCCTGATACACATAGCCACTCCCCCATACTGCTATCTCCTCACACATTTACCCACTCCCCCATATTGTCATCTCCTCTTACCCCTCCCAGTAGAATTCCTGTGTCTTTATCTCAATTTCAGAGTATTAGTAATTTTTTCTACACAATATATACTGTTGATTGGCAAGCCTCAAAATTCTTGCTATTTTTTATTACATCACAGGACAGCATCCCAAAAGTTCTGTGACTAATTTATGTAGTTTCTTAGCAAATTTGAGTCAATTTTTCTGGCTTTTGAGTCAGTAGAGATGTACTATGAGATTGGGCATGGAGATGCATTACATTTACTATGCACCTTACAATGCAAAACTAATACCTCAAAGCCTGCCACCATTAAATCGTGCTAGAGGTCTTTTGCAGGTACTCAAGGGTATTAATCCACTTACCTTCTAAGTAATCTAGTGGCAGCCATTAACAGCTTACTTTTACTCCAAGCTATGTAGCCATTATTTCTTTAACGTTGAAGTTGCAAAATATGCTTTCAAATGTGCTTCTAGGAACATTTAATGCTTTTGCTATCCTTTTGTATCCTTTTACTTCTTTGTGTAAGTAAGGAAATGATCTTTTCTCATACCTTTTAATGCCTTCAATACTCAGCTCTTTCTTCTTTTTGCGTTTTCGTTTTTCGCTCCCTCTTTCCCAGAGCCATAACTTTTTTATTTTTCCATCGATATGGCCATGTTATGTTTTGCGGAACGAGTTGTAATTTTGAACAACACCATTAGCTTTACCATGTCTTGTACTAGAAAACGGGAAAAAAATTACAAGTGTGGTGAAATTGCAAAAAAAGTGCAATCCCACACTTGTTTTTTGCTTGGCTTTTTTTGCTAGGTTCACTAAATGCTAAAACTGACCAGCTGTTATGATTCTCCACGTCATTATGAGTTTGCAGACACCAAACATGTCTAGGTTATTTTTTATCTAAGTGTTGAAAAAAAATTCCAAACTTTGCTAAAAAAAAAAAAAAAAAATGGCGCAATTTTCCGATACCCGTAGCGTTTCCATTTTTCGGGATCTCAGGTTTGGTGAGGGTTTATTTTTTGCTTGCCAAGCTGACACTTTTAATTATACCACTTTTGTCCAGATACGTTCTTTTGATTGCCCGTTATTGCATTTTAATGCAATGTCACAACGACCAAAAAAAGTTATTCTGGCGTTTTTTATTTTTTTCTCGCTATGCAGTTTAGCAATCAGGTTAATCCTTTTTTTTATTGATAGATTGGGCGATTTTGAATGCGGTGATACCAAATATGTGTATGTTTGATTTTTTTTATTGTTTTATTTTGAATGGGGCGTAAGGGGGGGGTGATTTAAACTTGTATATATTTTTTTATTTTTGTCATATTTTTTTAAAAATTTTTTTTAATTTTGTCATGCTTCAATAGCCTCCATGGGAGGATAGAAGCTGGCATAGCCTAATCGGCTCTGTTACATAGAAGCTATGCTCAGATCGCTCCTATGTAGCTGAATTCCTGAATTGTTATGAGCGCCGACCACAGGATGGCGCTCACAGCAATCTGGCACCAAAAACCATGGAGGTCTCAAGGAGACCTCTGGTTGTCATGCCGACACATCGCTGACCCCCGATCACATGACTTGGGTCAGCGATGCGCACATTTCCGTCCCGATGGCCGGAAGCAATAGTTAAATGCCGCTGTCAGCATTTGACAGCGGCATTCAACTAGTTAAGAGCAGCAGGTGGATCACGATTTCACCTGCCGCTATTGCGCGCACATGTCAGAAACAACTGAGATGTCCCAGCTTTGATGTGGGCTCAGCGCCGGAGCCAACATCAAAGGAGGAGACATGACATGCGCAGTACTAGTACGGCGCATGTCGTGAAGTGGTTAAATCACATAGCCCAAGAATATTAGTGTACTGGAGGCAATTGCCCATGAGGAATGGACTAAGATTCTTAAGGAACGCTGCTAAAAGCTAGTGTATGGCTGTGCAGGACGTTTTCAGCAGGTCCTAACAGCCAAAGGATATTCTACTAGGCAGTAAATACACTTGTCATGAAGGAGTTGAAAAATTCTGAAACTGTAGTAGTAATAAAAATTAATATTTTGTATTGGTTTTAGAGAACCCACTTGTTATATTAGGTGTGGTAAATTCCTTAAATTCTTCTTGTTTAATTAGCTTATTGCAAATAGCATAACTTTTGTAAATGTTTAAAATAAATGTAATTTACTGTGGGGCTGAACAATTTTGATTGCAACTGTATTTGTCCTTAATGATAACACATTCTGTGTGTTCAATGTAAGAAGCGAATGTGCACGTTTCGTATAAATAGAATTTGGGCCCTCAAATTATTATCTTTACTGGGTCTATAGTACTCCAGTGAAACACTGCAAGTAGCATATATTGGAGGAATTCTATGACTTGAATAAATATTATCATGCAAGTATTTTTAATCCAAGTTTATGTTGTATCTGAATAAGTTATATTTACTGTACCATATTGGAATCCAATTTACTAATACAGAGGCATTCCTCAAATCCTCAAACCTATTGCAGGATAATTAATATATAGACTCATAATAATGACCTTTTAAAGGCTAAGATACAAAGTTGTCCTTAAAAATATTTTGATTGTTAGATCAGAATTGATAAAGACTATCATTAGAAATACAGGAAATGGAAACATAGAATGGATAGTATTGTTTAAATCAGCGGTGAATCAATGTCTGCTCATTGTAAAACAGGTGTGGCCCAAAATGAAGCAGAATTATGTAATGTATTGTTATGATTCTTAGTTACTAAAAAAACTACAAAATGAAAATTGGAAGAAGTATTATAGGAAAGCAAAAATGTAAATATTTTGCTTTTATTATTTATCCCCTTATCGAAATCATTGACAGATACCTTTATATAAGAACGTCTATAAAAGAGATTCTATGTTTTAAGCCTTATTTAGATGTCCGGGTACGGACCATGATACACCCACTGGCAGCTGGTCTCCTTACTTGAACTTGACAGTCTTATATATTCTTATCAGTCTGTCAAGTTAGGGTCAGAAGACTTCCAGTTAGACTTGTACACAGAGGTCTGAATGAGACTTACATTGGAGCACATCTTTTTGATGCCTCTCCCGCCCACAAACTTTTTTTTTATGACATTTTTTCAGAGTAGTTAGACCCACACAAAAATGACTAATTACTGTCATATGGAGCTGATAAAACAGTTTCACAAACATAGAAATCACAGTTTTCATATTTTGCAATCTACCCAATTGTGTTAACAAAACTTCTCCTTTTATGTAATAGCTATTGTTCCACATATACAGTTCAATAAGTACATTTTACAGCAATTAAAGGTCTAAAATGCAAATAAACAATGATTGCAGCGTCTTAATGTAAACATAGAAAAACAGCTCCATTTCTTTCAATCTGATAAATACAGTGTGTCCATAAAGTCATGGTGCACTTTTGACCAGTCGCTGGAAAGCAACAAAAAAACGATAGAAATGTGAAATCTGCTTCAAATAAAATAAAACTCTCCTAGTTTCATACCTATTCAATGCAGTTCAATGTGGGCTCCATTTGTTGCCCTACACACATGCAAACGATAGTGAAGTTCTTGCCACACACGGGTAAGGACGTCTGGTGTAACAGAGTGAATAACGTCTGTGATTCTCTGTTTTAAGTGATTAATGTTGTTGATACGTTCAATGTACACATGTTGCTTCGCATAACCTCAAAAGTAAAAGTCTAAGGTCGCCAGATCCGGGGATCGTGGTGGCGATGGCATGACATAACCCCTGCCTATCCACTGCCAGGGAATGTTCTATCCAGAAACTCACGAACAATGGTGGCGTAGTGTGGAGGAGTACCATCCTGTTGAAAGATGACACCTTCTGGAAATTGTGGCACTGCATACAATTTCAACATGTCAAGAAACGTGTTTGCCGTTACAGACCGCGCAGCAAAAAAAATTGGCCTATCACCTTATCATGCATCAGGCCACACCGCACGTTCACTTTAGGCATGTTATGTTCGTCATCAACATAGGCATGAGGATGTTCAGCAGCCCGTATTCGGATGTTATGGCGATGAACATGTCCACAGATATGGAAGGTCGCCCCATCACTAAACATAATCTTCTGCAAAAATCTTGCATTATTGTCGATCTCATGAAGCATATCTGTAGCAAACCTGCATCATTTGAGTCTACTCGCTAGTTTGATACCGTGCAACAGCCAAAATTTGTACCCTGTAAAACAGAGACGTTTCTTTAACACCTTATTAACTGTAGTCTTGCTTAGGTGTAATTGTTGAGCACACGTAAGCACAGATTTTTTAGGGCTCCTTAGGTAGCTATCCCGTATAGCCTCTACAGACTCATCACTGACTGATGGCCTACCAGAACGTGGTTTATTCACCAAACTGCTGGTTTCCTTCAACTACTTATCCCACCGAGTAATGTTATTCCTATGTGGTGGCACTTAGCGTAGCGTTATCAAGCGTAGCACTTTGGTCTCGGATTTGAATTTAGCAAGCC
Organism: Ranitomeya variabilis; assembly: GCF_051348905.1. Lineage (NCBI taxonomy): Eukaryota > Metazoa > Chordata > Amphibia > Anura > Dendrobatidae > Ranitomeya > Ranitomeya variabilis. The sequence goes on from NC_135232.1 coordinate 383,020,454, forward strand.
ACAGAACACACTGAACTTTCCTCTGTACTGTCCACATCTCGACTGGCATGGAAAACCACATAGCTGGCATAAGCTTGTGGTTGCATGATGTCACAATCCTGACAGCAGGTACGGACTGGGGCTGAAATTCAGTCCTGGCATTTGAAATCACACAGGCCCATGTTGTCCCCATCCCCAAGCACTAGATGGGATATATTACTAATATTACCCTCGATAGAAGAAAGCATGATTTACTACAAGACCAATATTTTCTAATTCCTGGTGGCCTGCTGGGGTAAGTGACTGAATAAAGCGACTTTGTGTTCCATCACAACTTCTAACAGTATGGGTGTCTTGAGAATGCCAATTCTGTTAACAACGTTGCAGACAAGGTGACCCATGACCAGACAAGCCCTTCTGGCATTTGCCAGAATTGCCAGATGGCCAGTCCAGCCCTGCCTGGAAGTATTAATCAGAGTTCAGTTTATCAGGGGTTAATCTGACTGGGGGCTCAGCAACAGCTTAAATGAGTTTGTGTTGTTTGATTGGTTCTTGTTATATCTCCTCATGAACAGGTCGGATATGATTGGGCCAGAGAAAGGGAGCAAAAATGTAAACTATAAATAGATCCTGTGACTGGTCAAAAGTGCACCATGACTTTACAGACACACTGTACTTGTTCATCCTTCTGTTCAAATGAGAGATTTTCCTTAGGGAAAGAGGAGGAGACAGTGCACCACTATCTGAGAACAGTAACGGTAAATAGATAAAAAGTCAAAATCAATTATACAAATGATAAAAGACAGGTGTGGTTGTACCATTTAGAGCACAACTCCATATAATGCATGGAGGAGAAACAACATAAAGGTGCACAAGCCTGGTGAGCTACAGACATTCCTTCTAAGAATATGTTAACTTGAATCTGTGGTTTGATACCCAATTTAAATACTATTTATAGGTATTACTACTTTTACACCTGAAAATTATTTAAAAAAAACATTTTTTTTTGTTTGTCATATTTTGAGAAATCTAACTTTTTCATGTTTTTGTATGGAGCTGTATGTTCGAGGGCTTGTTTATTAACTAAAAAGCAGTAGTTTTTATTGGTACCATTTTAAGATTCATATGACTCATTGTTTACCTATGGAGAGTTCCGTCATAAAAAAATCATAGGAACCAAAAGCATCATCGCTCATATATAGCAAATAATGGAGAGTAGGGGACTCGCCAAAAATCAAAAGATATTTATCACAAACAGCATCACATCGCATTTCGGTTGTGTCCAGTCTTTATCACAGTCTTGCACCTTAATGAATCTGACTCCAACACACTCCCAAGACTGGCAAGACAATCACCAATATTGATGAATAGGGGTCCAAGCCTATGTTGAATCCAAGCATTAAATGCCCAAAACACTGGCAGAGCACACCAATTATTTATTTTTCATGCCACCCATATTGAATCAGCAGTGGGTACTCCCTTGAATAACTTTTCCTGCTTGTGCTTGTGGAACTCCCGCTGTTATGACATCCATGTTCACTCATCTACAGAAAGAAACATTTTAATTTGTTGAGAACTAGTTTAGAAAAACATGGTCACATTACTCCAAATACAGCGCCACACCTGTGTTTAGGTTATTTGTGTTACTGAAAGTCAGCGCTATTGTAGTGAGTGGGCTAATATTTTCTGACAAGAACACATTTGTTTAAATCCTGTAAAATCCCCGAATACAACAGAGTTTTTGCTTTCAAAGGGGTCGTATCAAAAAAACATAATTTCCAACATTGAAGTTAATGAGGTTGAGCTGTAGTACTACTTTTAGTCCATGGATGAGAGTGGCAGACATTTTTTTTTACTAATCTTATACAATCCTTTTGATGATTACAAATAGCTGTAAATTAAATTAAATATTTCTAATCTTGCAATAATTTACCGATAGAAACCCTGCAATTTTCTACTTGCTAAAAGATTTTAAGAACTAGTTTCAAAAATGAAGTTCTAATCTTGAATAATGACATTTATTTGGGGTTGTGGGATTATGGGTGGAACTAGGAAACAATAAAGGAAACACTTGAAGCAACTCCTTATTTCAGCCTTATTTCTGTAATTGTTCAGGAAGTATTTTCACATTGTTTTTAGGATTCTCAAAATTTTTTGGTGCATATTAACCCCTTGGTGTCACAGCAAATTTTACATTTCTTTTTGATCACCATATTCTGTTACACATAACGTTTGTATTTTTAGAAGAAATCATTTTTTGAGTTAGTTTACCAGCAGCATTTTTAGGAACCTACAAAAAAAAACTAAGAATAAACTGTTTTTTAGCTTTGTTTTTTTGTGTACAGTGTAATTGACAACTTTATTCTGTGGTTTAATACACAATTTAAATACTATTTTTCCACGAAAAAATTATGTAAAAAACACTTTTATATTTCGTTGTCATATTTTGAGAAATCTAACTTTTCCTTGTTTTTGTATGGAGCTTTTTGGAGCTATGCAGCTGTATGAGGACTTGTTTGTTTTGTAGTGAGCAGTAGTTTTTATTGGCACCATTTTGAGATACATATGACTTTTTCATCATTTACGTATTTCATTTCATTTTTTGTGAGGCAAAATAAACAAAACCAGCAATTCTGGTTTCATTTTAATTATTTTTTTTTTTTACTTCATTCACCATATTTGATAAATAATAATATAGTTTTATTGTTTTGTTAATTATAAATGCAGCAATAACAAATTATTATTATTATTATCAAAACTTGGATTTGGGTTGTTTATAATTCATATTTATTTTACACTTAAAACATTTTTTTTTAAACTTACTAATCCCTAATAACCTTTAAGCAACTAACAGGTCACCTATTACACCCTTCTTCCAGCAGGATCTTTTAGGTTGAGTGATATGACAAATATGGAGGCTAGTGTTAAAGGGGTTGTCCACTACTAAGACAGCTCCTTCTTGAACTAAATGTTTGGCCATGATATAATAATAAAACCTATATTCACCTCCCGTGCTGGTGCCATTACCATGGTGTCAGCATTCACTTTCCCCAGGGCTGTGACACTTGATGCTGGTGCCCAATTAGCGCTGGCATCCGTGTCACTGCCTTTGGACAAACTGAACAAGAAGATGAAGCCAGGAATCAAAAGCAGATCATTCCAGACTTCCTCTTCATGTTCAGTTTGTCCAAAGGTGGGGGCAGGGAGCCAGCGCTGATTGGGCTCTGGGCATCATTTGTCATACCACCACATCACAGCCCCGGGACCGTGAGTGCTGACAGTGCTGGAATGGAGCCGGCACAGGAGGTGAGTATAGGCTTTATTATTTTATCGGGGCTGAACATTTAGCTTAAGAAAGGGTTGTCCTAATAGTAGACAACCCCTTTAAGCCTCTTTGTTGCAATAAAAAACATTGGTAATCAAAGATCGCATTGCAGGGGATCTGATTGGCTGGAAGATGCAGCGATTTCTCTCTGTTGAACATCTTACATGGCGCTATCACTACTGAGGTGTTACAGTGCTAGAATGTAAGCTACCGTATATATTCGAGTATAAGCCGAGATTTTTCAGCCCATTTTTTTAGGCTGAAAGTGCCCCTTTCGGCTTATACTTGAGTCATTGTCCCAGGGGGGTCTGCGGGGGAGGCTGTGACATACTCACCTGCTCCTGGTAAGGTCCCTGCATCTCCGATGGTCTCAGGGCATGGCAGCTCTTCCAGCTTTGAGTGGTCACATGGTACCGCTCATTACAGTAATGAATATGGACGCGACTCCACTCCCATAGGGGTGGAGCCGCATATTCATTTCTGTAATGAGCGGTACCGGCGACCACTTAACGCTGGAAGAGCTGCCACGCACGGAGAGTCCATCAGAGAAGCTGCCAGGGACCATGCCGGGAGCAGGTGAGTATAATGGGGAGGGAAAGCACAGAGATACTCACCTCTCCTTGTTCCACCAATGGGCGCTGTCTTCCGCATCATCTGCCTGTGACGCTCAGGTCAGAGGGCGCGATGACGTGGTTAGTGTGCGTCCTCTGCCTGAGCTTCAGTGCGGAGGATGGGGAAAACACAGAGGCGCTCGGTGGTGGAACAGGGAAAGGTGACTATAGCAAGTGCCTGGGGCCTGAGCGACGAGAGGTGAGTATGTCATTTCTTTTTTTAATCGCAGCAACAGCATATGGGGCATAATAGTCTATGGAGCATCTTATGGGGCCATAATCAGCATTTGTGGAGCATTATACGGGGCAAATATCTCTATGGAGCATCTTATGGGGCCATAATCAACATTTGTGCAGCATTATATGGGGCAAATGTCTGTATGGAGCATATTATGGGGCCATAATCAGCATTTGTGCAGCATTATATAGGGCAAATGTGTCTATGGAGCATCTTATGAGGCCACAATCAACATTTCTGCAGCATTGTATGGGGCAAATGTCTCTATGGAGCATCTTATGGGGCCATAATCAGCATTTGTGCAGCATTATATGGGGCAAATGTCTGTATGGAGCATCTTATGAGGTCATAATCAACATTTGTGCAGCATTATATGGGGCATATTTTAATATGGAGCATTTTATGGGGCCCATCATAAACTTTATGGAGCATTATATGGGGCATATTTTGTATGGAGCATCTTATGGGGCCTATCATGAACTGTATGGAGCATTACATGGGGCTCCTGATTCAATATGGATATTCAAAACACTTAACCTACTGATGACTCAATTAATTTTACTTTTATTGGTATCTATTTTTATTTTTGACATTTACCAGTAGCTGCTGCATTTCCCACCCAAGGCTTATACTCGTGTCATTAAGTTTTCCCAGTTTTTTTGTGGCAAAATTAGGGGTCTCGGCTATTGTTGAGCGATACCTTCCGATACTTAAAAGTATCGGTATCGGATAGTGTCGGTCGATACCTGAAAAATATCGGATATCGCCGATACCGATACCCAATACCAATACAAGTCAATGGGACTCAAGTATCGGAAGGTATCCTGGATGGTTCCCAGGGTCTGAAGGAGAGGAAACTCTCCTTCAGGCCCTGGGATCCATATTCATGTACAAAATAAAGAATTAAAATAAAAAATATGGATATACTCACCCGTCCGGGGGCCCCTGGACCTTACTGATTGTAACCGGCAGACTCCGTTCCTAAGAATGAGCAGTTTAAGACCTTTGATGACGTCGCGGCTTGTGATTGGTCGCGTGCCGCTCATGTGAATCAGAAGCCGTGACTTCATCGAAGGCCCTTCACGCGCTCATTCTTAGGAACGGAGGCTGCCGGTTACAGCGGTAAGGTCCAGGGGCCGCCGGAGAGGTGAGTATATCCATATTTTTTATTTTAATTCTTTATTTTTTACATGAATATGGATCCGATTCCGATTTCCGATATCACAAAAGTATCGGAACTCGGTATCGGAATTCCGATACCGCAAGTATCGGCCGATACCCAATACTTGCGGTATCGGAATGCTCAACACTAGTCTCGGCTTATACTCGGTCGGCTTATACTCGAGTATATAGGTAGGTCCAGTCCCAACACATGCATTAGGAGCTTTGCTGTGTATGACAATTGGCTCCCGCCGAAGATGGAACAGATACAACTCCTTTGGCTGTGCCATTTATGAGTCTTAAGGCCCCGTCTCACATAGCGAGATCGCTAGCGAGATCGCTGCTGAGTCACAAGTTTTGTGACGCAACAGCGACCTCAGTAGCGATCTCGCTATGTGTGACACGTACCAGCGATCAGGCCCCTGCTGCGAGATCACCGGTCGTGTCGGAATGGCCTGGACCTTTTTTTGGTCGTTGAGGTCCCGCTGACATCGCTGAATCGGTGTGTGTGACACCGATCCAGCGATGTCTTCACTGGTAACCAGGGTAAACATCGGGTTACTAAGCGCAGGGCCGCGCTTAGTAACCCGATGTTTACCCTGGTTACCAAAAAAAACAAACAGTACGTACTCGCCTTTCGGTGTCCGTCAGGTCCCTTGCCATCTGCTTCCTGCTCTTACTGAGCCGCCGTACAGTGAGAGCAGAGTGCAGCGGTGACTTCACCGCTGTGATCTGCTCTCACTTTCCGGCCGGCAGACAGTCAGAGCAGGAAGCAGACGGCAAGGGACCTGACGGACACCGAAAGGCGAGTATGTACTGTTTGTTTTTTTTGGTAACCAGGGTAAACATCGGGTTACTAAGCGCGGCCCTGCGCTTAGTAACCCGATGTTTACCCTGGTTACCCGGGTGCTGCAGGGGGACTTCGGCATCGTTGAAGACAGTTTCAACGATGCCGAAGTCGTTCCCCTGATCGTTGGTCGCTGGAGAGAGCTGTCTGTGTGACAGCTCCCCAGCGACCACACAACGACTTACCAACGATCACGGCCAGGTCGTATCGCTGGTCGTGATCGTTGGTAAATCGCTATGTGAGATGGGGCCTTTAATTGTATGGCAGATTGTGGTAAACTATAGTGGCTTGCAAAAAGTATTCACCCCCTTGGCCTTTTACCTATTTTGGTAAATTAAAACTTGTGTTTAAATATTTTTATTATCAGGTTTATGTGTGATGCATCAGCATTAATAGCCTAAGTTGGTGAAGGGAAGTGAGAAAAATATAGACATAAATTAAATTTATGGGATTTAATAATTAAAAATTGGCATGTGCATATGTATTCACCCTTTTTGTTATGCATTTGCTAAAAATTTCTGGTGCAAGCAATTCACTTCATAAGTCACATGTTAAGTGAAAGGAAGTCCACCTGTGTGCAATCTAAGTGTCACATGGCCTGTCAGTACATACACACCTTTTCTGACTGACCACAGATGCTGCAACACCATCAAGCAAGAAGCACCACTAACTAAACAACACAATGAAGACCAAGGATATCTCCAAACAAGTCAGGGACAATGTTATTGAGAAGTGCAAGTCAGTCAGGGTTGGGTTATAAAAAAAATCCCAATCTCTGAGGATCACTCAGCAAATCCATTATAATCAAATGGAAAGAACATGATATAACAAACTTGCCATGAGAGAGCCACCATCAAAACTCTCAGTGCGGGCAAGGAGGGCATTATTCAGAAAGGCAGCACAGACACCAAAGGTAGCCCTGAAGGAGCTGCAGAGTTCCCAAGCAAAGACTGGATTATCTGTCCATATGATCACAACAAGTCATAGACTCTACTTATAGAAGTGGCCTTTATGGAAGAGTGAGCAAAAAAACTCTTTATTTACACACAAAAGTTGTAAGACTCATTTTGTGTTTGCCAAACACATGTGGTAGACTCCCCATTTATATGGAGCAAGGTGCTGTGGTCTGATAAGAAACATGGTGGTGGCAGCATCATGTTGTGGGAATGTTTTTCGGCAGCAGGGACAGGGAAAATGATCAGAGTCGAGGGGTAGATGGGTAGTGTTAAATACAGGAATATTCTGGAGCAAAACCTGTTTTATTCTGTCGGTGATTTTGGACTGGGACTGAGGTTCACCTTCCAACAAGATAATAACCCAAAGCATATTGATAAAGCAACACTCGAGTGGATTGAATGGAAGTAAATGTTTTGGAGTGGCCTACTCAATGCCGAGACCTTAATTCAATTGAGAATCTGTGGTCATACTTGAAGATTGCTGTTAACCAGAGGAAACCATCTAACTTGAAGGAGCCAGAGCAGTTTTTGAGGATTTGGCAAAAATCCAAGTGGCAAGATATGGCAAGCTCATAGAAACTTATCCAAAGCGACTTGCAGCTATAATTACCACAGGCTGTACAAAGTACTAAACTTAGGGGGGTGAGTAGTTATGCACTCTGAAGTTTTCAGTTATTTTTTCCTATTTGTTGTTTGCATCACAAGAAAATGAAGACAATATGTTCAAAGTTGTAGGCATATTCTTTACATGAACTGATGCAAACCTTCAAAAGAAGCAGTGAAATTCCATGTTGTGAAGTCACTAAATCCGAAACCTGCCAAGCGGTTGTGAATACTCTTGCAAGCCACCGAACTTCTAGTCTAGATTTACAGTTATGATGTTGATGTTATATTGGATTTTCTAGGTATTATTTTTTTTATCATAGTTACATAGGTTGAAAAAATGACCTAGCATCCATCAAGTTCAACCTTCCTCCACCATTTATACATTTATCTTGGAATTCATAGTTTTCAACCTGGACGATGCCAAGATGCGACCGTCCAGGCTGAGAACCACTGATGAATGAGCTGCTGTGAGTGAAGCATCAGTGACCAGTGGTGACATCATCGAGGTTACCGCAGATCACTGAGGATGCGTTCCCAGCTGGGTCAATGAACTGCAGTGACGTCGGTGAGATCCCCGCTAGCACAGTGAGAAAAAGTCTCACGGTGCAGAGTCGAGTTCATCGCAGTTTAAATTTACCGCAGTGAAATTCTCCCAGTGAACTGCGGTTCATGGATTATGGCATGGGAAAGAACGATGGACAGGTGAGGGATATTGTTTTTTTTATTTTTGTTTTATTATAGAAGATGAGGGATTCAGTGGAATTAGGCTTTAGGTGCATATAACTGTGTTTGTTATTTTTAACCCCTTAATTACAAGGGGTATTTCAGTTTTTCAATTTCTGTTTTTTGGTCCCCTTCTTCCCAGAGCCATAACTATTTTATTTTTCTGTCAATATGGCCATGTGAAGGCTTGTGTTTTGCAGAACAAGTTTTATTTTTCAACTGTACGTTTGGTGTTAAAATAACTCTCCAAATGTGGTGAAATTGCAAAGAAAAGTGCAATTCCAGTTGTTTGATTTATGTTTACTAGATGCTAAAACTGACCTGCCATTATGAATTTACAGGCCCATTACAAGTTCACATACCCCAAACATGTATAGGTTCTATTTTATTTAAGTGGTGAAAAAGAATTCCAAAATTTGTAAAAAAAAAAAAAAAAAAGCGTCATTTTCTGAGACCTGTAGCGTATCTATTTTTTGTGATCTGGGGCTAGGTGAGGGCCTATTTATTGAGCTCCGAGCTGACATTTTTATTGATACCATTTTGGTGTAGATACATTGCTCAAAAAATAAAGGGAACAGTTAAACAACAGAATATAACTCCAATTAAATCAAACTTCTGTGAAATCAAACTGTCCACTTAGGAAGCAACACTGTTTAACAATCAATTTCACATGCTGTTGTGCAAATGGAATAGAAAACAGGTGGAAATTATTGGCAATTATCAAGACACACTCAATAAAGGAGTGGTTCTGCAGGTGGGGACCACAGACCACATCTCAGTACCAATGCTTTCTGGCTGATGTTTTGGTTACTTTTGAATGTTGGTTGTGCTTTCACACTCATGGCAGCATGAGACGGACTCTTCAAGCCACACAAGTGGCTCAGGTAGTGCAGCTCATTTAGGATGGCACATGAATGCGAGCTGTGGCAAGAAGGTTTGCTGTGTCTGTCAGTGTAGTGTCCAGTGTTATGACCTGGTGGTTACGGAGCGGTACTGAGATGACCTGGTGGGTAAAACCAATCATGGACAAGCTCAGAGGAGGTGGCAGCTCCACAGACAGAAATCACTGATATGACCTAGTGATTACGAAGCAGCACTGAAATGACCTGGTGGGTAAAACAAATAATGTACAAGCTCTGAGGAGGTTGTAGCTTTACTGACCGCAATCCCTACTCCTAACACCAACACTAGAAATAGCCGTGGAGCGTTCCTATCTCTGCCTAGACGCCTCTTCACAGCCTAAGAACTAGCTACCCCTGAAGATGGAAACGGAAAACTATCTTGCCTCAGAGAAACCCCCAAAGGAAGATAGCCCCCAACAAATATTGACAGTGAGTGGAGAGGGAAATGACAAACTCAGAAATGAAACTAGATTTTAGCAAAGGAGGCCAATACTATCTAAATAGACAGAGATAGAAAAGGCTACTGTGCGGTCAGTACAAAAAACTAAATGTCCACGCAGAGTTTACAAAAATAACCTCCACACCGACTCACGGTGTGGAGGGGCAAATCTGCGACCCCAGAGCTTCCAACTAGCCGGAATATTTCATAATGACAAGCTGGACAAAAGAGACATAACTTAAACTGAACAGAAGGTCATAAGCAGGGAAACACCCAAAAACTAGTAGAACTTATCTTAAGCTGAAATGGACTGGCCAACAAAGAACTTCCAGGAAAGAACTGAATCCACAGGAAAAACATTGACAGCTGGCATCAACTACAGCCAAAAGCCCAGTTAAATAACAAGGCCAGGGAACCGATTAGTGAAAGCAGCTGCTAAGTTCCACTCGAAACTACCAGAGGGAGCCCAAGAGCAGAAGTCCCAAAAATACCATTCGTAACCACAGGATGGCGCCCAAGAACGGAATTCACAACAGTCCAGAGGCTGAAGGCGGTACCAGGAGCCAGGCCAGTACACCAGGAGACATGGAGGGGCCGTAGGAGGGCAACAACCCAGTAGCAGGACCATTACCTCAGCCTTTGTGCAAGGAGGAACAGGAAGAACACTGCCAGAGCCCTGCAAAATGACCTCCAGCAGGCCACAAATCTGCATGTATCTGCACAAATGGTTAGAAACTGACTCCATGAGGATGGTCTGAGTGCCCGACATCCACAGATGGGGGTTGTGCTCACTGCCCAACACCATGCATGATGCATGGCATTTGCCACAGAACACCAGGATTGGCAAATTCACCACTAGCATCATGTGCTCTTCACAAATGAAAGCAGGTTCACACTGAGCACATGTGACAGACATGAGAGTATGCAGACTCCGTGGAGAGCGCTCTGCTGCTTGCAATATCCTTCAGCATGACCGGTTTGGCAGTGTGTTAGTAATGGTGTGGGGTGGCATTCCTTTGGAGGGCCGCAAAGCCCTCCTTGTGCTCGCCAGAGGTAGCCTGACTGCCATTAGGTACCGAGATGAGATCCTCAGATCCCTTGTGAGACCATCTGCTGGTGCAGTTGGCCCTGGGTTCCTCCTAATGCAGGACAATGCCAGACCTCATGTGGCTGGAGTGTGTCAGCAGTTCCTGCAAGATGAAGGCATTGAAGCTATGGACTGTCCCACCCGTTCCCCAGACCTGAATCCGATTGAACACATCTGGGACATCATGTCTCGCACCATCCACCAATGTCACGTTGCACCACAGACTGTCCAGGAGTTGGCATGCCCAGGCATTGTAGGGAGGTCATACAGGCACGTGGAGGTCACACACACTATTGAGCGTCATTTCCTTGTCTTGATCCAACTTAAGTGGAAATGCCTGTAACTTCAATTTCCACTTTGATTTTGAGCATCATTCTAACTCCAGACCTCCGTGGGATATTAGTTGTGATTTACATTGATAATATTTAGGTTTTATTGTTCTCAACACATTCCATTATATAATGAATAAAGATTTACAAGTGGAATATTTTATTCAGTGATATCTAGGATGTGGGATTTTAGTGTTCCCTTTATTTTTTTGAGCAGTGTATAATCTTTTGATCGCCCGATATTGGATGTTATTGCAATGTAACGGTGACCAAAAAACCATAATTCTGGCATTTTTTATTTTTTTCTCGTTATGCCATTTAGCGATCGGTTTAATTCTTTTTTTATATTGATAGATCGGGCAATTTTAAACACGGTGATACTGAATATGGGTATATTTGATTTTTTTTATTGTTTTGTTTTGACTGGGACGTAACGGGGGTGATTTGAATTTTTATATTCTTTTATTTTTTAAATATTTTTAAAAAGATTTTTTTTACTTTTTGCATGCTTCAATAGTCTCCATCAGGGCTGCCACTAGGAATTTCGGGGCCCCATACTGGCAAAATTTTCGGGGCCCCCTTGAGACTCTGCCCAGGCTCCACCCCAGCTCCGCCTCCACCCCTCGAACTGTCCACAGCCCCACCGCTCTCTCTTGGAAAAACTCCACTTCTCACCTATCACACATTAACAGTTCCCATCACCAGATCACACATATAACAGCAGCTTTTGTTTTGGCCAAAAGATTTTTCTAATCTGCCACCACGACACGGCAGACTCTTTTGGCCGGGCCCTACGCTACTGTAACCTATTAAAAATTTGTTAAAATATGCAATACAATTTAGGTATATTTTTATTTATTTATCAATTTTTAAAATGACCAATAGTATCACATACATGGGACAAATACCACCATACCATAACTAGACACCATATTACCACCACAGTGACCGAATAATACCACATACAAGGAACAAATATCACCGCATCATGTCAAAATCACATATTACTACCACATGGTGGTCAATAATACCACATACAGGGAACAAATGCCACCACACCATGACCAGACCACATATTACCACCACAGTGACCGAATAATAGCACATACAAGGGACAAATACCACCGCACCATGACCAGACCACATATTACCACCACATAGTGACTGAATACTGCAATACTGATCATTAATAAAAAAAAACACAATACTAATATCACCATATGTGCCATTATACACAGGAGATCTGTACTTAGTACGCAGTGTCCGTGTACAGGTAACACACAGACTCACCAGTGACGTCTCTAGATGAAGTCCCTCAGCCTCGCTTTCCATCTTCATCCAGCACAGACCACCATCATGTCTTCCAGCCAGGACTTGTCTCTGCAGGAAATAACACAGTTATCTAGAGCTCCTCTTGCAGAACACATTGCTTAATTTTTTCCACAACTTCTACACTACACCAGATGAAGAAAAAAAGGCGACATAGTATCACTCTACAAAGTAACAGGACCGCCCCCCCATTTAAAACAGTATCCTCAAAAAATAAAATAAATACATCACTGCAGTAATAATATCCCTTAATTAGCCCCTATGGTAATAATATCCCCCATCCTGGCCCGTGCACCTCATTCCTGGCTCCAGCCATATGTTCTCACATTCTGCTTCCATATGATCTCCCCATCTGTCCCATGATCCTGACCCATCTGTCCCATGATCCTGCTGCCCCATCTGTCTCCATCGTATCCATCCTGCCCCATCTGTCTCCATCCTGCCCCATCTGTCTCCATCCTGCCCCATATTCCTGCCCCATTTGTCTCCATCCTGCCCCATCTGTCTCTATCCTGCCCCATATTCCTGCCCCATCTGTCTCCATCCTGCCCTATATTCCTGCCCCATTTGTCTCCATCCTGCCCTGTATCTCCATCCTGCCCATGTCTCCATCCTGCCCAATGTCTCCATCCTGCCCCATATCCCTGCCCCATCTGTCTCCATCCTGCCCCATCTGTCTCCATCCTGCCCCATATTCCTGCCCCATCTGTCTCCATCCTGACCCATCTGTCTCCATCCTGCCCCATATTCCTGCCCCATCTGTCTCCATCCTGCCCTATATTCCTGCCCCATGTCTCCATCCTGCCCCATCTGTCTCCATCCTGCCCTATATTCCTGCCCCATTTGTCTCCATTGTGCCCTGTATCTCCATCCTGCCCCATGTCTCCATCCTGCCCAATGTCTCCATCCTGCCCCATATCCCTGCCCCGTCTGTCTCCATCCTGCCCCATATTCCTGCCCCATCTGTCTCCATCCTGACCCATCTGTCTCCGTCCTGACCCATATTCCTGCCCCATCTGTCTCCATCCTGCCCTATATTCCTGCCCCATGTCTCCATCCTGCCCCATCTGTCTCCATTCTGCCCTATATTCCTGCCCCATTTGTCTCCATCCTGCCCCCGTGTCACACATTCTACCCCCTGTGTCACACATTCTACCCCCTGTGTCACACATTCTGCCCCGTGTTTGCATTCCTGCCCCGTGTCTCACATTCCTGCCCCATGTGTTATCATTCCTGCCCCGTGTATCACATTCCTGCCCCGTGTTTTCATTCCTGCTCCGTGTCTCACATTCCTGCCCCGTGTCTCACATTCCTGCTCCCTGTGTTTTCATTCCTGCCCCGTCTCACATTCCTGCCCCTGTGTCTCCATCAAGTCCCTGTGTCTCCCATCCTGCCCTCTTGTCTTTATCATGCCCCGGGCTTGCCGCATTCAGTTAAAAAAAACCAAAAAACCTTTCTCCTTACCTGGCCGGGCTCCAGCGCTGACATCCATCGCAGGCATTTCAGCGCGGAGTCGCCGGCGAATGACGTCCTTGCGCGCTGACATCACTGCCAGCCTCCGATTGGCTGGCGGCTTTAACTGTTGCCTTGCGGACCCGGACGGGCCCGCAAGCAACAGAGGACACTGAACCTGCGTCTCAGATGCAGGTTCAGTGTACTGTCGGAAGCCTGCCACTGGGGCCCGGGCCCGATGGGCACATGAGACAGGGCCCGATGCGGGCCCCCTCTGCCCACCGGGCCCCATACGCCAGTCACGGTCGTAATGCCCTGATGGCGGCCCTGGTCTCCATGGGAGACAAGAAGCTGCAGTATTTTGATCGCCTCTGCTGCATACAGGCAATGAACAGAAGAATTGGTCACTTGAAATGAGCGCCGACCACGGGGTGGCGCTCATAGCAATCTTGCAATGACATCCATAGAGGTCTGCATCAGACCTCTGGTTGTCAAGAAGTCCCATCGGTGACCCGTGATCATGTGACAGAGTCACGAATGGACGGGATTAGCGACGCTTTCAGGTAAGCGTGGATTAAATGCCGCTGTCAGAGATTGACAGTGGCATTTAACTTAGCCTCAGGTGGATCACGATTTCACCCGCGACTGTTGCGGGCAAATGTCAGCTGTATAAATCAGCTATCATGTGCCCAGAAAGGTGCGGGCTCAGTGCCGGAGTCTGCACCAAACAGCAGGAGTCCAACGTGGGTGAACTATTACGCCCGACGTCGGAAAGGGGTTAAATAAAAAAAAGTATGTTTTGCTTTATTTCAAATAAAATACTTTATTCTGGCTATGTCTTTTTTTACCATATAACTATAGGATTAGTAATGGATAGGTGTCTTATAGATGCCTCTCCATTACTAATCCATGGGCTTGATGTCACTGGACAACTCAAAGGTGACTTTAACCCCACAAATATGAACTCCACTTGCTACTGCTATATCCATGGCCTCTTACCAGCCTGAGAATACCAGCACCCAGCTGTCTGCTCTATCAAGGTTGGTTGTGAAAAATGGGGGGCACCCAACGCCGTTTTTTTAAATTATTTATTTAAATAATTAAGAAATCAGAGTGGGGAACCCCTCTATATTTGACAGCTGACGACTGAGGGTTGCAGCCCCCAGCTGTGAATCTTGCCTGGCTGGTTATCAAAAATATGAGGGAACCCACACTGCTTTTTTTTTTATTATTTAGTTGCAGTGCTGGCACTGGCTGAATACTCCCATCAGCCACTCCTGCTCTCACCATTAATAGCTGCAGCAGGTGTCGGCTGATGGGATCAGTAGTCCCATCAGCCGACTCCAGTGACTGGAGATAAACTTTATTCTTCCGATCATAGCTGCGGGCTCACGCTGTCATCTGTGATGATTTTACCGCTGATCAGAAGCAGTGTTTGCCGCACTGTTATGCACATAACAGCATGACAAACATCCGGTGTTTGAGGAACAAACCTGAACAGTAGTGTTGAGCATTCCGATACTGCAAGTATCGGGTATCGGCCGATACTTGCGGTATCGGAATTCCGATACCGAGATCCGATACTTTTGTGGTATCGGGAATCAGAATCGGAAGTTCCCAGTGTATGGTTCCCAGGGTCTGAAGGAGAGGAAACTCTCCTTCAGGCCCTGGGATCCATATCCATGTAAAAAATAAAGAATTAAAATAAAAAATAGGGATATACTCACCCTCTGACGCGCCCTGGTAGTAACCGGCAGCCTGCTTTGCTTAAAATGAGCGCGTTCAGCACCTTCCATGACGTCACGGCTTCTGATTGGTCGCGTGCCGCTCATGTGACCGCCACGCGACCAATCACAAGCCGTTACGTCATTCTCAGGTCCTAAATCCTTAATTCTAGGAATTTAGGACCTGAGAATGACGTCACGGCTTGTGATTGGTCGCCTGGCGGTCACATGAGCGGCACGCGCCAATCAGAAGCCGTGACGTCATGGAAGGCCCTAAACGCGCACATTTTAAGCAAAGAAGGCTGCCGGTTAACAGCGGTGAGGTGCAGGGGCCTCCGGAGAGGTGAGTATATCAATATTTTTTATTTTAATTATTTATTTTACACATTAATATGGATCCCAGGGCCTGAAGGAGAGTTTCCTCTCCTTCAGACCCTGGGAACCATCAGGATACCTTCCGATACTTGGTGTCCCATTGACTTGTATTGGTATCGGGTATCGGTATCGGCGATATCCGATACTTTTCGGGTATCGGCCGATACTATCCGATACCGATACTTTCAAGTATCGGACGGTATCGCTCAACACTACTGAACAGTAACATTGACTTCGTGGTGAAGTCTATGTTCGGTGTCCATGCCTGAACAGTACATGTTCGGCACAGACGCCGAACTTTGCTTTTTGGGTTTGCCCATTTCTCATCATGTGCCATTGTTTTCACTGGCCACATATATATTTATACGTGTAAATGAGATCTCATCTGAGGCGTCTTTTTTCTAAGCTAAAGAAACTTTTCCAACCTTTCCTCATATGAGAGGCCTTCCATCCATATTCTTCTATTCTCTTTTTTCTTTCTTTCATTATATTAAAGGGCTTTTCACATTACAGAGCGTGATGGCATATCACTAGGATATCACTGTTTTGATGAGAATATAATAAATACATCCCGCTTAAGATTTTTTTCTTTGCAGAGGGAAAACTGGTAAGAGAGTGCAGCTGTAAAGTAGAGCCAAAACCAGAAGCACCTCAATCTCGGAAGTTTTAAGTGTTAAGAATCTAAGGCAATTTGACCCCTCACTGATTGCAAAGTGATGGTATAAGACAGTGATTCTTTTAATGTCCTCTGATAGGACCCACTCTTTAAAGGACATGCAAGTTATAGAACTTAAGAGCTCATTTACATATTTAGAAAAATCTAGATTTATCTGAAATAAGACATTGGATCTCAGATATTATAATCAACTTTCTATGATCTGCATGATCATATAGATAGCATAGGAGGGTTGATCCTACTGAAATATTCCCATCAAGTTTACTTCATGATGTAGTTTTCCAGAAACTCACAATGCAATGATTCACAGCTTTCAGTATTGAACACACCTTATTAAAGACTAAAACACTTAAAACCTTTTGTATATAATATTGCTCATTGCTGTTATTATTATTATATCAAACTGTGGTACTGTTCTCTGTGCTGATTATGTAACACTATCATATTTATATAGGTAAGTTTATGACTGGCATGGGAGGATTTGATTTTGTGGTATTAATGATATCATGAATTATTTATATAAGGAATTACATATCATATAACTGATTATGAAAGATAATGTGAGCTTTATAGAAAAAAAAATATTTTCTAATCCCTTAGCAATATACACTCACCGGCCACTTTATTAGGTACACCTGTCCAACTTCTTGTTAACACTTAATTTCTAATCAGCCAATCACATGGCGGCAACTCAGTGCATTTAGGCATGTAGACATGGTCAAGACAATCTCCTGCAGTTCAAACCGAGCATCAGTATGGGGAAGAAAGGTGATTTGAGCGCCTTTGAACGTGGCATGGTTGTTGGTGCCAGAAGGGCTGGTCTGAGTATTTCAGAAACTGCTGATCTACTGGGATTTTCACGCACAACCATCTCTAGGGTTTACAGAGAATGGTCCGAAAAAGAAAAAAAATCCAGTGAGCAGCAGTTCTGTGGGCGGAAATGCCTTGTTGATGCCAGAGGTCAGAGGAGAATGGGCAGACTGGTTCGAGCTGTGTTGTGATTTTGCTTTTTGCTCCCTCTAGTGGTCATTAGTGATTTTACTCTGGAGCGTCTGTCTTTTCCTATATCCTCACCTGGGCCGTTAGTTCAGGGGCGTTGCTATATAAGCTCCCTGGACCTTCAGTTCAATGCCTGGCATCGTTGAAATCAGAGCTAATCTGTTGTGCTCTTGTCCTCTGATCCTGGTTCCTGTTTTTCAAGCTAAGTCTGCTTCTTTGCTTTTTGCTTTTGTTTTGTTTGGTATTTTTTGTCCAGCTTGTTCCTATCTGTATCCTGACCTTTGCTGGAAGCTCTAGGGGGCTGGTGTTCTCCCCCCGGACCGTTAGACGGTTCGGGGGTTCTTGAATCTCCAGCATGGATTTTTATAGGGTTTTTGTTGACCAGATAAGTTATCTTGCTATATTCTGCTATTAGTAAGCTGGCCTCTCTTTGCTGAACCTGGTTCATTTCTGTGTTTGTCATTTCCTCTTACCTCACCGTTATTATTTGTGGGGGGCTGGTATCTTGCTTTGGGGTCCCTTTCTCTGGAGGCAAGAGAGGTCTTTCTTTTCTTCTCATAGGGGTAGTTAGATTCTCCGGCTGGCGCGAGTCATCTAGCGATCACCGTAGGCATGATCCCCAGCTACTTCTAGTGTTGGCGTTAGGAGTAGCTATTTGGTCAACCCAGTTACCACAGCCCTATGAGCTGGATTTTTGTATCTTGCAGACTTACACGTTCCTCTGAGACCCTGTCCACTGGGGTCATAACAGTATGCCAGGCCAGTATTAAATGTTTAATGCATTGCAGAAGTGGGATTATAAGAAAGAAAATTTTGAGTTTTTTTTTTTCCCTCTCTCATTTTTTTTTTTTTTCTTTTCCCCTTTACCTCAGAGTGGCTTAAGGTTGCTGCAGACATGAATGTCCAGACCTTGATTACAAGTGTGGACCAGCTTGCTGCTCGTGTGCAGGGTATACAAGATTATGTTACCAGAAATCCTAGGTCTGAACCCAAGATTCCGATTCCTGAACTGTTTTCAGGAGACCGATTTAAGTTTAGGAATTTCAGGAATAATTGTAAATTATTTTTGTCCCTGAAACCTTGTTCGTCTGGAGACTCTGCTCAACAAGTAAAAATTGTTATTTCATTCTTACGGGGTGACCCTCAGGATTGGGCTTTTTCGTTGGCGCCAGGAGATCCGGCATTGGCTGATATTGATGCGTTTTTTCTGGCGCTCGGTTTACTTTATGAGGAACCCAATCTTGAGATTCAGGCAGAGAAAGCCTTGCTGGCTATGTCTCAGGGCCAGGACGAGGCAGAGGTGTATTGCCAAAAATTTCGGAAATGGTCCGTGCTGACACATTGGAACGAGTGTGCACTGGCCGCTAATTTTAGAAATGGCCTTTCTGAGGCCATTAAGAATGTTATGGTGGGTTTTCCCATTCCCACAGGTCTGAATGATACCATGTCCCTGGCTATTCAAATTGACCGGCGGTTGCGGGAGCGCAAAACCGCAAATTCCCTCATGTTGTTGTCTGAACAGACACCTGATGTGATGCAGTGTGATAGAAAAACCGCAAATTCCCTCATGGTGTTGTCTGAACGGACACCTGATTTGATGCAATGTGATAGAATCCTGACTAGAAATGAGAGGAAAATTCATAGACGCCGGAATGGCTTGTGCTACTACTGTGGTGATTCTACACATGTTATCTCAGCATGCTCTAAACGTATATCTAAGGTTGTTAGTCCTGTCACCGTTGGTAATTTGCATCCTAAGTTTATTCTGTCTGTAACTTTGATTTGCTCACTGTCATCTTATCCTGTCATGGCGTTTGTAGATTCAGGTGCTGCCCTGAGTCTTATGGATCTCTCATTTGCTAAGCGCTGTGGTTTTATTCTTGAACCATTAGAAAATCCTATCCCTCTTAGGGGTATTGATGCTACGCCATTGGCAGAAAATAAGCCGCAGTATTGGACACAGGTTACCATGTGCATGACTCCTGAACACCGCGAGGTGATACGTTTTCTCGTTCTACATAAAATGCATGATTTGGTTGTTTTGGGGCTGCCATGGTTACAGACCCATAATCCAGTCCTTGACTGGAAGGCTATGTCAGTGTCTAGTTGGGGCTGTCGTGGTATTCATGAGGATTCCCTGCCTGTGTCTATTGCTTCTTCTACGCCTTCGGAAGTTCCGGAGTACTTGTCTGATTATCAGGATGTCTTTAGCGAGTCCAGGTCCAGTGCATTGCCTCCTCATAGGGAATGTGACTGTGCAATAGATTTGATTCCAGGCAGTAAGTTTCCTAAGGGAAGACTGTTTAATCTGTCGATACCTGAACATACCGCTATGCGTTCATATATCAAGGAGTCTCTGGAGAAAGGACACATCCGTCCGTCTTCTTCCCCTCTTGGTGCGGGATTCTTTTTTGTGGCTAAAAAGGACGGATCTTTGAGGCCTTGTATTGACTATCGGCTTTTAAATAAAATCACTGTCAAATTTCAGTATCCTTTGCCGCTGTTGTCTGACTTGTTTGCCCGGATTAAAGGTGCCAAGTGGTTTACCAAGATAGACCTTCGTGGTGCGTACAACCTTGTGCGCATTAAGCAAGGGGATGAATGGAAAACCGCATTCAATACGCCCGAAGGTCATTTTGAGTACTTGGTGATGCCTTTTGGGCTCTCTAATGCCCCTTCAGTTTTTCAGTCCTTTATGCATGACATTTTCCGGAACTATCTGGATAAATTTCTGATCGTTTATCTGGATGATATTCTGGTTTTTTCTGATAATTGGGACTCGCATGTGGAGCAGGTCAGGATGGTCTTTAAAATTTTGCGTGAAAATTCTTTGTTTGTCAAGGGCTCAAAGTGTCTTTTTGGTGTACAGAAGGTTCCCTTTTTGGGGTTCATTTTTTCCCCTTCTGCTGTGGAGATGGACCCAGTCAAGGTCCGAGCTATTCTTGATTGGACTCAGCCCTCGTCAGTTAAGAGTCTTCAGAAGTTCTTGGGTTTCGCTAACTTCTACCGTCGTTTTATCGCTAACTTTTCTAGCATTGTGAAACCCTTGACGGATATGACCAAGAAGGGCTCCGATGTGGTTAATTGGGCTCCTGCTGCCGTGGAGGCTTTCCAGGAGTTGAAACGTCGGTTTACTTCGGCGCCTGTTTTGTGCCAGCCTGATGTCTCGCTTCCCTTTCAAGTTGAGGTGGATGCTTCAGAGATTGGAGCAGGGGCCGTTTTGTCGCAGAGAGGCCCTGGTTGCTCTGTTATGAGACCTTGCACCTTTTTCTCTAGGAAGTTTTCGCCTGCGGAGCGAAATTATGATGTGGGCAATCGGGAGTTGTTGGCCATGAAATGGACATTTGAGGAGTGGCGTCATTGGCTCGAGGGTGCTAAGCATCGTGTGGTGGTCTTGACTGATCACAAAAATCTGATGTATCTCGAGTCTGCTAAACGCCTGAATCCTAGACAGGCCCGCTGGTCATTGTTTTTCTCCCGTTTTGACTTTGTTGTCTCGTATTTACCAGGTTCAAAGAATGTGAAGGCCGATGCTCTTTCCAGGAGCTTTGTGCCTGATGCTCCTGGAGTCGCTGAACCTGTTGGTATTCTTAAGGATGGTATTATCTTGTCAGCTATTTCTCCAGATCTGCGACGTGTGTTGCAGAGATTTCAGGCTGATAGGCCTGATTCTTGTCCACCTGACAGACTGTTTGTGCCTGATAAGTGGACCAGCAGAGTCATTTCCGAGGTTCATTCCTCGGTGTTGGCAGGTCACCCAGGAATTTTTGGCACCAGAGATCTGGTGGCCAGATCCTTTTGGTGGCCTTCCTTGTCTAGGGATGTGCGGTCATTTGTACAGTCCTGTGGGACTTGTGCTCGAGCTAAGCCTTGCTGTTCTCGTGCCAGCGGGTTGCTCTTGCCCTTGCCTGTCCCTAAGAGACCTTGGACACATATCTCCATGGATTTCATTTCTGATCTTCCGGTGTCTCAGGGCATGTCTGTTATCTGGGTGATATGTGATCGCTTCTCCAAGATGGTCCATTTGGTTCCTTTGCCTAAACTGCCTTCCTCTTCCGATCTGGTTCCTGTGTTTTTCCAGAACGTGGTTCGGTTGCACGGCATCCCTGAGAATATTGTGTCAGACAGAGGATCCCAGTTCGTTTCCAGATTCTGGCGATCCTTTTGTAGTAGGATGGGCATTGACTTGTCGTTTTCGTCTGCTTTCCATCCTCAGACTAATGGACAGACGGAGCGAACTAATCAGACTTTGGAGGCTTATTTGAGGTGTTTTGTCTCTGCTGATCAGGACGATTGGGTGACCTTCTTGCAGTTAGCTGAGTTTGCCCTTAATAATCGGGCTAGTTCCGCCACCTTGGTTTCGCCGTTTTTCTGCAACTCTGGTTTCCACCCTCGTTTTTCTTCGGGTCATGTGGAACCTTCTGACTGCCCTGGGGTGGATTCTGTGGTGGATAGGTTGCAGCGGATCTGGAATCTTGTGGTGGACAACTTGAAGTTGTCACAGGAGAGGGCTCAGCGCTTTGCCAACCGCCGCCGCGGTGTGGGTCCCCGACTACGTGTTGGGGATTTGGTGTGGCTTTCTTCCCGCTTTGTTCCTATGAAGGTTTCCTCTCCCAAATTTAAACCTCATTTTATTGGTCCTTACAAGATATTGGAAATTCTTAATCCTGTGTCCTTTCGCCTGGATCTTCCTGTGTCGTTTGCTATCCACAACGTGTTTCATAGGTCCTTGTTGCGGCGGTACGTTGTGCCTGTGGTTCCTTCTGCTGAGCCTCCTGCTCCGGTGTTGGTTGAGGGCGAGTTGGAGTACGTGGTGGAGAAGATCTTGGATTCTCGTCTCTCCAGGCGGAGGCTTCAGTACCTGGTCAAGTGGAAGGGCTATCGTCAGGAAGATAATTCCTGGGTGGTCGCCTCTGATGTTCATGCGGCCGATTTAGTTCGTGCCTTTCACGCCGCTCATCCTGATCGCCCTGGTGGTCGTGGTGAGGGTTCGGTGACCCCTCACTAAGGGGGGGGGTACTGTTGTGATTTTGCTTTTTGCTCCCTCTAGTGGTCATTAGTGATTTTACTCTGGAGCGTCTGTCTTTTCCTATATCCTCACCTGGGCCGTTAGTTCAGGGGCGTTGCTATATAAGCTCCCTGGACCTTCAGTTCAATGCCTGGCATCGTTGAAATCAGAGCTAATCTGTTGTGCTCTTGTCCTCTGATCCTGGTTCCTGTTTTTCAAGCTAAGTCTGCTTCTTTGCTTTTTGCTTTTGTTTTGTTTGGTATTTTTTGTCCAGCTTGTTCCTATCTGTATCCTGACCTTTGCTGGAAGCTCTAGGGGGCTGGTGTTCTCCCCCCGGACCGTTAGACGGTTCGGGGGTTCTTGAATCTCCAGCGTGGATTTTTATAGGGTTTTTGTTGACCAGATAAGTTATCTTGCTTTATTCTGCTATTAGTAAGCTGGCCTCTCTTTGCTGAACCTGGTTCATTTCTGTGTTTGTCATTTCCTCTTACCTCACCGTTATTATTTGTGGGGGGCTGGTATCTTGCTTTGGGGTCCCTTTCTCTGGAGGCAAGAGAGGTCTTTGTTTTCTTCTCCTAGGGGTAGTTAGATTCTCCGGCTGGCGCGAGTCATCTAGCGATCACCGTAGGCATGATCCCCGGCTACTTCTAGTGTTGGCGTTAGGAGTAGCTATTTGGTCAACCCAGTTACCACAGCCCTATGAGCTGGATTTTTGTATCTTGCAGACTTACACGTTCCTCTGAGACCCTGTCCACTGGGGTCATAACAGAGCTGATAGAAAGGCAACAGTGACTCAAATCACCACCCGTTACAACCAAGGTAGGCCTAAGAGCATCTCTTAATGCACAGTGCGTCGAACTTTGAGGCAGATGGGCTACAGCAGCAGAAGACCACACCGGGTACCACTCCTTTCAGCTAAGAACAGGAAACTGAGGCTACAATTTGTACAAGCTCATCGAAATTGGACAGTAGAAGATTGGAAAAACGTTGCTTGGTCTGATGAGTCTCGATTTCTGCTGCGACATTCGGATGGTAGGGTCAGAATTTGGCGTAAACAACATGAAAGCATGGATCCATCCTGCCTTGTATGGAGCATCTTTGGGATGTGCAGCCGACAAATCTGCGGCAACTGTGTGATGCCATCATGTCAATATGGACCAAAATCTCTGAGGAATGCTTCCAGCACCTTGTTGAATCTATGCCACGAAGAATTGAGGCAGTTCGGAAGGCAAAAGGGGGTCCAACCCGTTACTAGCATGGTGTACCTAATAAAGTGGCCGGTGAGTGTATATTTAATGTAATATACATATTTTGAAATACTTGCCAATCACCATCTTCTCTAATTTCCAGTGTTGTTCTAATCTTCTGAACCACATTACTGCAATTCATCTTAGCCAGCACACACAGCATCTGACCTGATGTTGCTTCCAAAATGCAAGCTTATAATACTCATTTGAATACTCTAATAGACTTGCTTTCAAAAAGACTTTTGGTCTACACTTAATGAATTAGTGCCAAATCATAATGTGGTCTTATTTGGCTTGAGATGTAGAACTTTGATGTCTCTTAGTTGAGCTATCTTTATAAAGTAAACAGTTCTGATAACATTTAGAAACTATGCCTGTGTTGGAGAGTGAGGTTCCACTTGAATTGTTGACTGTCTCCATTTGGAAGTGGGTCAGTTTTTTTGGTGCGACCATTTGATCCAAGGCACTGGTCTCCCAGTAATATGGTGCACTGACTGGATGCTATTCAGGAAAGCAGATAAATTGACAGTAACAGTGCTAAGTTATGGTTACATAAAAGACTAGGTGTAGATCTTGGCAATTACACTTTCAAGTAGAAGCACAGATATTGGGGTATTCAGCACAGTAGGATCTGTCTCTGGCTGTTAGCTTTAATAACAATTTATGTCAAGTTTATTACAATTCCTACAATATTGTGGTACTAGAATGAGTGGTTACTGTAATTAATGGAAATAGTCTGTTTAGTATTAAAAACCAATGCCTTAACACATGGGCAGACATACTGCTGGTGCAGCTGCACCGGGGCCCAGAGGTGGAGGGGGGCCCTTGCAAGCAAGTAGAGCTGATGTCACCACCCGACAAGTGTCGGGACCTACTCGCCGTCTGGGACACCGGCATGCTATGGGGCCTGTGAGTCGGGAGGGCCCGACGCTGGCATCAGGCCTTCTCCCTTGCATTAAACTGTCTGAAATACTTACTTCTCCCTGTTGCTCCATAGCTCCAGTGTCTTCCATGTCTTATGACTCTCTTACGTCTCAGGGCAGAGGGTTGCTGCACTGAGCACTACAGAGAGTCATAAGACTGAGGAAACCGGAGCTGTGGGGGAAGAGGGAGTGATAAGTATTTATTTTTTATGTATAGAGCATTAAATGGGGTCATTTTACTGTATGGAGCATTATTTGGGGCCTTTATTCTCTATGCAGCATTATATGGGTCCCATTATTCTGTATGGAGCATTATATGAGACCCAATATATCTTACACATACACCTCACAGTCGCACTCGTATTTCACTTTCATTACAGTAAACAATATTCATCCATACATTGGACTAATCATATCTATTCACAAACAAATTTGCATGCACATCACAGGTTTTCGGTCCATTCAGCTACATTCTCGGGATCCACATTTCAGTCATACAAGCTTGCTGCATTCAAGCACACATGCTAGTGGGTGCCGAACATGGACTTCATCTGCCCCCTGCACTCTGACCCTGCTGGAATGCACGGTGGCCATCTTCCCTGGCCGCACTGCGTGATTGTGGGCCCATCATCGTGTTGTAATGAGTACCTTATCAGGGGTAGGCAGACAGCATAGTACACCGTGTCATGCTCATGGCAGTCTTCTCTGCCCATGTGATATCGGCATTCATGTTTTCAGTGTCACTTTGCTTCTTTAAAAGGTCCGGTGTCCCTCCTCCCCGACACTAACCTGAGGAAGAGTGGACAAAATGTGCTTTGGGGCAGAGGGACATGGGACAGACCTAGCCATCACATCATGTAAGTTGCATTGCAGGGCTTTATTGTACTTGCACCTACCTCCGTTGTAGTGTTCGGATCATCTATGGTTTTTGCTTCTTATACACAGCTAGCAGCATACTTTTTTCATGACAAGCTAATATTGCGATGATGCATAAGATAAAGGTATATGCTTTATATGCACTATTGAACCGATACTATTGTCATTGTGAAATACTTCGTATTTTCTCTGTGCACTGGCACTTTAAAGGAGGAGCACAGTATTTTGAGGTAGATGTAATGTCTTCCTCTCTGCATACATATGCATTTAATCTACTGTATATAACTGAGACCTGGTAAGGCTGTTGCATAGTTGAATTTGTTTTTTGTGTGTATTATTACCTACTGCGGTACCTTCATTTGGTGGTACAGTTTGATTTACAATCTGTCTTGGTGACACTTTATTGTGATATGGATCACTATCACTTGATCTAATTGTATATACCGCACTGTTTTATTCACATTTTGTATCACCTTTGTATATCTGTTTACAAACACTGCCTACATTTCTGGATTAAATAGATAGCTCTGATTCTCTTGCTCGGTAAGGCTACTTTCACACATCAGATTTTTGGTGCCTTGCAGATTCCGGTGTCACGCCGCAGAGGCGCATCTGGCATAATTTGTGAAAACCGTACGGAACGGATCTGTTTTTTTGCCGGATCCGATACCCGGATCCGGAGGAAAACCGGATCCGTTTCATACGGTTGGCATCCGTTTCTTCCATTTTTTCATCCGATTTTTGATGGATCCGGTTTTTAAAAACGCACCCGGGAGGCTCCAAAATGTGATTGGCCCCTGAAAACTATATATACAGTGTTCCTACAGCCCATCAGTGACAGGTTGTAGAGGAGCAAGTGTTTGGAGAGCAAGATGGATGTCGTTATTGCGAATATTCTGAAGATCAATGTAGATTTCACTGTGGAGGCAAATCGCTTGAAAACAATTGTTCTGGAGAAGGAGCGAGAGAGACAACGCATCATGCGTTTGCGCCGACGGCGTTTGTGGATCCACCCCATCACCGCACAGAGAATGACACATGGGGTGTTTTCTACACTGTACATGGAGTTACTGTACGAGGAGACCCAGATAAATTTTTCTCTTATGTGCAGATGAAAGCGAAGAACTTCGATCTATTGGTGGCCTGAATTGGACATCTCATCCGAAGGAGTGATACATATTGCCGATTCTCAATTTCACCGGCGGAGCGTCTGATGGTCACTCTTTTCGGTAAGCCATTTTTATTGTATCTCATCCTGTAAAGCACACTTTAATGTTGTTGCTGGTAAAAAAAAATTTGGAATAGTTTTTAGTGATCTTTTTTTATCATATCTCCTACTGTTTAATGCTGCCTTATAACTGTAATGTTATTGCTGGTATTTTGTAATAATGTTTGCCTTGCTTTTATTCACAGATTCCTTGCAACTGGAGAATCCCTTTCATCACTCCATTTCCAGTTCAGACTTGGGATTTCCACCATCTTCGGAATTGTCAAGCTCACCTGCCGTGCACTGTGGGACTCTTTTCACAGTGAATTTATACCACATCCCACAATGGAGAGTTGGTTGAAAGTAGCCGAGAAATTCCAGCAAGTGTGTCAGTTTCCCAATTGCGTGGGTGCAGTGGACGGGAAACATATTCGCATCGTGAAACTGGCTGGTTCTGGCTCGAAATATTTGAACTATAAAAAATACTTCTCCATTGTGCTGATGGGAATCGCCGATGCGGAGTACAAATTTATAGCGGTGGATATTGGGGCGTATGGCAGCTCTAATGATTCCCAAGTTTTCAAACTGCCTGCAATGGGTTGTCTTCTGTATGGAAACACCTTCCAATTTCCCCCCCAAAATCACTGCCTCAAACCTCAGGGCCACCAATGCCTTTTGTTTGTGTTGGGGATGAAGTGTTCCAATTATCGGAACACCTGATGAAACCCTACTCCAGTAGTAGATTAAAGCAAACTAAAAGAATTTTAGCACGGAGAATGGTGGAGTGCTCTTTTGGGATTTTGACCGCCAAATGGCGAGTTCTATTGACAGCTATAAACTTGAAGACTGACACTGTTGATGAGGTGGTGAAAGCGTGTGTTGTCCTGCACAATTATGTGATATGCAAGGAACATATTTCCATTGCAGACCATGCTGAAGAAACCACCGTGGCTGATTCTAACAACATTACGTATAGAAGTTCTGTGACAGTTTCCTGAATGAGGGACCAATTCGCAGAATACTTTATCTCACCTGAAGGAAGAGTAGACTGGCAGGATGAGAGAGGTTAAACATTTTTTCTAGGACCTTGTTAACCATATTTTACCTTATTATAGCCAAGTTGTGTACCTGTTTTTGTTGCCCCCAAAGTATTTAACCTTTAACCTTATATTAACAAAGTTGTGTACCTGTTTGGGTTGTACCCAAAGTATTTTACCTTCTTTTACCAAAGTTGTGTACCTGTTTGGGTTGTACCCAAAGTATTTTACCTTCTTTTACCAAAGTTGTGTACCTGTTTGGGTTGTACCCAAAGTATTTTACCTTCTTTTACCAAAGTTGTGTACCTGTTTGGGCTGTACCCAAAGTATTTACCTTATTTTACCAAAGTTGTGTACCTGTTTGAAGTATTTAACCTCTAACCACATTCTAAAATGTATTACTATACCTTATAAATAAAATACAAATTTTATTAACAACAAACTTAGATGCCGCGCTACCAGGGGATGCTACTACTTTGTAGAGCAACACAATTAATGCAATAAGCAAATCCTAAGTTGAGTTACCTTGTGGCCGTCACTGATGTGTCCCCGTAAAGGCCGTGGGCTACTGTGGTAACCGTGTTCTCCGTGCTGATGAAAGCAGCGTTCCTCAGACTATACAGACAAAGGAGCGTCCTCCCGGTCTGTAGAAACCCCTGCGCACACGCTGCTGCAGCAGCAGGGGTTTCTACAGACCGGGAGGACGCTCCCTTGTCTGTATAGTCTGAGGAACGCTGCTTTCATCAGCACGGAGAACACGGTTACCACAGTAGCCCACGGCCTTTACGGGGACACATCAGTGACGGCCACAAGGTAACTCAACTTAGGATTTGCTTATTGCATTAATTGTGTTGCTCTACAAAGTAGTAGCATCCCCTGGTAGCGCGGCATCTAAGTTTGTTGTTAATAGCCTTTATTCAGTAATAGCAGGTGTACACACACCACCTGCATAGGTGCCTACAGCTTTTGGGGGGGGTCACAGTTTCATTTTAGCGCCGGTGTTTATTCTGAGTATCTGAAAATACAAATTTTGTTTTACCAAAACAGTTTTATTAAACAAATTTTTTTTAACAAAAATAACTGTTATAAGCTAGCATAATTTGGGGTGGAGATATTGCTGGAGGGGCTGTCAGATTGGAACACTTCAACAGTGGGAGTGTTGAGAGAGGAATATGGTGGTGGTGATGGTGAAGGATCAGTAGGTAGCAGTGAAGGGGTGGATAAAGAAAGTGAACGGGTGGACAGAAAACAGCGAGTTGGATTTAGAATTTGAAATGATGGAGGGGTGTAGTTGATGTATTGGGAGGCAGAAGAGGTGATGGGTGGAGAAGAGGGTTGGGATATTGACATGATGGGTGAAGGAGACTGGTGGTAGTGGGCAGGGAGAGGAGGCGCGGAAGATGTTGTTGGGAACTGGTATGGGGCGGGATGTTGGTACGGGTCAGGATGCTGGGACTGGGTACGAGCAGGATGTTGGTACGGGTCAGGATGCTGGGATCGGGCACAATGCTGGTACGGGTCAGGATGCTGTGATGGGGCACGATGCTGGTACGGGTCAGGATGCTGGGACAGGGCATGGGCAGGATGCTGCTACGGGGCAGGATGCTGGTAAGGGTCAGGATGATGGTAGTGGCTGGAGTGAGGGACAGTGGCTGGAGGGGGGCAGGTGCAGGAGGGGGGCAGGTGCAGGAGGAGGCAGGTGTGATGGCTTGAGAGGTAACAAGTGCTAGAGTAGACTGGCGCAATTGCATTACTTGCATCTGCTGATCAGGAGATAGCTTATCCATGCGCTCGAGTACCGACTGGAAAAAAGTGTGGTTCGGTGATTGACTTGCTTCTGAATGCATCTGTAGCAGAAGTGTATTCAACTCGAGAATGCTTTTATTTATCAAATTGAAACCTGTAGCCATTTGCTCGGACAAAACTTTGAGACAGTTCTGGAAGGATGCATTCAGGTTCAAGAACTCGGGCGCATAGCTCTGCACCTGACCCCTCTGGGGCTGCCGCCCCAAAGCCACAGGTGTAGTAGAGGTGGCAGCATCAGAGGGGTGGGGTAAAGGAAAAGCTATATCCTCACTAGCAGATTCATGCAATGCAGCCGACCAGGATGCTCCAGCGCTGGTGGATGTTACCGAGAGATCAGATATGAGGGAAGGCTGGGAAGGTGCAGGGGGGCCGGGACTGTCGAAGTGTCCCGCAGTGGCAGGCTCCTGAGGGATCGCCGCAGAAGGGTTCAACTCTGCTGCAGGCTCCCAAGTGCTGCTGACGGTGCTGTGGAACAAAGAGAAAACAAAATATAATTAATATACTGATATTGCATGGCCCTAGCTGAAACAGCAAAAGAGGGTTAGACATGTAAAACATTGGTTATTAAATGTTGTGGGTAATATTTACCTTTGGCTCACCATCGTTGACCTGAGGAATGACAGGGCTTGGTCATATTTATATCTGCTCCTGCGTCCTCCAGATCCACTCGGGCCTGCATCTCTTTGTTGAACTCCTTCTTGAAGCGATCCCTGATCGACCGCCACCGCTTGACAATCCTCTCACCTGTAAAAAAAGGAGAAACACAAATTGGTTAGGATATAACACTTTAAATCCATCAGCATAACTGAACTGTGTATACTTACGTGCTTGATTCTGGGCCTGAACATCGAGGTCCTCCCAGTTGTCTACAAGCTGTTCACAGACTTGCTCCCAGAGCCGACGGGTCACAATGACATCATCGTGGTGGCGGTCAGCCATGTTCCACAGCGGCTCCCTCTCTCGGATCAGATAGATGAGAAGGTCAATATTTAGCCAGACCTCCTCACCATCCGACTCAGGAGCATGCTGTGAAGCCTGTTAAAAATGAAGAAAAAAAAAACATTACATTCATAACAACATTAAGTTCAAATTAAAAAAAATTAAAAATAAGGAGATGCTTACAAGATGACGGCCGCCCGCACTCTCACGCCGATGACCCTGGGAGCCGCTCTGAGGACCTCTGGATCGAACAACAGAATCAGAAGAATATAAGAAAAAAAAAAATATGTGCTTGTGTATTGGCTTTTTATGTGTTGTGTGCAGTTTGATGTCTATAATGATCATTGTGTATGTGTTTTATGTTGTGTGATGTCTATAATGATCAGTTTGTATGTGTTGTGGGCAGTGTTCTTTTGGTAAGGATCTTTTGTTTTTATGTGTTGGGTGTAGTGTGAGGTAGTGGCTCCATGATGCATGCAAGACACTTACCAATTGCGATCCCACTCCAGGTCTCTCTCCACCCCTTCGGTCTTCTTCTGGAAGTACCTCTTCTGCTGCATCTTCCTACAAAAATGAGAGATTTATAAATACATTCATTAATAAAATATATATATATATATAATAGATAGATATGGGACAGATAGATAGACAGACAGACAGGGCAAAAAAAATCACTAAAAACAGAACTTATATTTACCTCAGTGCGCTGCCGACGTTGGGGAGGGCTCCCAGAAGAAGACATGGCTGAGATGCTCTCTGGCTGGCAGGCTAGGCTCTCTGGCTGGCAGGCTAGACTCTCTGGCTGGCAGGCTCTTGGCTCTCTGGATGGCAGGCTAGGCTCTCTGGCTGGCAGGCTAGGCTCTCTGGCTGGCAGGCTCTTGGCTCTCTGGCTGGAAGGCTCTTGGCTCACTGGCTGGCAGGCTCTTTGCAGGCAGGCAGGCTCTTGGCTCTCTGCTGGCAGGCTAGGCTCTCTGCTGGCAGGCTCTTTGCAGGCAGGCAGGCTCTTGGATCTATGTTGGCAGGCTAGGCTGTCTGCTGGCAGGCTCTTTGCAGGCAGGCTCTTGGCTCTCTGCTGGCAGGCTAGGCTCTCTGCTGGCAGGCTCTTTGCAGGCAGGCAGGCAGGCTCTTGGCTCTCTGCTGGCAGGCTAGGCTCTCTGCTGGCAGGCTCTTTGAAGGCAGGCTCTTGGCTCTCTGCTGGCAGGCTAGGCTCTCTGCTAACAGGCTCTTTGAAGGCAGGCTCTTGGCTCTCTGCTGGCAGGCTAGGCTCTCTGCTGGCAGGTTCTTTGCAGGCAGGCAGGCTCTTGGCTCTCTGCTGGCAGGCTCTTGGCTCTCTGGCCGGCAGGCTCTTGGCTCTCTGGCTGGCAGGCTCTTGGCAAGCAAGCTCTTGGCTCTCTGGTTGGCAGACTCTTGGCAGGCAGGCTATTGTCTCTCTGGCTGACAGGCTCTTGGCTCTCTGGCTGGCAGGCTCTCTATGGCTGGAAATGAGTGAGGGCCTCACTGGCATTGTTTATATACAGTTATATGAAAAAGTTTGGGCACCCCTATTAATCTTAAGCTTAATGTTTTATAAAAATTGTTCTTTTTTGCAACAGCTATTTCAGTTTCATATATCTAATAAATTTTGGACACAGTAATGTTTCTGCCTTGAAATGAGGTTTATTGTACTAACAGAAAATGTGCAATCTGCATTCAAACAAAATTTGACAGGTGCTTAAGTATGGGCACCTCACCAGAAAAGTGACATTATTATTTAGTAGATCCTCCTTTTGCAAAAATAATAGCCTCTAGTCGCTTCCTGTAGCTTTTAATGAGTTCCTGGATCCTGGATGAAGGTATTTTTGACCATTCCTCTTTACAAATCAATTCCAGTTCAGTTAAGTTTGATGGTCGCCGAGCATGGACAGCCCTCTTCAAATGATCCCACAGATGTTCAATAATATTCAGGTCTGGGGACTGGGATGGCCATTCCAGAACAGTGTAATTGTTCCTCTGCATGAATGCCTGAGTAGATTTGGAGCGGTGTTTTGGATCATTGTTTTGCTGAAAGATCCATCCCCTGCGTAACTTCAACTTTGTCACTGATTCATGAACATTATTGTCAAGAATCTGCTGATACTGGGAGGAATCCATGTGTCCCTCAACTTTAACCAGATTCCCGGTGCCGGCATTGGCCACACAGCCCCAAAGCATGATGGAACCTCCACCAAATTTTACTGTGGGTAGCAAGTGTTTTTCTTGGAATGCTGTGTTTTTTGGTCGCCATGCATAACGCCTTTTTGTATGACCAAACAACTCAATCTTGGTTTCATCAGTCCACAGGACCTTCTTCCAAAAAGAAATTGGCTTCTCCAAATGTGCTTTTGCATACCTCAGCCGACTCTGTTTGTGGCGTGCTTGCAGAAACGGCTTCTTTCGCATCACTCTCCCATACAGCTTGTCCTTGTGCAAAGTGCGTTGTATAGTTGACCGATGCACAGTGACACCATCTGCAGCAAGTTGATGCTGCAGCTCTCTGAAGGTGGTCTGAGGAATGTCCTTGACTGATCTCACCATTCTTCTCTGCCTTTCTGATGTTTTTCTTGGCCTGCCACTTCTGGCCTTAACAAGAACTGTACCTGTGTTCTTCCATTTTCTTACTATGTTCCTCACAGTGGAAATTGACAGGTTAAATCTCTGAGACAGCTTTTTGTATTATTCCCCTGAACAACTATGTTGAATAATCTTTGTTTTCAGATCATTTGACAGTTGTTTTGAGGAGCCCATGATGCCACTCTTCAGAAGAGATTCAAACAGGAGAACAACTTGCAAGTGGCCACTTTAAGTTGCTTTTCTCATGATTGCATACACCTGGTTATGAAGTTCAAAGCTCAATGAGGTTAGAAAACCAAAAAAAAGTGCTTTAGTAAGTCAGTAAAAAGTAGGTAGGAGTATTTAAAACAAGAAAATGATAAGGGTGCTCATACTTATGCACCTGTCAAATTTTGTTTGAATGCAGATTGCACATTTTCTGTTAGTACAATAAACCTCATTTCAAGGCAGAAACATTACTGTGTCCAACAGTTATTAGATATATGAAACTGAAATAGCTGTTGCAAAAAAAACTATTTTTATAAAACATTAAGCTTAAGATTAATAGGGGTGCCCAAACTTTTTCATATAACTGTATGTGTCCTGGGGGCAGGCCATGTCAGCATGCTCAGATTAAAAAGCCAGATCAGGTTGCTGGATCCAGCTTTTTCCGGATCCGGCACATTCCGGCGTCCATAGACATGCATTGTAGCAAAAATGAGGTAGTACTTGATTATACAATATTCTAAAACTGAAAATCTTATGACAGATCATAACCTTCTACAAATATTATGGGGTAGAGGACTGCAAGTATAAAGGTGAAAAATATGGAAAAATGTATCTTTTACTGTAAAATGTACTTTATAATTACATTGAAATGATAGTTAAACAATCTGAAGGTTATTCTTTGTTGCTCAATATGGGAATACTTGAAGTCCTATAGGTAAAAAAGGAGGCTCCATTAGTACAAATTCCTATAATCTGCATCATATGAGTGGGTTATTATTGTGGTGAAAAATCAGGTAGGGCATCTTTAAAAGCCAGTGGTATGTTACTGAGTAAGTACTGGAACAATTTTAATGATAGTCGTTTGGCTGCCAATCAATATGCAAAGTACAGTATGTCTCTTTTGTTATTATTGTATTTCAAACTTTTTAGAATTGCATCTTTCATTTTCATCTCAACTTCGAAGCATATTGCGTGTACAGTGGGTACAGAAACTATTCAGACCCCTTTAATTTTTTCTTTCTTTTTTTCATTGCAGCCATTTGGTAAATTAAAAAAAAATCTTTTTTTTTTCACATTAATGTACACTCTGCACCCCATCTTGACTGAAAAGAAATAGAAATGTAGAAATTTTTACAAATGTAATAAAAAAGAAAAACTGAAATATCACATGGTCATAAGTACTCAGACCCTTTGCTCGGTATTGATTAGAAACACCCTTTTGAGCTAGTACAGCCATGAGTCTTTTTGGGAATGAAGTAACAAGTTTTTCACACCTGGATTTGGGGATACTCTGCCATTCTTCCTTGCAGATCCTTGTGAATCTCCTTGAGATGGTTCTACTCCTTCATTGGAGTCCAGCTGTGTTTAATTTAAGTGATAGGACTTGATTTGGAAAGGCACACACCTGTCTATATAAGACCTCACAGCTCACAGTGCATGTGGAAAGGCACAGATCTGGCTAAGGTTACAACAGAATTTCTGCAGTACTCAAGTTACCTAAGAGCACAGTGGCCTCCATAATTCTTAAATGGAAGAAGTTTGGGACCACCAGAAGTCTTCCTAGACCTGACCATCCAGCCAAACTGACCAGTCGTGAGAGAAGAGCCTTGGTGAGAAAGGTAAAGAAGAACCCCAAGATCTCTGTGGCTGAGCTCCAGAGATGCAGTAGGGAGATGGGAGAAAGTTCCACAAAGTCAACTATCACTGCATCCCTCCACCATTCAGGCCTATATGGTAGAGTGGCCCGATGAAAGCCTCTCCTCAGTGCAAGACATATGAAAGCCCACATAGATTTTGCTAAAAAACACACAAAGGACTCCCAGACTATGAGAAATAAGATTCTCTGGTCTGATGAGACGGAGATAAACCTTTTTGGTGATAATTCTAAGCGGTATGTTTGGAGAAAACCAGGCACTGCTCATCATCTGCCCAATACAATCCCAACAGTGAAACATGGTGGTGACAGCATCATGATATGGGGGTGTTTTTCAGCTGCAGGGACAGGATGACTGCTTGTCATTAAAGGAAACATTAATGTGGCCAAGTAAAGCGATATCCTGGATGAAAACCTCTTCCAGAGTGCTCTGGACCTCATACTTGGCCGAAGGTTCAACTTCCAACAAGATAATGACCCTAAGCACATAACTAAAATAAAAAGGAGTGGCCCTGACCTAAACCTAATTGAGCATCTCTGGAGAGACCTGAAAGTGGCTGTCCACCAACGTTCACCATCCAGCCTGAAGGAACTGGAGAGGATCTGCAAGGAAGAATGGCAGGATCCCCAGATCAAGGTGTGAAAAATTTGTTGCATTATTCTCAAGAAGATTCATGGTTGTACTAGCTCAAAAGGGTGCTTCTACTCAATACCGAGCAAAGGGAGTGAATACTTATGACCATGTGATATTTAAGTTTTAATATTTTAATAAATTTAATAAAATTACTACATTTCTGTTTTTTTCAGTCAAGATGGGGAGCAGAGTGTACATTAATGAAAAGAAAAGACATTTTTTGAATTTACGAAATTGCTGCAATGAAACATTGAGTGAAAAATTTAAAGAGGTCTGAATACTTTCTTTACCCACTGTATGTAGCCACAAATTAATATTGTAGCATTGAATGAAGCAGTATATTTACTAAAGTCCTATTTCAACTCCACTCGAAAACTGTTATAAAATATCTGTCACCATACCAAACTAAAATAAACTAGACGTAAAGCGCCACATATAAAATTAAGCACACATTAGATAAGTTGTACAAGTATAAAGTCCTAAAAATTGCAACTGAAGGAAAGACAGTGAATAAGCCAATACTGCATTCTCAAATTTCTTTTTATTAAGGGGATTTTTACAATATAAGGGAAAGGATAAAGAAAAGAAGATAGCGTGATATTAATGCATTCCCTTTTCAAGGATCTAATCCTGGTTTTGCCCAGGGTGTGGATTCAAAATAAAGGAAAATAAAATGAAAAATTACAAGTACTTTGAAATATACATTGTGTAGAATGTATCTGCACAGTCAATTGAAATGTTGACCTATAGAGTATTTATTCAATCTAGTCAATCTCAGGGTAATATTAAGAAACTAATACTTGGAAGACAAAGATATGATTAAAAGTAATAGGCTATGTCCACACTGAGTTGTTTTTAGTAGGTTTGTTTAGAGTAGATCCATTCGAAAAACATTTTCTTGTATCACCATTTTTTAGTTTAACCTATAATCTAATATGTTGATTTAGTTTAACCAAAAAACCCATGAGACAGATCCTAATTGTCTCGCATTAAGCGGAAAATTCCTTCCCAATTCTACAAACAGACGAGTTCCCTGAATCAGTGTCCCATCTGCAGAATAGATTACCCATAACCTAAAAAATTATATTTTTCAAGAAAGACATCGAGGTCCTACTTGAGCATTTTTAGTGAATGAACCATTACAACATGTTGCAGCAGAGAGTGCCTTAGTCCTGCACAAAAAAAAATCATTGTCTCTAATGATGATTAAAACTTTTTATTTCTAGACCAGGGGTCTCAATCACACAGCCCTCAGGCTGCATGCGGCCCCTGAAGCTGCTTCATGGGTCCTCAGGCACTGTAGACTCTTTGTTGATCATGGCCTTCTCTAAGGAGGGCCAACATAAGCTCCTTATTTCTGTTGAATGTGTGTCATTGGACGCACATTCAGTTAAAATGTAATGCCGCGCAGAGAAAAGCTCTCTCCACAGCAATACAAATGCCAGTCTCTGGACAATCAGAAGCAATCAGCTGACATTGGCGTGCCATTGCAGCAGCTGATGACGTCACTGCCATGCACCAACTCGCCGATAGCAGTTGCTTTCGTCTGACTGGCTGGTGACTGGCATTGGTATTGCTGTGCTGAGAGCATCTCTCTGAGCCGCAATATATTTCAATTGAATGTGCATCTAAGGACGTGCATTCAAGTGAAATAAAGCACTAATATCAGCGACCCCTGGACCGAGCCACGATCATCAAGGGGTCTAGAGTTCCTGTGGGCCGCATGTGAAGAAAGGACACTGAGGGAATGGAGGACAGGTTAGAATAATCTTTTTTTATTTTTGCTTTTATATATTTGTGAAGAACGGTATAATATGATAATCTAGTAATAAAATGATATAATGATCTAGGGTCTAAGGGGTAACGTTTCTCCTTATGGAGAGTGACATACCAGCTGGCTTGTCAAGGTAAGGAGGCTTATTCGCCGTGCAATGCTACTCTGTGAAATTAAATATGCAAATTGCCTCTTCTGAGAAAAAGAGGACTTAAACTCTATAGCACCACCTGCTACTTCCAACAGGTGGCGCTATAAAGTTTAAGTCCTCCTTTTCTCAGAAGAATTATAATAATCTAGTTATTGCCCCATATCACTTCTCCCCTATGCCTCCAAACTACTGGAACAACACTTCCATTTTGAACTGTCCTCCCACCACTCTTCCTGCTCCCACTTCGACCACTTACAATCTGGCTTCCGACCACATCACTCCACTGAAACTGCTCTAACTAAAGTCACCAATGACTAACTAACTGCCAAAGCCAAGTGACACTACTCTGTCTTTCTCCTCCTGGACCTGTCCTCTTCCTTTGACACAGTAAACCATTCCATATTACTACAGACCCTCTCATCTCTTGCCATCACAGACTTGGCCCTATCTTTGATCTCGTCATGCCTAACAGACTGGACATTCAGCATCTCCCACTTGCACACCACCTCCTCACCTCGACCCCTATCTGTCTGCAAGGGTTCAGTCCTAGGGCCCCTGTTCTTCTCCATTTACACATTCGGCCTGGGACAGCTCATAGAATCTCAGTGCTTTCAGTATCACCTCTATGCTGATGACACACAGATCTACCTCTCTCTCTCAGATATCACCTCATCCTTCTTGTCCGCTAGATTTCTTAAAGGGAATCTGTCACCCCAAAAATCATATATGAGCTAAGGCCACCGGCATCAGGGGCTTATCTACAGCATTCTGTAATGCTGTAGATAAGCCCCCAATGTAACCTGAAAGGTAAGAAAAACAGGTTATATTATACTCACCAAGGGCCGGTCCCGCTGTGGTCTGGGTCCCATGGGCATCGCGGTCCGGTGCCTCCTATCTTCATACGATATCCTATTCTTGTCTTCCTGCCACGGCTCCGGTAAAGGCGTACTGTAGTGCGCAGGCACATGGAAAGGTCAGAGAGGCCCGGTGGCTGCACACTGCAGTACTTTGCTCTGCCCTCAACAGGGCAGACAAAGTACGCCTGCACCGGAGCCGCAGCCTGAAGACAAGAAGAGGACATCATTGGAAGAAGATGGGAGGCCCCCGACTGCGACGCCCATCGGACCAGAACAGAATCGGGACCGCCCCTGGGTGAGTATAATCTAACCTCTTTTTCTCATCTTTCAGGTTACATCGGGGGCTTATCTACAGCATTACAGAATGATGTAGATAAGCCCTTGATGCCGGTGGGCTTAGCTCACCTTCGATTTTGGGGGTGACAGGTTCCCTTTAAATAAACAAAACATTATAGCATTTCTGAATTAAGCTTATCCACACCTGGTCTATTTTTTAAAAAATAGAGTAAGAATACTGACAAGATCTGCACCATCTAATGGGCTACAGCATATAGCAGAACTAATATTGATGGGTAAATATAATATGTTTGAATGAAATACTCAGCATCTCCTACTTATCCTTTTTGCAGGAGCAAAATAACCATTGAAATCTTTGAAGAGCATCCAAATTATTGATATGTCACCAATAATGTACCAGTATCCCTATTTCATAGGGACTGTAATTTGTGTTTCCTGCTCTTTAATGCAGGGTGATTATTAATATTGACACATCATAAAACCCACATGAATTAACATTGCCTAATAAAATGCCCCTTGAAATTATGGACGTCACATATCTGCTGAACAGTCCTTTTTCATAGGTCAATGAGGTGAATGAATTTCCAGTTCTTGTATTTTTTTTCCCTCTGAAGTGGGATGAATGTACCTTTTAGAAGTTTGATGATTAAGAAATCTTAAAATCGGGTGTGGTAACCAGTATATCTTGCTCTTTCCCTGCAGTAAATTCATGCTTGGAATATCCCGAATATGATATGTGGCACACCTTAAAACACAGATTCCTGTCAAATGCTCATTTTCAGATGTTGCTTCGAATTTATAAGCATTTCCACATTTTAATAGTGTCTACAATATTCAGTTTAACATAGTTATTTTTAAAGGAACTTATCACAATTTAGCAAAAGGAATAAAAATAGTTTGCATTGTGTTAATTTGGTAAACCTGATAGTTTACCATTAGTGATGAGCGAACGTGCTTGGAAAAAGTGTTATCCATGCATGCTCGGGTGTTATCCGATTATCTTGAGAGTGCTCGAATATTATGTTTGCATCCCTGTGGCTGCATGATTTGCGGTTGTTAGGCAATTCCTTCATGGGTTCATGCTTGGCATTACATAAAACCCCCATGCTTGGCATTTTATTAACCAAAGACCCCTATGTTTGGCATTGCAGAGCTCCGTTGAAACCCTGCCTGTGGCTTCAAAGGAGACGGTGATTTTTGAAATACGCAGCAATGTTATAGCATTGTTGTATACAGCACAAGTAATCAGATGATTGCAGCCTCCTTAACAGGTCTAATACAGTGAAAAGTAAAAAGAATTGCTTTTAAAACTATGAAAAAAAGTTAAAGTTCCAACCACCCTATTTTCTCCCCATTTTCTCCAATTTTAAAAAAAGATATTAAAAAAGAACAAGAATTGTTATCACCATGTTCTGAAAAGTCTGATCTATCAAAATATAAAAATAATTAACCAGATTGCTGAAAATGAAGAAAAAAAAGATAGCCTAAATTTTTCATTGCTGAAGTCCCACAAAACATGCTGTAAGAAGTAGTGTTGAGTGAGCACTAAAATGCTCCGGTGCTCGTTGCTCGGGTCTAGCAAATTGGAATACTCGGGTACTCGACCCGAGCAACAAGCCCAAAGTAAGTCTATGGGAGACCCAAGTATTTTATCGCAATCCCCCCTGGGGGTCCTTTTAAGGTCTAAAAACATCTGAAAATGATGGAAACACTGTTCAAATGACACGTGATCATCACCCCTGGAAGCATTTCTGACTCCTAGGTCCCAGCTGTAAGCAATGTTGTCAGAGTTTCACGCTATTTTTCCAGGTGCACCAAAAAACATACAAAAAAGAAACCAAAATGGATTTTGCTGGGAAATATGTTAAGGTACATCATTTCCAGGGTAATGACTTGCATATAATGCAAAATAATTAACTCCAGACCAAAATGTTCCTCCACCACTTGGGATACAGTTAGGTCCACATATATTTGGACAGAGATAACATTTTTCAAATTTTGGTTATAGACATTACCACAATGAATTTTAAACAAAACAATTCAAATGCAGTTGAAGTTCAGACTTTCAGCTTTCATTTGAGGGTATCCACATTAAAATTGGATGAAGGTGAAGGGTTTAGGAGTTTCATGTGCCACCCTGTTGTTAAAGGGACCAAAAGTAATTAGACAGATTCAATAATTTTAAATAAAATGTTCATTTTTAGTACTTGGTTGAAAACCTTTTATTTGCAATGACTGCCTGAAGTCTTGAACTCATGGACATCACCAGACGCTGTGTTTCCTCCTTTTTGATGCTCTGTCA
Organism: Ranitomeya variabilis; assembly: GCF_051348905.1. Taxonomy (NCBI): domain Eukaryota; kingdom Metazoa; phylum Chordata; class Amphibia; order Anura; family Dendrobatidae; genus Ranitomeya; species Ranitomeya variabilis. Next base: position 383,061,720 of record NC_135232.1, read on the forward strand.
GGCCTTCACTGCGGTGGTTTTCAGTTGCTGTTTGTTTGTGGGCCTTTCTGTCTGAAGTTTAGTCTTTAACAAGTGAAATGCATGCTCAATTGGGTTGAGATCAGATGACTGACTTGGCCATTCAAGAATATTCCACTTTTTTGCTTTAATAAACTCCGGGGTTTCTTTGGCTTTATGTTTTGGGTCATTGTCCATCTGTAGTATGAAGCGACGACCAATCAGTTTGGCTGCATTTGACTGGATCTGAGTGTCACATCATCAATAAACAGTAGTGACCCAGTGCCACTGGCAGCCATGCATGCCCAAGCCATCACACTGCCTCCGCCATGTTTTACAGATGATGTGGTATGCTTTGGATCATGAGCTGTGCCACTCCTTCACCATACTTTTCTCTTTCCATCATTCTGGTAGAGGCTGAGGTTTCATCTGTCCAAAGAATGTTCTTCCAGAACTGTGCTGGCTTTTTTAGATGTTTTTTAGCCTTTTTATTCTTGATGCTTATGAGTGGCTTGCACCGTGCAGTGAACCCTCTATATTTACTTTCATGCAGTCTTCTCTTTATGGTAGATTTGAATATTGTTACGCCTACCTCTTGGAGAGTGTTGTTCACTTGGTTGGCTGTTGTGAAGGGATTTCTCTTCACCATGGAGATTATTCTGCGATCATCCACCACTGTTGTCTTCCGTGGGTGCCCAGGTCTTTTTGCATTGATGAGTTCACCAGTGCTTTCTTTCTTTCTCAGTATGTACCAAACTGTAGATTTTGCCACTCCTAATACTGTAGCAATTTCTCAGATGGTTTTTTTTTGTTTTTGCAGCTTAAGGATGGCTTGTTTCACCTGCATGGAGAGCTCCTTTGACCGCATGTTTACTTCACAGCAAAACCTTCCAAATGCAGGCACCACACCTCAAATCAACTCCAGCCCTTTTATCTGCTTGATTGAGTATGACATAATGAAGGGATTGCCCACACCTGTCCATAAAATCGCCTTGGAGTCAACTGTCCAATTACTTTTGGTCCCTTTAAAAACAGGGTGGCACATGTTAAGAAGCTGAAACTCCTAAACCCTTCATCCAATTTTAATGTGGATGCCCTCAAATGAAAGCTGAAGCTTCAACTGCATCTGAATTGTTTTGTTTAAAATTCATTGTGGTAATGTCTAGAACCAAAATTAGAAAAATGTTGTCTCTGTCCAAATATATATGTACCTAACTGTATGTTCACACGCAGCGTTTTTGATGCGTTTTTCAACTTTAACATTGCTTTCAACCAATACAAATGCTTTCACTTGGAAATGTCATTGTAATAGTTAACAACCCTAGCTGGCCATGTGATGTGTGACACATAAGGAGACACATCTTGTTTTATTTATGAAGGATGGACTTTTAAAGTCACAAAGCTGTTGTGAATTTGGATTCTGGGCTCCCCCGGTGGCCGCTTGTGGAATTGGATTTGTCATCCTCTTTCCTGTTTCACCTGGTTCCATCAGTAGTGGGTGTCGCTATTTAAGCTCATTTCTCTGGTGGTTTCTTGCCGGTCAACAATGTTATCTGATGCCTCTCAGTGCTTGTTCCTGCTTCTAGACAACTGCTAGATAAGTTGGACTTTTGTCCATGTTTCATTTTGCCTATTTGTTCCAGTTCACAGCTGAAGTTTTGTTACTGTGTCTGGAAAGCTCTCGTTGATCAGGGATTGCTACTCTGGCGTTATGAGTTAATGCCAGAGTTTAAGGTAATCTCTGGATGGTGTTTTGTTAGTGTTTTTCTGCTGACCATGAAAGTATACTATCTGTCTTCTGCTATCTAGTAAGCGGACCTCAAATTTGCTAAGACTATTTTCCTGCTGCGTTTGTTGTTTCATCTGAACTCACCGTCATTATATGTGGGGGGCTACTGTCTTCTTTGGAATATTTCTCTAGAGGTGAGCCAGGTCTTATATTTCCCTCTGCTAGCTATTTAGGTCTTAGGCCAGAGCTGGGCATCTAGCTATAAATAGGAAATGCTACCTGGCTATTTCTAGTTGCGCGGCAGGCTTAGTTCATGGTCAGTATAGTTCCATCTTCCGAGAGCTTGTCCCTCTATAGGCTTGCTATGATCTCTGCCTGCAGAGATCATGACAGTTTGACCGGCCAATAAAGTGTTAAAGACCCAGGTTGAGAAAGGAGAGTTTTAAGAAGTCTGCTGGAATTTTTTTTTTTTTTTTTTTTTTTTTCCTCCAGTTTGCCTTGCTGCAGTCTTTTTTCTCTCTCTCCTCCTAATCTCTGTATGGCTCTGTGTGCACCTGACAATAATGGATCTTCAGAGTGTAACTGCGGGTTTGAATAATCTCATCATGAAAGTACAAAATTTACAAGATTTTGTGGTACATGCTCCGGTATCTGAGCCGAGAATTCCTTTGCCGGAGTTCTTCACAGGGAATAGAGCTAGCTTCCAGAATTTCCGAAATAATTGTAAGCTTTATTTGTCCCTGAAGTCTCGTTCAGCTGGAGACCCTGCTCAGCAGGTTAGGATTGTGATTTCCTTGCTCAGGGGTGACCCTCAAGATTGGGCCTTCTCATTGCCAGCAGGGGATCCTGCGTTGCGCGATGTGGATGCGTTTTTTCTGGCCTTGGGCTTGCTTTATGAGGAACCTCATTTGGAACTTCAGGCAGAAAAAACTTTGATGGCACTATCTCAGGGGCAAGACGAAGCTGAAGTTTACTGCCAAAAATTCCGTAAATGGTCTGTGCTTACTCAGTGGAATGAGTGCGCCTTGGCGGCAACTTTCAGAGAAGGCCTCTCTGATGCCGTTAAGGATGTTATGGTGGGGTTCCCTGTGCCTGCAGGTCTGAATGAGTCCATGACAATGGCTATTCAGATTGATAGGCGTCTGCGGGAGCGCAAACCGGTGCACCATCTGGCGGTGTCTTTGGAAGAGACGCCAGAAAGTATGCAGTGTGATAGAATTCTGTCCAGGAGCGAGCGACAGAATTTTAGACGGAAGAATGGATTGTGCTTCTATTGTGGGGATTCTACTCATGTTATATCAGCATGCTCTAGGCGTACAAAGAAGCTTGATAAATCTGTTTCCATTGGCACCATTCAGTCTAAGTTTATTTTGTCTGTAACCCTGATTTGCTCTTTGTCATCCATTGCCACGGACGCCTATGTTGACTCTGGCGCCGCTCTGAGTCTTATGGATTGGTCCTTTGCCAATCGTTGTGGTTTTGATTTAGAGCCTTTGGAGACTCTTATTCCTCTGAAGGGGATTGACTCCACCCCATTGGCTAATAATAAACCACAATACTGGACACAAGTAACCATGCGTATCAATCCGGATCACCAGGAGATTATTCGTTTCCTGGTGCTGTATAATTTACATGACGATTTGGTACTGGGATTGCCATGGTTGCAGTCTCACAACCCAGTCTTGGACTGGAGAGCAATGTCTGTGTTGAGCTGGGGATGTAAGGGTATTCATGGGGACTTACCTTTGGTTTCTATTTCGTCGTCCATTCCCTCTGAAGTCCCTGAGTTCCTCTCTGATTATCAAGACGTCTTTGACGAACCCAAGCTTGGGTCGTTACCTCCGCACCGTGAGTGCGATTGTGCCATAGATTTGATACCGGGTTGCAAATATCCAAAGGGTCGTTTGTTTAATCTGTCTGTGCCGGAACATGCTGCTATGCGGGAATATATAAAGGAGTCTTTGGAAAAGGGACATATTCGTCCATCTTCTTCTCCCTTGGGAGCTGGGTTTTTCTTTGTCTCAAAAAAGGACGGCTCTTTGAGACCATGTATTGATTATCGGCTTCTGAATAAGATCACTGTTAAGTATCAATACCCATTGCCATTGCTTACTGATTTGTTTGCTCGTATAGAGGGTGCTAAGTGGTTCTCTAAAATTGATCTTCGTGGGGCGTATAATTTGGTGCGGATCAGGCAGGGGGATGAGTGGAAGACCGCATTTAATACGCCCGAGGGCCACTTTGAGTATTTGGTCATGCCTTTTGGTCTTTCTAATGCCCCTTCAGTTTTCCAGTCTTTTATGCATGATATTTTCCGCGATTTTCTGGATAAATTTATGATAATATATCTGGATGATATTCTGATTTTTTCTGATGATTGGGACTCTCATGTCCAGCAGGTCAGGAGAGTTTTTCAGGTTCTGCGGTCTAATTCTTTATGTGTGAAGGGGTCTAAGTGCGTTTTTGGGGTCCAGAAAATTTCCTTTTTGGGGTATATTTTTTCTCCCTCTTCCATTGAGATGGATCCCGTCAAGGTGCAAGCTATTTGTGACTGGACTCAGCCCTCCTCTCTTAAGGGTCTTCAGAGATTTTTGGGCTTTGCCAACTTTTACCGCCGATTTATTGCTGGTTTTTCGGATGTCGTTAAACCACTGACTGATTTGACCAGACAAGGCGCTGATGTTGCTAATTGGTCCCCTCATGCTGTAGAGGCCTTTCAGGAGCTTAAGCACCGTTTTGCCTCTGCCCCTGTGTTGCGTCAGCCTGATGTGAATCTGCCTTTTCAGGTTGAGGTTGACGCTTCGGAGATCGGAGCTGGGGCAGTGTTGTCGCAGAAAGGTTCCGACTGCTCCGTCATTAGGCCTTGTGCCTTCTTTTCTCGCAAATTTTCGCCCGCAGAGCGGAATTATGATGTTGGGAATCGGGAGCTTTTGGCCATGAAGTGGGCGTTTGAGGAGTGGCGCCATTGGCTAGAGGGGGCTAAGCATCAGGTGGTGGTATTGACTGACCACAAAAATTTGATTTATCTTGAGACTGCCAGGCGCCTGAATCCTAGACAGGCGCGCTGGTCTTTATTTTTTTCTCGCTTTAATTTTGTGGTGTCATACCTACCGGGTTCTAAGAATGTTAAGGCAGATGCCCTTTCTAGGAGTTTTGACCCGGACTCTCCTGGTAATTCTGAACCCACAGGTATCCTTAGGGAGGGAGTAATTTTGTCGGCCGTTTCTCCTGATCTGCGGCGGTCCTTGCAAGAGTTTCAGGCGGATAGACCGGATCGTTGTCCGCCTGATAGACTGTTTGTTCCGGATGATTGGACCAGTAGAGTCATCTCTGAGGTACATTCTTCTGCATTGGCAGGTCATCCCGGAATTTTTGGTACCAGGGATTTGGTGGCAAGATCCTTCTGGTGGCCTTCCCTGTCACGAGATGTGCGAGTCTTTGTGCAGTCATGTGACATTTGTGCTCGGGCCAAGTCTTGTAGTTCTCGGGCTAGCGGACTGCTGTTGCCCTTGCCTATTCCTAAGAGGCCTTGGACACACATCTCGATGGATTTTATTTCAGATCTGCCTGTTTCCCAGAAGATGTCTGTCATCTGGGTGGTCTGTGACCGTTTCTCTAAAATGGTCCATTTGGTTCCTCTGCCCAAGTTGCCTTCTTCTTCTGAGTTGGTTCCTCTGTTTTTTCAGAATGTTGTCCGATTGCACGGTATTCCTGAGAATATTGTTTCTGACAGAGGTACCCAATTTGTGTCTAGATTTTGGCGGGCATTCTGTGCTAGGATGGGCATAGATTTGTCTTTTTCATCTGCTTTTCACCCTCAGACTAATGGCCAGACCGAGCGGACTAATCAGACCCTGGAGACATATCTGAGGTGTTTTGTCTCTGCTGACCAGGATGATTGGGTTGCTTTTTTGCCATTGGCAGAGTTCGCCCTCAATAATCGGGCCAGCTCTTCCACCTTGGTGTCCCCGTTTTTCTGTAATTCGGGGTTTCACCCTCGATTTTCCTCCGGTCAGGTGGAATCCTCGGATTGTCCTGGAGTGGATGCGGTGGTGGAGAGATTGCATCACATCTGGGGGCAGGTTATGGACAATTTGAAGTTGTCCCAGGAGAAGACTCAGCGTTTTGCCAACCGTCATCGTCGTGTTGGTTCTCGGCTTTGTGTTGGAGATTTGGTGTGGTTGTCTTCTCGTTTTGTCCCTATGAGGGTCTCTTCTCCTAAGTTTAAACCTCGGTTCATCGGCCCTTATAGAATATTGGAGATTCTTAATCCTGTTTCTTTCCGTTTGGACCTCCCTGCGTCCTTTTCCATTCATAACGTTTTTCATCGGTCGTTGTTGCGCAGGTATGAGGTGCCTGTTGTACCTTCGGTTGAGCCTCCTGCTCCGGTGTTGGTTGAGGGTGAGTTGGAGTACGTTGTGGAGAAAATTTTGGACTCTCGTGTTTCCAGACGGAGACTCCAGTATCTGGTCAACTGGAAGGGTTACGGCCAGGAGGATAATTCTTGGGTCAATGCATCTGATGTTCATGCTTCCGATCTTGTTCGTGCCTTCCATAGGGCTCATCCTGGTCGCCCTGGTGGATCTGGTGAGGGTTCGGTGCCCCCTCCTTGAGGGGGGGGTACTGTTGTGAATTTGGATTCTGGGCTCCCCCGGTGGCCGCTTGTGGAATTGGATTTGTCATCCTCTTTCCTGTTTCACCTGGTTCCATCAGTAGTGGGTGTCGCTATTTAAGCTCATTTCTCTGGTGGTTTCTTGCCGGTCAACAATGTTATCTGATGCCTCTCAGTGCTTGTTCCTGCTTCTAGACAACTGCTAGATAAGTTGGACTTTTGTCCATGTTTCATTTTGCCTATTTGTTCCAGTTCACAGCTGAAGTTTTGTTACTGTGTCTGGAAAGCTCTCGTTGATCAGGGATTGCTACTCTGGCGTTATGAGTTAATGCCAGAGTTTAAGGTAATCTCTGGATGGTGTTTTGTTAGTGTTTTTCTGCTGACCATGAAAGTATACTATCTGTCTTCTGCTATCTAGTAAGCGGACCTCAAATTTGCTAAGACTATTTTCCTGCTGCGTTTGTTGTTTCATCTGAACTCACCGTCATTATATGTGGGGGGCTACTGTCTTCTTTGGAATATTTCTCTAGAGGTGAGCCAGGTCTTATATTTCCCTCTGCTAGCTATTTAGGTCTTAGGCCAGAGCTGGGCATCTAGCTATAAATAGGAAATGCTACCTGGCTATTTCTAGTTGCGCGGCAGGCTTAGTTCATGGTCAGTATAGTTCCATCTTCCGAGAGCTTGTCCCTCTATAGGCTTGCTATGATCTCTGCCTGCAGAGATCATGACACAAAGCCTATTTTTAGAGGGGCATCAGGCGGCAGTAATATTCTTAAAGTACCATTATTAAAGAGTGGGTCTCCTATGCTGTTATTGCCTATGCAGTGAGTGGCTGGGCTGCCAAGAATAATGATGCACCCCAATACCCCTTTCACAAGAAGTACAGGAGGGCTTCCTAAAAAAAATTTGCATTGAATGCAAGGCCTGCTCTGCTATCAAGTCATATGTACCCCATGAATCCTTTGAACCCACGTACTGGATGACAACAGGAAAATCCACTTCACATTATTCAGTTGGTCCTGCCATACTGTTTTCTTATGTATTATCAGCAAGGCCTGCCCTGCTACCAAGTCATATGTACCCCAATAAGCCTTTGAACCCAGGTACTGGATGGCCACAGGAAAACCCACTTCACATAATTCAGTTGGTCCTGCCATACTGTTTTCTTATGTATTAACAGCAAGGCCTGCCCTGCTACCAAGTCATACGCACCCCAATAAACCTTTAAACCCAGGTACTGGATGGCCACAGGAAAATACACTTCACATTATTCATTTTGTAATCCCATACTGTTTTCTTATTCATTAATTGCAAGGCCTGCCCTGCTACTAGGTTATATGCACCCCAATAGGCCTTTGAACCCAGGTACTGGATGGCCGGATGGCCACAGGAAAACCCACTTCACATTCTTCAGTTCGTCCTGCCATACTGTTTTCTTATGTATTAACAGCAAGGCCTGCCCTGCTATCAAGTCATATGCACCCCAATAAGCCTTTGAACCCTGGTACTGGATGGCCACAGGAAAACCCACTTCACATTATTCAGTTGGTCCTGCTATACTGTTTTCTTATATATTCACAGCAAGGCCTGCCCTGCTACCAAATCATATGCACCCAATAAGCCTTTGAACCCAGGTACTGGATGGCTACATGAAAACCCACATCACATTATTCAGTTGGTCTTGCAGTACTGTTTTCTTATGTATTAACAGCAAGGCCTGCCCAGCTACCAAGTCATATGCACCCCAATAAACCTTTAAACCCAGGTACTGGATGGCCACAGGAATATACACTTCACATTATTCATTTTGTAATCCCATACTGTTTTCTTATTCATTAATTGCAAGGCCTGCCCTGCTACCAGGTTATATGCACCCCCAATAGGCCTTTGAACCCAAGTACTGGATGGCCACAGGAAAACCCACTTCACATTCTTCAGTTGGTCCTGCCATACTGTTTCCTTATGCATTGAGGCAAGGGCCGCCTTGACCCAAATTTGTACGCAACACAATCCCCCCTTGGAAGAAACATGGAGGAGGGCCTCATAAAAAAAAAATTCCCATTACCAGGGAGCGGGTCTCCTAGACTCGTAATGCCCATACGCTAAGTGCATGGGCTGACGAACATTTCCCCATGGGGGGTACATTTTTAAAAAAATATTTTATAGGGCTGATAGACACCCTTGCCCCAAAATTGACTGGCTGTAGCAGAAAGGAACAAGTTAACCCCGGTGATCTAGTGGCGGAGAATGATGAGATGTGGAGAAAGGCCTCATTAACCCCTTTCTGTCATTGCACGTACTATTCCGTCCATGTGGGGTGGGCCCTACTTCCCAAGGACGGAATAGTACGTCCAGAGCGATCGGCCACGCTCACAGGGGGAGCGCGGCCGATCGCGGCCGGGTGTCAGCTGCCTATCGCAGCTGACATCCGGCGCTATATGCCAGGAGTGGTCACGGACCGCCTCCGGCACATTAACCCCCGGCACACCGTGATCAAACATGATCGCGGTGTGCCGGCGGTATAGGGAAGCATCGCACAGGGAGGGGGCTCCCTGCGGGCTTCCCTGAGACCCCCGCAGCAACGCGATGTGATCGCGTTGCTCCGAGGGTCTCCTACCTCCTTCCTCGCTGCAGGTCCCGGATCCAAGATGGCCACGGCATCCGGGTCCTGCTGGGAGGGAGGTGGCTTACCGAGTGCCTGCTCAGAGCAGGCGCTTGGTAAGCCTGCAGTGCTGTAATTCAGATCGGTGATCTGACAGAGTGCTGTGCAAACTGTCAGATCACTGACCTGTGATGTCTCCCCCGGGACAAAGTGAAAAAAGTTTAAAAAAAAAATTCCACATGTGTAAAAAAAAAAAATAAAAAAAAAATTCCTAAATAAAGGAAAAAAAATATATATATTATTCCCATAAATACATTTCTTTATCTAAATAAAAAAACAAACAATGAAAGTACACATATTTAGTATCGCCGCGTCCGTTACGACACAACCTATAAAACTGTCCCACTAGTTAAAAACACCGTAAGAAAAAAAAAAAATAACGAGGCAGAAAACAACACTTTAGTATCATATTGCTGAATAAAAAGTGGAATAAAACGCGATCAAAAAGACAGATATAAATAACCATGGTACCGCTGAAAGCGTCATTTTGTCCCGCAAAAAAAGAGCCGCCATACACCATCATTAGCAAAAAAATAAAAAAGTTATAGTCCTCAGAATAAAGCGATGCCAAAATAATTATTTTTTCTATAAAATAGTTTTTATCGTATAAAAGCGCCAAAACATAAAAAAATGATATAAATGAGATATCGCTGTAATCGTACTGACCCGAAGAATAAAATTCCTTTATCAATTTTACCAAACGCAGAACGGTATAAACGCCTCCCCCAAAAGAAATTCATGAATTGTTGGTTTTTGGTCATTCTGCTTCACAAAAATCTGAATAAAAAACGATCAAAAAATGTCACGTGCCCGAAAATGTTACCAATAAAAACGTCAACTCGTCCCGCAAAAAACAAGACCTCACATGACTCTGTGGTCTCAAATATGGAAAAATTATAGCTCTCAAAATGTGGTAACGCAAAAAATATTTTTTGCAATAAAAAGTCTTTCAGTATGTGACGGCTGCCAATCATAAAAATCCGCTAAAAAACCCGCTATAAAAGTAAATCAAACCCCCCTTCATCACCCCCTTAGTTAGGGAAAAATAAAAAAATTAAAAAAAGTATTTATTTCCATTTTCCCATTAGGGCTAGTGTTAGGGTTAGGGCTAGGGTTAGGATTAGGGTTAGGGTTAGGGCTAGGGTTAGGGCTAGGGTTAGGGCTAGGGTTAGGGCTTGGGTTAGGGTTAGGGCTAGGATTAGGGCTAGGGTTAGGATTAGGGTTAGGGTTAGGGCTAGGGTTAGGGCTAGGGTTGGGGCTAGGGTTAGGATTAGGGTTAGGGTTAGGGCTAGGGTTAGGGTTAGGGTTAGGGCTAGGGTTAGGGCTAGGGTTAGGGCTAGGGTTAGGGTTGGGGCTAGGGTTAAGGCTACAGTTAAGGTTGGGGCTAAAGTTAGGGTTGGGGCTAAAGTTAGGGTTAGGGTTTGGATAACATTTACGGTTGGGAATAGGGTTGGGATTAGGGTTAGGGGTGTGTCTGGGTTAGAGGTGTGGTTAGGGTTACCGTTGGGATCAGGGTTAGGGGTGTGTTTGCATTAGGGTTTCAGTTATAATTGGGGGGCTTCCACTGTTTAGGCACATCAGGGGCTCTCCAAACGCGACATGGCGTCCGATCTCAATTTCAGCCAATTCTGCGTTGAAAAAGTAAAACAGTGCTCCTTCCCTTCCGAGCTCTCCCGTGTGCCCACACAGGGGTTTGCCCCAACATATGGGGTATCAGCATACTCAGGACAAATTGGACAACAACTTTTGGGGTCCAATTTCTCCTGTTACCCTTGGGAAAATACAAAACTGGGGGCTAAAAAAAAAATTTTGGGGAAAAAAAGATTTTTTATTTTCATGGCTCTGCGTTATAAACTGTAGTGAAACACTTGGGGGCTCAAAGTTCTCACAACACATCTAGATAAGTTCCTTGTGGGGTCTAGTTTCCAATATGAGGTCACTTGTGGGGGGTTTCTACTGTTTATTCAACACATGTAGGCGGACACCACTACTGGGGATCTCCCATCACATGCCATAAACAAATACAATAGCCAAAACAAGAAAAAAGAAGGCATGCAAAAGACGGGGATCACCACACACCAAATACTTCAAATATCAATGAATTTTTATTTAAACAAAGCACAAAACACTGCAAAAAAGTTTAAAAACATTTAAAAATACAAACAAAAGAAAGTACATTGACCTATAATAAGGTCATGTCCTAGTCAGACCCCACACCACCAAAAGATCTTAGTAAACCACTGGCACCTAATCACAGAAGGCGTTGTAATGTTGTCTTCATAGAACCTACAGGTATATCCCAGGTTGGTAAATTACAAAACATTAAGCTGGAGCAACCAGAATTTAGTAGAAGCCTGTAAATAAGGGCCTACCAGAGAATGCAAAACTACATATAAGACCTATGCAGACAAAGGCCTGAATGGCCCTGAACAATTAAATAGATGGCACTGAGTAATTAAATAAGCTATACAACCTGAAAGGATTGTCCCAACTCATGTCCCTGTGAGGGGCAACAGTGCGGTGCAAAATAAACGAAGGGGGAGGGGGCCGACCAGGGCACAGAATGCCCGACGCGTGTCGCCAGGAAACCTGGCTTCTTCAGGAGCAAATGGGTTTCTACTGTTTAGGTACATTAGGGGCTCTGCAAATGCAATGTGACGGCTGCAGACCAATCCATCTAAGTCTGCATTCCAAATGATGCTCCTTCCCTTCCGAGCTCTGCCTTGGGCTCAAACGGTGGTTCACCCCCACATATCAGGTATCAGCGTACTCAGGACAAATTGGACAACAATATTTAGGGTCCAATTTCTCCTATTACCCTTGGAAAAATTCAAAACTGGGGGCTAAAACATAATTTTTGTGGAAAAAAAAAAATTATTTGCACGGCTCTGCGTTATAAACTGTAGTGAAACACTTGGGGGTTCAAAGCTCTCACAACACATCTAGATGAGTTCCTTAGGGGGTCTACTTTCCAAAATGGTGTCACTTGTGGGGGGTTTCTACTGTTTATACTGTTTAGGTACATTAGGGGCTCTGCAAACGCAATGTGATGCCTGCAGACCATTCCATCTAAGTCTGCATTCCAAATGGCGCTCCTTCCCTTCCGAGCCCTCCCATGCGCCCAAACGGTGGTTCCCCCCCACATATGGGGTATCAGCGCACTCAGGACAAATTGTACAACAACTTTGGGGGTCCAATTTCTCCTGTTACCCTCGGAAAAATACAAAACTGGGGGCTAAAAAATAATTTTTGTGTGAAAAAATGTTTGTTTTATTTTTACGGCTCTGCATTATAAACTTCTGTGAAGCCCTTGGTAGGTCAAAGTGCTCACCACACATCTAGATATGTTCCTTAGGGGGTCTACTTTCCAAAATGGTGTCACTTGTGGGGGGTTTCAATGTTTAGGCACATCAGTGGCTCTCGAAACGCAACATGGCGTCCCATCTCAATTCCTGTCAATTTTGCATTGAAAAGTCAAACGGCGCTCCTTCCCTTCTGAGCTCTGCCATGCGCCAAACAGTGGTTTACCCCCACATATGGGGTATCGGCGTACTCAGGACTAATTGTACAACAACGTTTGTGGTCCATTTTCTCCTGTTACCCTTGGTAAAATAAAACTAATTGGAGCTGAAGTAAATTTTTTGTGAAAAAAAGTTAAATGTTCATTTTTATTTAAACATTCCAAAAATCCCTGTGAAACACCTGAAGGGTTAATAAACTTCTTGAATGTGGTTTTGAGCACCTTGATGGGTGCAGTTTTTAGAATGGTGTCACACTTGGGTATTTTCTATCATATAGACCCCTCAAAATGACTTCAAATAAGATGTGGTCCCTAAAAAAAAATGGTGTTGTAAAAATGAGAAATTGCTGGTCAACTTTTAACCCTTATAACTCCGTAACAAAAAAAAAATTTGGTTCCAAAATTGTGCTGATGTAAAGTAGACATGTGGGAAATGTTACTTATTAAGTATTTTGTGTGACATATCTCTGTAATTTAATTGCATAAAAATTCAAAGTTGGAAAATTGCGAAATTTTCAAAATTTTCGCCAAATTTCCATTTTTTTCACAAAGAAATGCAGGTAATATCAAAGAAATTTTACCACTATCATGAAGTAAAATATGTCCCGAGAAAACATAGTCAGAATCACCAGGATCCGTTGAAGCGTTCCAGAGTTATAACCTCATAAAAGGACAGTGGTCAGAATTGTAAAAATTGGCCCGGTCCATAACGTGCAAACCACCCTTGGGGTTAAAGGGGTTAAAAACTATGCCCAATTTAAAGAAGCAGGTCTCCTAGACGTGTAATGCCCATACACGAAGTGCATGGGCTGACAAACATTTCCCCATTGGGGGGTACATTTTTTTAAAAAAATGTTTACAGGCATCATAAACACCTTGCAAAACTGGAAAGTGGTTTCCTAATCAGTTACTGCTGTGAATGTGCAGGTTTTTAGTAAAAATATGGCGGACGATTCGTAGGATGAAGTGATCAGGAAAAGGGCCATGGTAATGGCAGGAATGGGAACGTACATGATTAATAACAGTTATGGCTATGGGAGGTATGAGAACCAGGATACAGCCTGCATTGATTAGTCGTTTAGCTACCACCAATTACCAGAATGTGTTTCATGCCGGTCAGAAGATCGGTGTAACAGATGCGAGTGTGAGACTCGGCCTAAAAAATGCACGTCAAAAATATTGTGCCAAAGACGCACGTGTCTGTCTAAAGGGCAAAGTGCGATGCGACATGTTCGTGAGATGCTGAATTAGAGAAAGCAGATCAGTGTTGGAGGAAAACCAAACAAACTGATGGATGCTTGTAAAAAACTAAGTTTAAAGAGGAGTGCACCATCCATAAGTATCAGCACACCCGTGGAACAAGGTTCTTCATCTTCACCCATACATATTACCAATAATATCCAAATGTCACAGCCAAAAATTATTTGTTCTAGTGTAGCGAACACTGTTAAAGGAATGCCACTAAATGTAGATAACCACGACCCTGTGAAACACCAGATTTCCTCTATACAAGATATGGACGATGATGGTATTGATGATGATTTTGAACTTTACCACATCCCCACCAAGAAGATGAAGATCACAGATGCAAACTATGTGGCAAAAAAGGCAGAGAATGTCTGGAAGATCATTTTCTCTTGGGCAAACTTTCCATCTTACTAAAGTGGTACTGAATGATGCATACACAGCTCTCATGTCTACTCAGCCTGAGATGGGTGAAAGATGATGTATTCCTATTTTGTCCATGTCCACTTTTTGAAAGCGAGCAGAAAAGAAGGATGAAATAGCGGGAAGATGTGTGATTTGGGTCAGTAAGGAGGTGATGTCAGGTACAGAAAGGTAGATCTTTGTGTCATCGGCATACTAATCCTAGAAATAGACTTGGGAAACACTGAAAGAAAAGGGTCGAGGTGAGGAGGTGAAGACACTGAATGTCCCCGTAATAGTCTTGTTGTTTTCTAAAGACTCTGCCGATAACCACAAAGGGGCCATTTGCACCACCGGCCATGTCCGCATCAGCAGGGGTAGCAAAACTACCAGCCTAACCACCACCAGCATGATCAGGCACATGGCTGGAAAGCACCTGAGTTTGTTGGGCGAACAACAGGCTCCATGAACAGTGTGGGTGATAACACTTCTTCTTCCACTGTTGTGTGTGCAAGCCAATCCCCTGTCCATGGTGCATGCAAAGATGCCTCCTGCCCTGCATCTGTAGTTGCACACAAACTCAACTAGCACCATCAAGAAGCACATCCACATCCTTGTACCAGCGCAGCGTTCAGTTGTTCATACCTCAGTCCTTGGAACGCAAGCAGAAATACGCAGCCAACACCACACAGGCCACTGTACTAAATTCACACATTTCTCGTCTGCTTGCACTCAAAATGTTGCATTTAAGGCTCATGGGAGACGGAAGCTTTAGGCAACCTGATGGTGGTGACCGTCACAAGGTACTCGGTCCCCAGCCGCCACTATTACTCCCCGTGTGCCATCCCCGCATTATACAAGCTCGTGTCCCACAACAGTACCCAGGCCCTCCACAATGCTGTTACTGGGAAACTGCACCTAATTGCTGACACGTGGACAAGTGCTTGTGGGCAGGGACAATACATCTCACTGACAGCACACTGGGTTCTCGTGGAGGAAGCCATGACCCAGTCGGACATTGGGAGAGCATGTCACAGATGTATGGAGGAGACAGCTTGTGGAAGGCTTTGTATGTCATAGTTAGGCTTTTGAACTGTAGCCTCTGGGCAATAGGAAGGCAGTGAAAGGCCTGGCAGAGAGGAGAGGCTGGAGAATAACGGAGGGACAGTTGGATTACTTGGGCAGCAGAGTTTAGGATAGATTGGATTGGTGCAAGAGTGCTAGAGGGGAGGCCAGAGAGTAGAAGGTTGCAATAGTTGAGGCAGGAGATGATGAGGGCATACACAAACGCTTTTGCAGTTTCTTGGAATGTATGGATCCAGGAAATGTTTTAGAGTTGTAGTAGGCAGGAGGAGGCAAGGGTGTGGATATGTAGCTTGAAAGCGAGGGCAGAGTTGAGGATCACCCTGAGGCCCCGAACATGCGGGACTATTTGTCCTGGTGTGCCTTCCTGGCATTAAACAGGCACGTATCCCACAACATTACACATGCCCTCAAAAATGCTGTTACAGTTAAAGTCCACCTAACCACAGACATGTGGTAAGTGCTTGTGGGCAGGGATGTTACATCTTGCTGACCACACACTGGGTTAACATAGTGGAAGCTGCGACGCAGGCCGACCTTGGGATTGGGCACGTCCTCCCAACCCTGAGTATTGTGGGCCTTACATCAGTCTGGGTTTCCCACACAGTCTACAGCTCCTGTACCTCCTCCTACTCTTCAGCCTCCATCTCTGAAACTAGTGCATCAGTCACAAGCTGGAAGCACTGCAGCATTGCCTCATCCAGGTGGCAACAGGCTGTGCTGAAGCTAATTTGCTTTAAGATGATAAAACGCACAATGCTGAAAATTTGTGGACAGCTCTGAAGAGCAGTCAGATCTGTGGCTGACACCGGTGAACCCTACAGCCAGGCATGGTCATGTGTGACAATGGCCCGAACCTGGTGGCTGCTCTGAGGCAAGGTGAGCTCACACAAGTGCCATTCCTGGCCCATGTGCTTAACCTCATTGTTCAACGTTTTATGAAATGCAACACGGAGCTCCCGGATCTGCTAGGAAAAGTACGACGCCAGACGTACCCATCTTAGAAAGTCAGCTAGAGCTTTTTTCACCCTTGCGGTGCTTCAGCAGCATTTGCAGCCTCTGGCTCACCGACTGGTGTGTGATGTCCTCACACTTTCGAACTCTACACTGCAGTTGTTGGAAAGGATTTGTGAGCAAAAGAGAGCAGTTGGTGACTACCATCATCAACAAGGCCATCGGTATTCAGTTCTGACTTTAAACATAAGATCTCTGTAGTGGACATGGATATCAGACATATGTACCATCCTCCAAAACTTTGAGGAATCCAGCAAGATGGTGAGCGGCAATGATGCCATAATTATCATCTCCATCCTGCTTCTCTTTGTTCTAATAATAATATTTATATTTATTTATAGAGCTCCAACATATTTACATTTTAACAGTTTCAAACACAACAGTCCGAAGTAACAACGCTAACAATAATAAAATATTTAAACCAAAATAAAAAGACCCTGCTTGTGTCAGCTTACAATCTACAGTAAGTAACAATGATAACATTAATTAAATAAAAAAAAGATCCTGCTCATGACAACTTACAATCTGCAATGAGATGGGGGAAATAAAAACTACAGGGGGGTATTTGCAATGATGATGTATTTACAATGATAGTACTGAGGTTAGTCGAAAGTTGTGGAGGGCTGAGGACAAGGAAGAGGAGGAGAGCATTGTCACTCGTCCTCTTAGTAAGGACACGGAAGTATTGACTGTTACCAGTCTTGCACGAATGGCTGAGTTTATGTTATGCTGCCTATCCCGTCACCTTTGTGTTCTCAAAATTTTGGGTGACAGGCAATACTGATTGGTGACATTTCTAGGCCCACGCTACAAGGAGAACTTTATATCTCTTATTCCAGATGCAGACAGGTGTACTAAAATGTTGGAGGACCAGAGGGCCCTTCTTGTGGAATTATTAAAAAAAATTCACATCTGAAAGTCACAGACACAGTTCATTGGCAAAGCAAGGAGTACAGGTGATATAGACACAACTCCAATCCATCAGAAGCAGTGGAACACAAAGTTCTGGGAGAGTTTTCTCACACCTTCCCATTGCCCTGGCCCTGAGGCACGGGGGACTCTCACAAGGAGTGCAAAGTTTGGTAGATGCTGAGGGAGAACCTTGCTGACCGTACCAATGTCCTCTGTCATTCCTCTGTGCCTTATAATTATTGGTTAGCAAAGCTAACACATGGCATGAACTGGCTAGCTCTAACGCGCATGTGCACTGTACTCACAATCATGGAGCGCATGGCACCTCGTTCTCTGATGCTTGTCCATGCCAAAATCTCTGCTGTCGTACCCACTTTCTCTTAAGCTGGCCCCCCTGCCTTTAGGTCACCGGGTCTGTCTGCTGCAGTTCTTCGCAGCGCTGGCACTTCGGGTGCGTAGTGCACTGCCCCCCTTGCTGCTCACATAGTGACAGCTGGGGACTCACTCCTGCTTTCCTTTTTTTTCGCTCAGCATCCGGCCAGATTCCCTGTCTAAACATGCTCCCTCTTCCTGGGTAATGGGGCCTGTCTGTTCCCCTATTCCTTCCCTGAGGGAGTACCTTGCTGACCGTACCAATCTCTTCTGTCATTCCTCTGTGCCTTATAATTATTGGTTAGCAAAGCTGAACACGTGGCATGAATTGGCTCTCTCTACTGTGCACATGCGCTGTACTCACGGTAATGGAGCGCACGATGCCTTGCTCTCTGGCGGTCACTGAGCACACGGCACCTCACTCTCTGGCAGCACCGCTTTTATTGGCGGGAGCCAACGGGAACAGTCCTTTGCAACACCAGTGCTCTAAGGACGGAGCACACTGCTCAGCCTCCTATGCGATACTTGTCCATGCCAAAAATTTCTGCTTTAGTACCCGCTTTCTCTTAAACTGCCCCCCCTGCCTCTAGGTCACCAGGTCTGTCTGCTGCAGTTCATTGCAGCTTCGGCGATTCGGGTGCGTAGTGCACTGCCCTCTTGCTGCTCACACGCTGACAGCTGGGGACTCATTCCTGCTTTCCTTTTTTTTCCCTCAGCTTCCGGCCAGGTTCCCTATTTAGACACACTCCCTCTTCCTGGGTAATGAGGCCTGTCTGTTGCCCTATTTCTTCCCCCGTTAAACAGGGGACGTAGCCTTAACATTTCCGGACTCAGCACAGCACGGCTACCTGCAGCCCGGTCATCCTGAATCTGTATATATCTGGCCAATCAGTTATTTAATGCAAGCATCAGAGAATAATAATAATAATAATAATAATAATCTTTATTTTTATATAGCGCTAACATATTCCACAGGGCTTTACACACATTATCATCACTGTCCCTGTCACTGGCTCACAATCTAAATTCCCTATCCGTATGTCTTTGGAATGTGGGCTTTACACACATTATCATCACTGTCACTGTCACTGGCTCACAATCTAAATTCCCTATCGGTATGTCTTTGGAATGTGGGAGGAAACTGGAGTGCCCAGAGGAAACCCACGCAAACACGGGGAGAACATACAAACTCCTTGCAGATGTTGTCCAAGGTGGGATTGGAACCCAGGACTCCAGCGCTGCAAGGCTGTAGTGCTAACCACTGAGCTACTGTGCTGCCCTGCAGAGAAGGCATGTTCTAATTTTCAAAAGCAAATTGTACATTACATCCAGAACAGTTTCACTTTGAAGGACTTTGTGGCTCATATCAATTCGCAAGATGACACTAGGATCATACTTCAAAATTTTGGTGGTAAATCATTTCCCCACAGATAGGTTGACTAGGTTCTTACTTCTGTAGCATAATTTGGGTGTAAATTATTCATACCTATTTGCTTCACAATATATTCATCTTCTTCTTCGGAATATAATGTTCTAAAAGTAAAAGCAAGTAGGTGAAGTGTGTGTTAACTCAAATGCGAAAGTAATTGTCATCTTTACTATTTCTACATTGCGTGTGCGGTTAATCCCCTCATTGATCTTATTTTGTTTCTTTTGAAAGAAAACAACAGCTCCATCAATAGCACATGCTTTTTCTATAAATTCATCATGCTGGTAAAGTAGAGGTGAGATTAGGAATTTACATAACATCTGTGGACTGTAGTCAACATGACACTGTGACAAGACCTACTGGGGTCTAGCTACCAATTTTACATAGTTTGTGCACAGCTGAACAGAGTTGCAAGCCCCAATTTTTGGATTCAATAACATGTTCGATGGATTGTCTAGTGGAAACACCCATATAGTATAAGTCACATCTACGATCATCATGCTCTCCAATTGACACCTCTTGCAATACAGCCAAAATGTAAAAATCTCTAGCTTCTGTTCTTGAAAATGCAGGGGCTCCATTTTTAACGTCCTCGTCAAACAAGATCAGAATTAGTAGGTGATGGATTGTCAGAATCCGGTCCAGGAACATAAGGCTTCAGTAGTTGTGAGTCCTGGCCCCGTGCTCCTCCACGTGCTCTTGCTCTGGCTCTTCCAGTCATGATTTAATCTAGAAGATTTTGCCTTCGTAATACAGAGACAGAGTACAACACTGCCCAAGCTTCATCCCCTGCTCCTCAGACTTTCTGTTTGCGCAGTAACTGCCTCTAGGCAGAAGATGATGATGGTGGTAGTAGCTGGTACATTTAAGACACAGTCCTGAAGCAGCCATAACAACTTGAAACAGAAGTATTTTTACTGAGATACCACAGTGTTAAATATGTGGCCTGTGTTTTTATCTAGTCCACAAAAATTGTGTATAGAAATAGGGTCACAGACATCAAAGACAGTGGAATGTCGGCCTGAATTGCTGCAATTTGTAGGCTACAAATAGCTCAGCCATCTGACAACGATACCAGACTGTTCAATACATGGCCATATTTTTTAATTTTTTACCACAAGCTAGTGTTTTGAGCTAGGGTCACCCACAGCAAAAAAGGTAAATGGAAGCCTCAAAAGCACGCTTTATAGCCCACAGATAGATGAGTTGGGTCACAGAAATACCAGACTGTTCAATATATGGCCTTTTTTTTAAAAAAAAATGTTAACCCGAAATACTGTACACTAGACCTAGGGTAGTAGACAGCAAATAAAATGGAATGTAGGCCTGAAAAGCAACTAGTTGTACAGCACAGATAGACCAGGAGTCAGACGGAGATACCACGCTCTTAAATATGTGACCTGTATTTTTTTTATTTTAGAACAAAAAATAATGTACAGAACTAGGTTAACAGACAGCAAAGACAGTGGAATGCCGGCCTGAATTGCCGCAATTTTCAAGCCACAAATAGCTTAGCCATCTTACAGCAATACCAGACTGTTCAATATGTGGCCTGTATTTTTTTATTTTTTATCCCAAAATAGTGTTTAGACCTAGGGTAGCAAACAGCAAAAAAGTGGAATGTAGGCCTGAAAAGCAACTATTTGTAGAGCACAGATAGACCAGGTGTCTGACAGAGACACCACACTCTTCAATATGTGGCCTCTATTTTTTATTTTAGAACAAAAAAAATGCACAGAACTAGGTTAACAGACAGCAAAGACAGTCGAATGTCGGCCTGAATTGCCACAATTTTCAGGCCACAAATAGCTCAGCCATCTTATAGCGATACCAGACTGTTCAATTTTTGGCATAAATTTTTTAATTTTTGACCCCAAAATAGTGTTTTGAGCTAGGGTACCACACAGCAAAAAAAAGTTGAATGTTTGCCTGAAAGCAAAGTATTTGGAGACCACAGATAGACCGGGCATCTGACTGAGATAACAGACTGTTTCAATATGTGGCCTGGAGGTTTTTTTAACTTTTTTAACCACTAAATACTGTATAGACCAAGGCTACCAGACAAAAAAAGGCAATGTATGCCTGCAAAGCGAGGATTTGGACACCACAGATACACCAGGCGTATGGCGGAGATAACAGACTGTTTCAATATGTGGCCTGTTTTCTGTTTTAATTTTTTTTAACCGCTAAATGCTGTATAGACTAAGGCTAGCAGACAAAAAGGCAATGTATGCCTGCAAAGGGAGGATTTGGACACCACAGATACACCGGGCATCTGATGGAGATAACAGACTGTTTCAATATGTGGATTTTTTTTAACCCAAAATACTGTATAGACCAAGGCTAGCAGACAAAAAAAGGCAATATATGCCTGAAAAGTGAGGATTTGGACACCACAGATACACCGAGAGTCTGATGGAGATATCCGACTGTTTCAATATGTGGCCTTTTTTCTATTAAATTTTTTTTTACAAAATACTGTATCGAGCAAGGCTAGCAGGCCAAAAAATGCAATGTATGCCTGCAAAGCGAAGATTTGGACACCAGAGGTACACCAGGTGTCTGATAGAGATAACAGACTGTTTCAATATGTGGCCTATTTTTTTCTTTTAATTTTTTTAACCACTAAATACTGTGTAGACCATGGCTAGCAGACCAAAAAATGCAATGTATGCCTGCAAAGCGAGGACTTGAACACAACAGATACACCAGGCGTCTGACGGAGATTACAGATTGTTTCAATATGTGGCCTCTTTGAAAAAAAAAAGAAACCCCAAAATACTGTAGCGACCAAGGCTAGCAGAACAAAAAATGCAATGTATTCCTGCAATGTGAGGATTTGGACACCACAGATGCACCAGGCGTCTGACAGAGATAAAAGACTTTTTCAATATGTGGCATGTTTTCTGGTTTTAATTTTTTTAACTGCTAAATACTGTATAAACCAAGGCTAGCAGACAAAGAAAGGCAATATATGCCTGCAAAGTGAGGATTTGGACACCACAGATACAATGACGTCGCGGCTTGTGATTGGTCGCGTGAGCGGTCACATGAGCGGCACGCGACCAATCACAAGCCGCGACGTCATCGAGGGTCCTAAACTCCTCATTCTTAGGAACGGAGGCTGCCGGTTACAATCGGTAAGGTCCAGGGGCCGCCGGACGGGTGAGTATATCCATATTTTTTATTTTAATTCTTTATTTTTTACATGAATATGGTTCCCAGGGCCTGAAGGAGAGTCTCCTCTCCTCCAGACCCTGGGAACCATACACTGGGAACTTCCGATTCCGATTTCCGATACCACAAAAATATCGGAACTCAGTATCGGGATTCCGATACCGCAAGTATCGGCCGATACCCGATACTTGCGGTATCGGAATGCTCAACACTAGTGATCATGCTTCAAAAGTTTGGAAATTTCAAGACTGCTGCATCCCTCTGCATGACATCTCACAATTTTGGACTTTTCAGAGCCCGTCAAATCTCTCTTCTGACCCATTTTGCCAAAGGAAAGGAAGTTGCCTAATAATTAAGCACAACTTATATAGGGTTTTGATGTCATTAGACAACACCCCTCCTCATTACAGAGATGCACATCACCTGATTTACTTAATTGGTAGTTAGCTCTCAAGCCTGAACAGCTTGGAGTAAGACAACATGTATAAAAAGTATCATGTGATCAAAATACAACTTGCCTAATAATTCTGCACACAGTTTATGTACTCACATACAGTACCTGCATGTCTTGCACTGATGTGGACTGTTGGTTTATCAGGATTTGTGGATTGAACACTAGTAGACCCACACTAACTAATAAAAGTAAAAATTGGACCTTATCCCAGCAGCAGCTCTCCCTACACTAGCTGAGTGTGGAGCAGAATGCGGTGAGCAGGGCAGCACCAGGTCTCTTATAGACCTGATGATGCTGTGCGGCCAGCCAATCACTGTAATACCACAACAAAGATGGCTGCAGTATTACAGTGCATGGCAGACAATCCCTGCATGCTTATTGGCGCTCTCAAAAGCACCAAAATTAAAAGGAGGAGACCCGAACTCCTGATGAATAATCCCGGAAATACTCAGCGCTCGCTGAGTACACTGAGGATAGTGATACTCGGGTGAGTACCGAGTAGTGGCAAGCACGTTCGCTCATCACTAGTGTTGAGCATTCCGATACTGCAAGTATCGGGTATCGGCCGATACTTGCTGTATCGGAATTTCCGATACCGAGATCCGATACTTTTGTGGTATCGGGTATCGGGTATCGCAACAACATTAATGTAATAATGTGTAAAAAAGAGAATTAAAATAAAAAATATCGCTATACTCACCTGTCCGACGCAGCCGGGACCTCAGCGAGGGAACCGGCAGCGTTGTTTGTTTAAATTTTGCGCTTTTACTTGGTTACGTGAAGTCCCGGCTTGTGATTGGTCAGGGCGGCCATGTTGCCGGGACGCGGACCAATCACAGCAAGCCGTGACGAAATTACGTCACGGCTTGCTGTGATTGGTCCGCGTCCCGGCAACATGGCCGCCATTAACCAATCACAAGCCGTGACGTCA